>NC_068426.1:37552790-37900290 GCF_023373465.1 Oncorhynchus keta | reverse complement strand
TTTGGACCAGGAAGATAACGTTTGGACCAGGAAGATAACGTTTGGACCAGGAAGATAACGTTTGGACCAGGAAGATAACGTTTGGACCAGGAAGATAACGTTTGGACCAGGAAGATAACGTTTGGACCAGGAAGATTGAGTGGATTGATTTCAGAAACTCACAAAACCTCCATCAGGAATTAATAGGGGTTATTTCCAGGTGTTTTTCCAGGCATGGCCACAGACGGACTAGCCGCTCTAGTCCTCTCACTGCCAGCAGCACTAAATAGATTTTTACCATGACTCAGCAGTAACCCTGTAACCTGCTGTAAATGAGTTCCTATCCTCCTGTTTATTACCCCGGGACCACTTATTTCTCATTCCCACTTTGGCCTTGGAGACACATTTGACACAGCACCTGTTTCCTACCTGTTCAAGATGTAATCAAATCAAGCTTTATTTATACAGCATATTTCAGACATGGAATGCAACTCGATGTGCTTCACAGGAAGAAACAAATAAAAATCTAACTGGAAAATCTTTACGACACAACAAACATAAGAGGATAGTGTATCCGATTCTCTGTGCACTTTAAAAAGTTATCCTGTAGACGTATTTGGGCATTATTAATATCGGACAGCAGTATCTGTACAATTAAGTGTGGTTTAAGTTAAGTTGTTATGGATGCGTAATATTACAGCCTATTCGCTAAATAGTGCTTTTCGTTGCCAGTTGATATCTGTCCCATATCTTTCTCAGGTCAGTAATGTGAAGGGTGACTTTTTAACTGTAATTCTTTCTCTGTTTGTGTCTCCAGGTTGAGGAATCTTCCCTACAGCTTCACCAAGCTCAACCAGATGACTGCTATGTGGCTGTCTGAGAACCAGGTGTGTACACAGCCTCTTGGCTTACACCTCAACTAAGGTGCTTTCGGTGCTTTGTGCTGTATTCCATATAGGCTTATTTCTTTAAATCTCTGTTCATTGTTTGTATGAAGGTGCTTGTTGTATGACCCTGTTGGGTCAAGAGCCTCCCTGCGGTGTCATGAGAATTGTAATCTGTAATTGAATGACACACACACACACACGTGGTCTCTGAGATGTTCTCAAACGTGTGGGAGCCAGTGCACTTCCATGTCGCTCTACTTCTCAAACGGCGTAATAAAACATGTCAAACCCCTACAGTAACTTCCAGATACCACGCCATGGCATATTTAATCTTGTGATTATTTACGCCTAACAATCAGCCAATGCTGACGGAGGCATCGATAGCTTTACCCACGGTTACCTCACACACAATGGTGGTCATTGTGGAAAGCATGGGGATTGGTGGTCATTTTCTGGGGCAAGAAAACGAGCGACCCAAGTATAGTGGTGCAACCCGACAGCTCCCGACAGCCAGCCATGGACTAATCCCGTTGGACACAGTACAACCCGCCAAAAACTCAGATTAAACGTAATAAAACACTTCCATGGCGTCTAATCCTGCAGACACACCATATGGCACAGAGGGCCTTTCTCCAAAGCTGAAAACTAAAAGCCGCTGACCGTTCGCTGTGCTGAGAACATTTGACCGGAGAGGGAGAAGTGCTCTCGAAAACAAAACAAGCATGTTTTGGTTGAGTGGCTTCCAGTGCATTCAGAAAGTATTCGGACCCCTTCCCTTTTTCCATATTTTGTTACGTTTTACAGCCTTCTTCTAAACTAGTTTAAATTACTTTTTTCCTCATAAAACTCCGCACAATACCCCATAATGACAAAGCGAGAACGGGTTTTTAGGATTTATTGCAAATGTATTAAAAATTCAAAACAGAACTTATTTACCGAAGTTTTCAGACCCTTTGCTATGAGACTTTAAATTGAGCTCAGTTGCATCCTGGTTCCTTTGATCATCCTTGATGTTTCTACAGCTTGATTGGAGTCCACCTGTGGTAAATTAAATTGATTGGACATGTTTTGGAAAGGCACACACCTGTCTATATAAGGTCCCACAGTTGACAGCTCATGCATGTCAGAGCAAAAACCAAGCCATGAGGTTGAAGGCATTGTCCGTAGAGCTCCGAGACAGGATTGTGCTGAGGCCCAGATCTGGGGAAGAGTACCAAAACATTTCTACAGCATTGAAGTTCCCCAAGAACATAGTGGCCTCCATCATTCTTAAATGGAAGAAGTTTGGAACCACGGCCAAACTGAGCAATCTGGGGAGAAGGGACTTGGTCAGGGAGGTAACCAAGAACCCGATGGTCATTCTGACAGAGCTCCAGAGTTTCGCTGTAGAGTTTGTTGTCCTTCTGGAAGGTTCTCCCATCTATGCAACACTCCACCAATCAGGCATTTATGGTAGTGGCCAGATGGAAGCCACTCCTCAATAAAAGGCACATGACAGCCCGCTTGGAGTTTGGCAAAAGGTACCTAAAGACTCTGACCATGAGAAACTAGATTCTGAACTAAACGTTTTTTAAATACTTGGCTGCAATGACACACTTCGTTATCTAGCCACCTTGTTCCTTTCTTTTAGCATGTGCATCTAGAAAGTACACCATCATGCTTTTGGGATACTTGTCTTTCAGATTCCACAATGATTCTTTAGTTGTGGACACTACATCACCACACTCCCTCTCTTGCTCTTGGTCCTCAAGTCACCTTGATTTAGCACCTGTGTTTTTTTTTAAATCAGTTTCGTTATGAAAATATGTATTAACTCCATGACAGTAGCTAAAGCAAGGGGCTATAGCAGCACACAAGTAGACTGCAAATGCATGCTGGTCCGGGCATGCCCTGAGCTCGTGAAGGGAGCGCTACTGGAGCGAAATTGGGGAGGGCGAGAAGGCTGACACTCCAGCCTTTGGGAGTCTCGCTCCAGTCAAGTTGGGAACGCTCCGCTCCAACTCCTCTCACATACTGCGGAGTCATGAGCGTCTCGTCATTAGATACACATCTCTGGTGTAAATGGGAAGGTGCAAACAGCACAGAAGGAGCGAAGGAGACGAGACCAAAAAGACAACACGAGAATTAGCGGACATAAAGGCACATAAAAACAAAAAGATGACTTGATTCTTGCGATACGGGCATTTGGAAAATCACGTAAAAACATACATTCAAATAAATTTGATATATTGCCCAGCCCTACTCCTGCCACACTAGATCTCCTCCAAAGAAATACAGCTCTGATCATCTCATAATGTTACTGTCCAAAGGCTTTAGTAGGTTTGGAAACCAATGATGATTTCCACCAGTGAATGTTTGTTACTAGTTACCACAGCCACAAAACCATACATTCCGCCTATTTCTACAATTTCTCTTAAATTGTGATTTTAAACCTAACCTTAACCACACTGCTAATTGTATGCCTAACCTTACATGAAGACCAAAAATGCAAATGATTGTTTTTACTTTGTGGCTGTGGTAACTTGTGACAACCCCAGTGAATACATATTCAGAAAACTATTACTTGGTCAAGAAATGGCATTTTCCTGACAGTTTTCATAAGCCATGAGGATGTTCAACATTTCCTCTTATAGCACGGTCTTATATGGTCTCTTTCCCCTCCCCCCACAGTCGAAGCCCCTCATCCCTCTGCAGAAGGAGGAGGATCCAGAAACCCACAAGACAGTTCTCACCAACTACATGTTCCCCCAGCAGACCAGGACAGAGGACTGTGAGTACTAGACAACCGAGTCTTAGACTAATACTAAGGCCTACTATCTGTGGGGTAGGCTCTGTTCACTTTTACAATACATCCTACACTAGACAACCTAGACCAGCCCCCAAAAAAAAAAAAAAAGATTTATAAACTTAGCAACGAAGAAAATATTGTTCTCCAGTGATTAATTGAAATACCCACATCAAGCCAAGACATTGAATAATGAAACCCGGATACACAACTATTATAATCAAACAGAAGGTTTGATTGTCATCAATATTTTATTATACTGTGTAGGGTAGCCCATCCTCCAAAGTGACTCTTTACACTCTATTGAAAAGATGTTATTGTCTTCTCAGACAATCAGCCTTCTCTGTGTTGTTCTTGCCATCCTCCATTGTCTAACACCTCTGGGTAGGTTCTGGTGTGGTAACATCCTGAAGGTTAACAAAACAGTAATGCTATTGGTCAACAAAGCAAATTTGGAATCCAAGCAACTTTATCAAGGGGTCTTGGTTACATTGTCCCTTTGTTCCTGACCTGGTTGAGAGAATGCCAAGAGTGTGCAAAGCTGTCATCAAGGCAAAGGGTGGCTACTTTGCAGAATTATCAAATATATTTTCATTTGTTAAACACTTTTTTGGTTACAACATCATTCTTTATGTGTTATTTCATAGTTTGTCATCTTCACTATTATTCTGCAATGTATAAAATAGTAAAAAATTAAGAGAAACCATTGAATGTGTAGGTGTGTCCAAATGTTTGATGGTACAGTGTGTGTGTGTGTATATGTATGTATGTATGCATGTATGCATGTATGCATGTATGTATGCATGCATGCATGCATGTATGTATGTATGTATGTATACATATATATATGTATACATATATATATATATGTATATATAAATAGCCAGGGAGTTGCAAGGTGGTTGACCTAGACTAATACTAAAAAGATCTGCTGTAGGCTCGGTCCTGTTCAAGCATCTCGACAATGCATCTCTCCTCGAGGTAATCACGGATCTATATAGTATGCGTTTATAATATAATATATAATAATAATAATAATATATGCCATTTAGCTGACGCTTTTATCCAAAGCGACTTACAGTCATGTGTGCATACATTCTACGTATGGGTGGTCCCGGGAATCGAACCCACTACCCTGGCGTTACAAGCGCCATGCTCTACCAACTGAGCCACAGAAGGACCGTTTAGATACACGAATGTCACGTTTCCCCTCCGAATACGTTCATCAATCGAATAGAACTGGGCCACCATCGATGTCAGTCACGGCCTACTCTGAGGAGGAGGAGGACCGTGTAGAAACACTATCCGTGACCCCTCCCACTCTGCATCTGTTACCTTGGGCACTACCTGTTACCCGGGGCACTACTTGTTACCTGGGCACTAGGTGTACTGTTACATCAGTTAGCCAGCCTGCTCTCTCTGACCTCCTGTTGGCCGAAGGATACTACAGGTTAGATATTTAAAAAAATATATATATTTTCTTTAGCTGATTTAGCTTGACATTTTGAACGGGGCTGGGTGGACAAGGCTTGTACTTTTGGGACAGTTCCATTTGTTTCCTTGCGCCATGCAAGCTAGATCAAGTGCAAAGAGAAGCAAAAACATTGACTTTCTCACCTATTACTTTTTTTTCTATAGTGAACAAACAGAATCGGTGTTCAGGAGAGCCACAGGTGCTCTTGGAGGGGAAATAGTGAATCCGTTATCAGTGCACTGCTTTTGCGTTACAATTTGTTTTTGTGGCACCCGCCAGATCTACTCAGCCCGTTAATTGGGAATGACCAGGGGTTGTCAAAAGTGTTGTGGAAGCCGCATAAGAAATCCGAGCCATTTTCAAGCGCAATAGCGGCAATTTCATATTTTCTGCACCACAAATAGCAGTCGGATCAAATTACCATGAAGTCTGACACAGCGGCTGTCTGGTGAAGTTGCAGGGAAAATTAAATCTCGTGAAAATACTGAAAATAAGCTGCTACATTTTATGTTACTTTTGGATTTAAAAACGGACCACTGAAGGAAATATGGTATTCAACAGTGAAATGCTTACTTACATGCCCTTAACCAACAATGCAGTTTTAAGAAAATACCAAAATAAAAAAAGTTAATAACAATAGCGAGGCTATGTACAGGGGGTACCGGTGTTGAGGTAATTAAGGTAATATGTACATGTAGGTAGAGTTATTAAAGTGACTATACATAGATAATAACAGAGTATCAGCAGTGTAGAAAGTCTGGGTAGCCATTTGATTAGATGTTCAGGAGTCATATGGCTTGGTGGGTAAAGCTGTTTTAGAATCCTCTTGGTACCTAGAACTGGCGTTCCGGTACCGATTACCGTGCGGTAGCATTGAGAACCATCTCTGACTAGGGTGGCTGGAGTCTTTGACAATATTTAGGGCCTTCCTCTGACACCGCCTGGTTCCTAGATGGGTCCTAGATGGCAGGAAGCTTGGCCCCGGTGATGTACTGGGCTGTACTCACTACCTTTTGTAGCTCCCATTGTTTGCCTAGACAGATGTAAATCTCCAAAATTGAAACGAAATAGATTCTGGAGGAAGAGAGACTAAAACGTCTTAATCTGTTTCCTAGCAACACTACTTTTGTACTACTCTGAAGTGGAATCTTTGCTTCGAACATGACTGGGCTAAGCTGTCAAAAACAAACAGAATTCCCACCAGTTTTGTCAACACTATGAATTTACCTCACACGCACATTTTTTGTGGCTATCAAGTGATATTGATACCGCATACCATGTGGTTCGGGGGGGAAACTGAAAAACCTACTAAGGGACAATGTTTTAATTAGTGGTACATAACTGCTAAGGTTTCATATTTTATTCAATTATTTTATCTCTAGATGTATGTTTAACAAATGTCATTGTAATTCTGCATAAAGGTTGACGTTTGGTTGTCTTTCTCCTCCCCAGACATCCCCAGCTCTGACAGCGAGAGCTTTAACCCCTCCCTGTGGGAGGAGCAGAGGAAGCAGCGGGCCCAGGTGGCCTTCGAGTGTGACGAGGACAAGGATGAGAGGGAGACGCCTCCGCGGGTCAGTACCCCACACACATGCATAGACACAAACAAGCACACAGCCAAGAAAAACAAACTCTCTTAACTTGCCGTGCTATAGATTGGAGCTTGCGCGGATGACAAACTGAGGGTGACACTATGCAAATGCAAGCTAATGAAAGGAGATGACAAACGATGTCCATTTGGCCCCGTTGAGAACCAGGGTCAAATAACGCTGCTCTGTACTCTCATTGCTTTTGCACATTACACAGTTCTCATTACTAAGTTGTTAAGGCTGTTAAAACACTGGAGCAAGGGTTACAAATGGGCTTTCTGGCACAAAAGCAAGCTTTTTTTCAATCTCCTCTTCTTATAATGGAAAATCTAGGTTGTGTACCAACTGGCACCCTATTCCCTATTTAGTGCACAGTATTTGACCAGAATCCATAGGGCTCTGGTCAAAAGTAGTGCACTGCAAAGGGTAATAGGGTGCGATTTGGCACGTAGCCTAGATCTGTTTTGTCATCTTGTGCTTCAAGCTACAACCCATAAAAGATTGGCCTTTCCCTTTGTCCCTTGTATTCAAGAGAGATGTGTGTGCCTGCACCCAAGTTCTACAGAATTTCCATTTAGTAGTTTGGTGTCTACTGTCTCGTTGTGAAATGGAAGCTGCCTGAAGCTCATGGTGCGGTGGTTTTGAATCATTTCCTTCCCACCAATTGTGCCGTCTCACACTGTCTCCCACTGGCACAATATGGCCGCCTGGCTGCAGTGTCTCTCCAACAGACTGAGGGGGCTGGCCTGCCGGGAAGAGGCACACCGCCTTTCAAACGGTCAGTCTGACCGTGGCGTCACCTCCGCTTGGCAGGCAAACCCAACTCCCCCTCCCTACCAACCTCCTACCCCGTGGTCGAGGGACCTTCTGTGATCACTGGTTTTAATGTGCGTGTCGCGCTCTCTCCACTATGTGCACGTGTGTCTGTGACGTGTGTGTGTGTGTTTCCAGGAGGGCAACCTGAAGCGCTACCCGACACCATACCCAGACGAGCTGAAGAACATGGTGAAGACGGCCCAGTCAGTCGCCCACAGGCTGAAGGAGGACGAGTCAGGCAACGAGTCAGGGAAGGATGCCAGACCTAGCGAGCGTAACCATGTGGGAGTGCAGGACGTGGGAGTCAAGGTTGGCCTCCATCTGAGCCCTGTTGTCTGGAAACACTGGCAGACATGCAAACTGCACGTACACACACACACACACACACACGCACACTGTCTAGTCTAGTTTCTAGTCTTCTGCTTTCCGTAAATACAACAAACAACTTGTATACAGTGTATTGCAGGGATCAACTAGATTCAGTTGCGGGACAATTTTTTAAAAATAAAATCACCCGCGTGCCTCCAGTTGAGGAACCCTGTGGTGTTGTATTGGACGATTGCATGAGAGAAAATAAAGACTGCTCCACATGTCCACAAGTATTTGCAAATATTTTCATTTGATTTGATATGTTAAACATAATATATTGGAAATGAGTGGAATTTCCAATCAGCCGTAATAAACCTGAGATCAACAGGAGTTCGCGGTTGTGTTAAATGGGTAACAAATAACAACCTAATAATGACTAATTTTTTTTTGTGTAATAGAAACACGTCTCCTTTATATATCCTTCTGTTGTTTTGGGGTTTTAACCAGGTGATTGAGGCTCCCTGTGCCAACGGCAAGCCAGTGGAGATGGAGCCCAAAGCGCCTGTCTGTGTCCAGGACTCCACGGCACCCCTGGAGACCTCTGAATCCTACAACTCCCAGAAGACCTCTCTCCGAACCTCCGACAACACCAGGACCATGAACCATGAGGACACCCTGGAGGTACGCTACTACGGAAACATGCTACACACCTCGTTGGCCATACACATTATGACCCTTGCACATTTATTTTGTGATTTAAAAAATAATAATAAATAAATGTGTGTGTGTGTCAAGTCTTTTTCTCTGCAAGATTCCGAGGAGCTTTCGTCTGAGGAGGAGGAGATGAAGATGGCGGAGATGAGACCTCCTCTGATCGAGATCACCATCAACCAGCCCAAAGTGGTGGCCCTAAGTAAGAACAAAAAAGGTACCACCCAGACCAGCGGCTCCTTGCGGGATTCACCACCACTAGAAGTAGTACATGGCTAGAACGCTGGTACTTAACTCAAGTTAGAGTTTGTCCATATCTAACAAAGTTGTTACTTATGGACAAATCCTAATTTGAGTTAAGTACCAGCGTAGTTGTATGTAGTATTGACACGTTTGTTACATCATGGGGACACCGCTTGGTAGTACACCCCCGAAATTGTCGTAAAGCCCGTCAGAACAATGTGTACACGCTGACCGAGTTCTCCTCTCTTCGTCTGACAGATGACGGTAAAGACGCTGACTCGTTGCTGGACGAGACGGTGGCCAACAGCAATCAGAACAACAGCAACTGTTCGTCCCCGTCGCGCATGTCGGACTCTGTGTCTCTGACCACGGACAGCAGCCAGGACAACTCCCTGTGCACCCCCGAGAGAGAGGCCAAGATGCCCTTCCTACCAAAAAGCAGGTGGGCGCAGTATGGTTCCTCTCTAGGTTTCTTGAGGATGGAGGGTGTGATTTCCTTGCTATTAGGTGTGCTCACACTCAATGTAAATAAGCCAGTGGGATTTCCTAGTCATTGGGATGTAGGCCGGGGTTCCTGCTAAGCTGCGTGGTCGTCTGTTTGTTTCCTTATTTATTTATTTATTTAAATTACCTTTTATTGAACAAGGCGAGTCAATTAAGAACAAATTCATATTTTCAATGACGGCCTAGGAACAGTGGGTTAACTGCCTTGTTCAGGGGCAGAACGACAGGTTTGTACCTTGTCAGCTCGGGGATTCGAACTTGCAACCTTTCAGTTACTAGTCCAACACTAACCACTAGGCTACCTGCCGCCCCCTTATACTCTGTATGGCACAATACTCGTCAACAACAACAAACCAATATGTTGCGCTTCCTGTTCCAGGCAAGAGGATGTAAACATGAACCAGCGGAAGGAGAGCACCCCTCTCCTCCAGAACGGCAATGGCTCAGCCACGTCCCTGCAGGCCCTCCTGAAGACCCAGCAGGGCTACGAGTCCAAGCCCGAGAAGATGGTGGTTGACTACGACCTGTCCATGGAGAGGCTGGCCTTCATCGAGAAGGGCAACAACAACGGCATGGGTGACGCCTACACCAAGTGGGACCAGATCAACATGAATTTGGCCAAGCTGCCGCCTCAGCCGGACAACATGGTGGTCCAACCGGACGACCGCCCGAACGGCTCAAGCGCCAAGGAGGACTTTAACCACTTGCCTCCCCCATATAACAATGACAACTCTACGGCGCCCATCACGGACCACTTGAAGAACGGCAACCAGCTGGGCGACCACTTCAATAGCCACTCCAGCGAGGGACTGGCTGTGTCACCTATGAGGGTGGACTCTGCCACGTCGATGGTGCGGACGGCTTCTGCGGGCGTGACGGCCAGCAGCAACATGTCTCTGTCTCGCAGCACCGAGGAGCTGTCCCCGGAGAAACGATGCTCCCCTCCTGTAGTGGCGAAGGCTCAGAGCATCACCAACATCGAGGCCGGGGGGATGAAGCTGTACTCCTTGGATGCTGAGGGGGGCTTCTATGAGGGTGGCGTTGTGAGCAGGATGGCCGGAGCTGGCCCGGGGGCCCAGGGCCAGAGCATCGTCCGCAGCAAGTCAGCCTCCCTGCTCAACGACCAGCCCTTCCAGGTCTACTCCGGTTCCTCAGCTTCCTCCTCCGACCTACTCTCCAGCTCCTCCAAGCCTCTCGTCAGCACCGGCCGCTACCCCGTCCCCTCTGGCATGGCCATGGGCCCGCCGCCCCAGTACAACGTCCAGTACTCCAGCAGCACTATGCCCAAAGACGGCCTGTGGACCCAGAGGACCCCCGTCCTCCCCGACCAGGGCTTCCTTCCTCCGCCCCAGCATTCTCTGGCCAACACCAACTACTCCAACCGCAACCAGGCTCCTCCCTACCTCCTCCAGGCCCAGCAGAGAGGCCCGCCCACGGGGCCCACGGGGCCCGGTGATATGTGGGCTAAGGAGAGACACCTGCCACTCGTAGGTCAGCCACGGAGCGGCACCCTTCAGAGGCAAAGCAGCAGCAGTTCCTCCATGGGGGACCCCCGGCGCATGCAGGTGCCCGAGGGAGAGTACATGACGTACAGGGACATCCACACCCTGGGCCGGGGGCCGCTGGCCGTGGCTCAGGCCATGCAGAGGCCTCTGTCGGCCCGTACCTACAGCATTGACGGGCCCAGCACCCCAAGGCCCCAGAGCTCCAGGCCACAGCCCCACGAGCTGCCCGAGAGGACCATGTCAGTCAGCGATTTCAACTACCAGCACGTCAGCCCCAGCAAGAGGCCCAACGCCAGGGTGAAGTCTGAGCACTCGTTGCTGGATGGGCCGGGAGGACCGGGAGCAGGAGGAAGGGTACCGGTGGACTGGAGAGATCAGGTGATGCGTCACATCGAGGCCAAGAAGATGGAAAAGGTAGAGTATTTGATGAATATTTAATGAGCAATCCATTTGATTGTACTTTCCATTCAGTATGTTTAATAATAGTCTTAATTGCCACTAAGAGAAATCCAGTATGATATAAAGGCATAGCCACGATAAGAGGTCAAACATGGGTGATATGGACAAAAATCCATCTCTCTCTAAATTGACTGAATTATCGCAACGATAAAAAGTGAATACCATTAAGTGCACCAGTTAATTGTCTATATTATCTTTAAAACTACTACTATTACTTTGAATATGGTATTTATTCAAGCAATAGCCCATATTAGCCCATATTAGCAGACTTATTTAATTCCTAGTAAAGGCTACTTATCATTATTGTCGCAAGCAGTAAAATGTCCTCGATAAATGTCGGTTTGGTTGGTGCCGATTTGTACATTTTTGTTTTATCGTCCCAGCTCTAATAGAGGTCGCCTGTGTTTTTGATTTAGAACGTGTTAAGATCATCACACTGTTCTGATGTCAGCGGCCCAGGTTGTTATGAGGTCCGTTCGATTTGATCACGTCATTGCCGAGATGACCTCTCACCGTCCATTCAGAAACCTCATGACCCACATCATAGTGGCGTTTCTGTTTTCACTCTCTTACCTTCGTTACTTGTCCCATTCCTCTGCGTCAGTTCAGAATTATGCAAAGGAATGGGACAAGTAATGAAGACGTGGCTCCCCTACGGTCCCTTGGTACCACCGGTTGAGGGGGGCTACAGTCTGCATTCTCCTTGTCCACTTCATCACCACAGTGTGCACCTTTTTAGAACGCAGACATGAAAGTGACGATGTCATCGCAGACTGTTTAATCAGCGATGTGACTTAGAACGAGGAATGAATGGCCTCCGTTTGAAAAAGAGAGATTACTCACTTGATCCTTAATTAGTCGAGGCCCGTCAGAACAGACCGAGGAAGACACGATGTGGGAGATGCCATTTAATCACTTGTTCACAAGCGAGATTCGTCTAATTTTATTCCATTTCCTTCCTAATTAAATCGTAGAGCATCAACTCGCTACGTGCTGAAATCTCCTTGAAGAACACAACCACGTTAACAGATTCTGTGGTCTTGAGTTTGACTGTAACATGTAGTCAGTGGCAGTACAGTCGACTCCTGATAAATGGAGCGGCTTTGTACTGGAAAGCTACATATTGAAATTGAAACAGTTTGCACTTGTTTGGGCTTATCAAGGGTCTACGTATAACACGTACTGTTTCTTCAGATGGCCATGATGCATCAGTATGTTTGGAGTAACAAGCAAACAAGCTGCTACTAACTCGATGTATGAAATGAAATGTTTTGTGATTCGCTGCATGCTTGCCTGCTGTTAGAGCATGTGGAATGTTAACATTAACAATATTATTTCCATTGTTTTGTCCTTCATTACCACTAAGTGAAATGCATGCCCACTCAATTGTACGCGTGTTGCCTGTATATGTGTGTGTTGGCTGCGTGTCAGGGTTTCCGTTAGGAAAATGTGGCGCCCCGGACATTTTGACCGACAACATTTTAATTTGGTGAAATTTACCAGACCCATATGGATCGGGTGCGTAACCTGATTAGGGCGTCCACCCACGGTGCTCAGAATGACCGAAATCACATATTTTTCCACTCAAGGGCTCTGTATCTGTATGCTGTAACGTGATAAATAAGATGCCTAACGAATATACTGTACAGACGAACCAACTTAATTCCACAAAATGATGCGAATTTCCCTATAGATTGATAGAAATGACCCGTCAAATGTATTTCTATCAATGAATAGGCTAGAAAGCATTTTGCAATGGGATTTATTATTCTTCTCCCAGACAATTGGCAGGGTCAATATTTATTTATCGGTTTAACAAAATATATTTTGGACGAAAGCTAACCGGCTAACGGAAATCCTACTGTATATGTAATGTGGTGTGTTGCCCTCCTCTGTTCAGAACGCCTTGTCTCGGTCCTATAATTCCAATTACGCCCCGTTGAGCTGCTCCCACTACGGCAGCTCTCGGGACGTGCACCACTCAGGCAGCCAAGGCTCTCTGGTCTTTAGTGCTGCCGCAGACGGACGGCCTTATGGAGCCCAGGGCCACTGTGTGAGTACTGGACTGGACTGGAGCTAGACTACAGTTCAGCCTCCTAGCTCCTAGCTGCCTCCTATCCAGGCAGATTTTATTCTTACCTCATACTGCTTTTCAGCTTGGGGCCCTTTTCCAATACTTTTCAAAGGCATCCTTGGCTCCCTCGTTGCTCCATTCAGAATACAATGACTTCCTCGGTTAAGATTGATAATTTTGTGATGTTCAGTCCTTGATGTTGCCATTGATCTGTGCTGGATGGAAACAAGTTTTCTCCACCTTGTTTGCTTCCATCGCTTCAACCCTCAGATCTGGGATGACTTCACAGAAGGAAGGAAGGAAGGATGCCATTTAGAACTATTGGGACAGGGGCTTTGAACTGTATAGGTCCTTGCTGTAGTGTGACGCAACCTAACTTGTTTGAAAGGGGGCATCCTTTGTCTGTGCACATAAACTAGTCCGCTCTACCACAAACTGTTTGTAGGGAAACTCACAATCTCTATCAAGGATTCGTGTAGAGGAAAGTCCTAGCGCTGTAGAAGGGCATCTTTCAAAGAGCAATTGAGACCTGGCTGAACGAACACTGTTGTTGTATAAGTTGTCTTGTCTGTTGTATAAGTTGAACATTTTTGTAGTCTCTCAATTTACAGCAGACAAGTAGCCTACCTTATCCAACCAGTAGTAGGGGTGAAACAGTGTTGTTATCCTTTATAAAGATATTCTCTCTAAAAACTTATTTTCTGTCAGGCAGTGACTTTGTGTCATCATAGGACATATGGTAGGATGCAATTGACAGGTGAGATAGCGAACAGCTATTTCACTGGCTTGGCGTCGAGGAATTTCATTTATCCAGTGACGACATTGCGTCGGAAGCCTTTTGATTAGTTGTATATGCTACAAGTGTCATCTCTGATGTGAAATAACATTCATGTTGAATAGTACAGTTGGATGTGTAGATTAATAGTATTAAAACATCGCACATCCAGGTACTTTCCGCAGGTGCTGGAGTTGTAGACAAACTCATGGATAACTCATTGTAGACAAACTCATGGATAACTCATTGTAGGCCATCTCATGGATAACTCATTGTAGGCCAACTCATGGATAACTCATTGTAGGCCATCTCATGGATAACTCATTGTAGACAAACTCATGGATAACTCATTGTAGGCCATCTCATGGATAACTCATTGTAGGCCATCTCATGGATAACTCATTGTAGGCCAACTCATGGAAAACTTATTGTAGGCCAACTCATGGATAACTCATTGTAGGCCAACTCATGGATAACTCATGGTAGGCCAACTCATGGATAACTCATTGTAGGCCAACTCATGGATAACTCATTGTAGGCCAACTCATGGATAACTCATTGTAGGCCAACTCATGGATAACTCATTGTAGGCCAACTCATGGATAACTCATTGTAGGCCAACTCATTCTAGGCCAACTCATGGATAACTCATTCTAGGCCAACTCAGGCCAAAGCTGCATTGAGCACATTGGCCACATTTGTAATTACCCTCCGGAACCTTGCCCTTTTCTCCCTTTGCTCTGGTTTATCCACGCTATCTCTCACGTTTGGAGATCTTTTAAAAACCATACGTGGGGGATATTTAAAAATGGGTTTCAATTGTGGGTCAGTATCAATAATGTACTAGTGCTTCCTGCTAATGTCCTTAAATGCCTTCCCCCAATGGTGAGTATTGGTTGAAGCATGATGGGACATGTTCTGCTTTCACTTTTGGTTTTAGGCTTTTCAAACTGTGTTAGTCCTTGAAAATGATCATTGGCATGATGTCCCTGCACTGCCCCTATATACAGGACCTTCCACCCCCACCTGGGATATGGATGCCTGATGAAGACCTAAGGGGCGAAACGTTCTAAATAAATATCACCTGGGATCATGAGCAGTAGTATAATAATATTAGCATGTTGCACGGTACAAAATGCCCCCTTTTTTAAACAAGGTTTCCCTCCCAACCTATAATTCACTTATCCCAGTGCTTTATCCACCAGATCCACCCACACACTCCAATCGGGTAGCGTGCCTCCCTCCTCAATCAAATTGATTCTCCCCTTTTAACGACACTCTGACTCATCAATCGTCATCAGCTCGCTTTAATGCCTCCTTCACTCCCACTGTTGATCACTTCAGAATCACCTCATAACCCTTTTCACTTCTCTGTGGCGGTGAGCACTGTGTTTGTCCAAGGTAAGTACGGGGGGGTGTTAGGTTGATTCGTGGTGTCAAATGGCGGCCTACTGATTTCCACTCAACGTGTAGTCTTACGATTGAATGAATCGTCGTTTCCTTTCCTCTGTTTATTCTCTAAAGGACACTACTTTCAGCTCTAGTGCCCGACGTAGGGAATAATCATCCTCATTGTTAAGAACGTTCTCTATAGATGTACGTTTCATGGGTGTTGGAATTACCTGGAGAAATATTAGATTTTTTTGTTAACCGAACATGCGACAAAACATTATTAGCCTCGACCAGAACATGGTCGACTAATTCAGCTTCAACATGAAGAATGACCTCAACATTACCTAATAGTACACGGCTTCAGGGACTTCTCCTAAAATAGGAGAGGTGTGTTTGTCACAGACAGGACATGGGCTTTGTTACCAATCATCTGACATGGTTCCCTCTTCAGGATGACGTGTTTGGACCTCAAGGGCAGCAGGGCTACACCATGGACACCCTCCGACAAGTAAGTGCACACTATATGTAGAGGATACCCCTGAACCAATCAACAGTCTTCCTATTGTGTTACTTTTAATTATGACCTTTTTATTTTAGCCTGCCTGGTGAATGGTTTTCTTCTTGAACTGCGCTGTTGGTTAAGTGGCTTGTAAGGAAGCGTTTCACGGTCAAGTCTCCACTTGCTGTATTCGGCACATGTGGCAAATACTAGTTTGATCATTTTCACATTCCTAAAAGATGGTCTCCTCAAATTGGTTTGTTTTGCTACTATAAATTAGAAATGCAGACCATAAAGCCCATGGAATAGTCATAGGCCCATACAGTTTGGAGTAGTTTAACAAAACGAGGGCAATAATTCTACAAATCGATCATACAACCCCACCATAACTGGAAGTGCCTGTCTGTCCCATCTCGGCACATGCATTCCCTGACCCATCGTTTTTTTCTCTACCGCTATAAGTAGAACGTTGCCCTGCCCCAGCCCAATACCCTGAGTAGAGCTAGCTCGCTGAGAATTAAGATATTGACCCAGTAGCAGTACCTAGAAGCACCATCCTCCTCCCCACCAGTGATTTAATGAGTTCTAATTAACAAGATCTGCCTTGAAAGAGATTATTGTTCAGGCCTATCTATTCTCACGGTGGCCCCTCTTCCCTCCACCAGGGTCCCCGGTGCCTCGCAGTGAGGTTTGGAGGAGCGCTGCGTCTGTTATACTGGTATTATTAATAGCTCTGCTGGGTGGAGTACGGTGGGGGAAGCTCAGCGTAGTAAAGCTCCTCAGTCCGGGCCCCAGTGGGCTCTTGACCTTCATCGCTAGGCTAGATACTGTATGGTACGGCGTCCGTTGACTAGTTGAGGAATTGCAATTTAAAAGAGTAATATGTGAGACGATTAGTCAAGTTCTACCGTATGTACAGTATACAGTGTTTCCATATGAACTTCTCAGTTGAGGACTGAATGTGAAGAGGCTCATTTGAAATATTTGATACCCAGAAATCTCTCCCTTTCTATGACCTGTGAAATAATTAGAACAGGCCCATTTTATTTACTATTCCATTTACACTGAGATAGAACTCCATTTACACTGAGATAGAACTCCATTTACACTGAGATAGAACTCCATTTACACTGAGATAGAACTCCATTTACACTGAGATAGAACTCCATTTACACTGAGATAGAACTCCATTTACACTGAGATAGAACTCCATTTACACTGAGATAGAACTCCATTTACACTGAGAGAATTGAATTTGAGAGAAATGTAGACATTTTGGGGAGTTCCTCCTGCCACCTGCAGGTTCTCCGGTGGTACCGCAACTGTCTCTTTTCAGTAACCGGCTCAGACAGAGCCGCAGAATGAGGTCAGTCGGCTGTCTGTGAGAATTTGAAATGGTCTGTTCCAAGAGATTTCGTACAGAGAAAACAACAGCGTGACTCATAGAGAGCCATTTTATTATACGGACTGCAAGTCCTTATCAGACGTTAGATGAGGCCTTTCATATAAATGTCTCCTTCCCACGCTCTAACGCAATGTATTTTTTTTGTTTGAGTTCAATTTACTCAATGTCCTTAGACTTACTGTCTATCTGCCTGGATGTAGATACGGAGAGAAAATGGATCTCCCTGTCGAATAGGAATACTAAGGACAAATGTTTTTGAACTGGGGTTATATATCGAATTTTTCAGATTCTACCTCAACGTTTACCAAGGTGAAGTGGACTCTGTTGTGGTCCTTCAGACCCGGCATTGATAATGACTCCTCAGTCGCTCCGTAAAGAACCTATTGCACATATAGTGTACCTCTATAGACAAGAGCCCTAGTCTAGCCTTTCCTATTACATGCTATATAGTGAATAGGATGTCATTTCAGATTTGCCCTATGTCACAGTGAAGAAAGCCTAACCCTTGCCGGCCCAGCTACATCAGTGGAACCTGCCAAAAAACCCACCACCATCTCATAAAACCTCATTGATTCATCTCTGAAATTCATCCTCCACACGAGTCAGAGGACAATTATTTCCATGATTTTGTTGCTTTGGGGGCAGTGGCAATGAGTCGGTGGATCCAATCCCCCTGGCCTGCTGCTTTAGACAGAGCACCTTGCTGCTGGTAAATCAGCAGCTTCTACTGAAATTTGCACTCTTGTTCTGTCACATGTTCATCTGTATGCCGGGCCTGCAGTTCAGCTTACCCTTTGGCCAAATTTGTATTATTATTATTTTTTTCTCTTGCTGGATTATAGCCTAGTATATTGTTCTCTTGTTCTAAGTGCTGTGAAAGTATGAATTTGAGTACTGTGAGCGTTTTAGATACGTCTAATTCTCTTTTTTTTTTTAAATCCATTTTGTTGGAACGTCAACTCTATACCAACACCTGTCTGTCTCTGTGTGTGTCTGTCTGTGTGTTTTTGCCAGGTGCCTTCGTTGAACGGTCAGCTGGGCGGTCCGGTGCGTGGCCAGATGACGTCGTGCCAGACGCCCATGGCCCGCCACCCCTCCAGAGAGCAGCTCATCGACTACCTGATGCTCAAGGTCTCCCATGGCCAGCAGCCCCAGGGGCCCCCTCCACCACGGGCCGACCACGACACACTGCAACAGGAGGTAGGGTGGGGGGGTGGATGGATGGAGAGTTACAGTTCAACGAAGCTCCTCATCCCTACTCCTGGAGAGCTATAGGGTGTTTAGCCCGCAGCTACAAACCTCATTCATCATCAAAACCTTGATTAACTAAGATGATTAGGTCAAACACATATGTGTGTTTTAGTGCTGGGCTTGAACTACATCATATAGGAATAGGGTTGTTGACCACTGTGTTAAAGCATGCATAGCATTGCACTTAGTAATTGTTCGTTACATCAATTAACTGGCTAGACTGAAAGTATTCAGACCCAACATTTTGTTAAGTTACAGCCTTATTCTAAAATAGATTTTTCCTCCTCAATCTACACACAATATACCCCATAATGACAACGCAAAAACAGGTTTATAGATTTTTTTTGCTCATTTATTTAAAAAAATATATATATATAAGTAACACATTTACGTAAGTATTCAGACCCTTTACTAAATACTTTGTTGAAGCACCTTTTGCATCGATTTCAGCCATGAGTCTTCTTTGGGTGGTACGCTACAAGTTTGGCACCCCTGTATTTGGGGAGTTTCTCCCATTCATCTCTGCAGATCCTCTCAAGCTCTGTCAGGTTGGATGGGGAGCGTCGCTGCACAGCTATTTTCAGGTCTCTCCAGAGATGTTCGATCGGGTTCAAGTCTGGGCTCTAGCTGGGCCACTCAAGGACATTGAGACTTGTCCCGCAGCCACTCCTATATATGCCATTTAGCAGACGCTTTTATCCAAAGCGACTTACAGTCATGTGTGCATACATTCTACGTATGGGTGGTCCCGGGGATCGAACCCACTACCCTGGCGTTACAAGCCCCATGCTCTACCAACTGAGCTACAGAAGGAACTCCTGCATTGTCTTGGCTGTATGCTTAGGGTCATCGTCCTGTTGGAAGGTGAACCTTCACCCCAGTCAGGTCTTGAGTGCCCAGGAGCAGGTTTTCATGAAGGATCTCTCTGTTCTATCAACAGCAGTGTGTTATATAGACTTATTTCGGAAACATCAAGGATGGAGAATTTTGTTTCTCATGGTCTGAGAGTCTGTCATGTGCATTTTACTGAGGAGTGGCTTCCGTCTAGCCACTCTACCATAAAGGCCTGATTGGTGGAGTGCGGCAGAGATGGTTGTCCTTCTGGAAGATAGACCCATCTCCACAGAGGAACCCTGGGTCTCTGTCAGAGTGACCATTGGGTTCTTGGTTACCTCCCTGACCAAGGCCCTTCTCCCCCGAATTGCTCAGTTTGGCCGGGCGGCCAGTTCTAAGAGTCTTTGTGGTTTCAAACTTCTTCCATTCAAGAATGATGGAGGCCACTGTATTCTTGGGAACCTTCCATACTGCAGAAATGTTTTGGTACCTTTCCACAGATCTGTGCATAGACACAGTCCTGTTTCTGAGCTCTACGTATAATTCCTTCAACCTCGTTTCTTGGTTTTTGCTCTGACATGCCCCGTCAACTGTGGGACGTTATATAGACAGGTGTGTGCCTTTCCAAATCATGTCCATTCAAAGGAATTACCACAGGTGGACTCCAATAAAGTTGCAGAAAAATCTAAAGCATGATCAATGGAAACAGGATGCACCTGAGCTCAATTTCGAGTGTCATAGCAAAGGGTCTAATTATTTATGTAAATAAGGTATTTCTGTTTTTTATTTTTAGTACATTTGCAAAAATTTCAAGAACTTTGTCATTATGGGGTATTGTGTGTAGATTGAGGAACATTTTTTTTTATTTAATCCATTTTAGAATAAGGCTGTAACGTAACAAAGTTGAAAGGGGGAAGGGGACTTTCCGAATGTACTGTATGTGACTCATATTCAAAGTAACATCCCCTGTGAAGGTAATGTCTGCTGGTGTCTGTTTTTCAGTTCCGGGTCAAAGTGGAGAAGAACCCAGAGCTCGGGTTCAGTATATCAGGAGGAGTAGGAGGACGGGGTAACCCTTTTCGTCCGGACGATAATGTATGTTCACTCATCAGCCCTCTTTTTCCCATAGCAATATAGTGTTGTTTATTTTTACAGCCTACTGCATGTGACATGTAATCTAAGCACTTACACAATTGAGGCCTCTTACGTTAAGCATTGCATTATGTTAGTAGTTCACTGTATAGCAACTCAGCTTGTTACTGCATTTGTACGGATTTTGCAACAATCGGTGAGTAAACGTCACTAGTGTTAACCAGATGGGCGTGATTCGTCTCTCTCTTCTCTCTCAGGGCATCTTTGTGACAAGGGTCCAGCCTGAGGGACCTGCCTCCAAGATACTCCAGCCTGGAGACAAGATCCTCCAGGTGAACCCAATAATACCATTCCCTCTATTTCCCCATCACTATAAATCTATACTGTAGCGATTATTTGCTGAACACGTTTACCTACTACAAAATACCATTACACATCAGAGCCAAAGTTGCCATCTCGGTGTTGAGCTACATCTCTCTTTGTTTCCCCCCCAGGCAAACGGATATAGCTTTGTGAACGTTGACCATGGGAATGCCGTGGCCCTGCTGAAGACATTTCCCACCACTGTGGATATGATCATCGTCCGAGAGTTGGCGGCGTAGAGAGAGACAGACGGGACTGTGGAGAGACGACCTCCAATCCTTCTTGTTTTTATATACAGAGGAGCCTGGTCTATAAATAGAAGAACTGAAGTGCTTTATGGGGAAGAGAACCTTCTAGAGCTTTTGGGATAACGGGGGCCGAACCACTGCATCAAGTGGACTTAGTGAGGGAGGAGAGGGACCTGGGGAGGGGGAGCAAACATCTGGAAGCATGCGTTGTCGACTTAGTCGTCTTAAAGAAGAAGTCACTGTGGGATAGCCGGTTATTTTTTACACAGAGGTCGCTGCAGAGACTGCGTGTGCTCCAACGACACAGAGATCAACAAAAAGTGCTTTCTGTATCGTTAGACTTTCGTTTTTTTTTTTTTTTGAAGAAAAGAATATTCCTACATCATTCCGGAGTTGTAGTTGCTGTAGTTGAGCATTAACTGTAGTTGACCACTAGAGGGCAGGGCTCCGTCTGTCTCTCTCTGCCCTCCTTTTTAAATCATGTATTTTTTAGTTTATTTAATAGATGCTGAGACCACTTATTTGACCTAGGTGACATTTGATCTGGGGGACAATGTTATGTGCTTTCTCGTGGAGATGAATGTAGTGCTGGGTTGCGCTTTCAGAACGATGTTTAAGAATCCCCCTCCCCGCCTACGTGCAATTGTGACCGTTTTCAACCAGGTCCTGTACATGGTGGATAGTTGAGAAGGACGATTAATTTGCTTCTGCCTCCATAAAGCCTGTGAGCCACACACTGCATACATTTATTATATACTGTCCGCAGTCTAGGAACAGTTTTAGTAGCCTCTGTGGAACCACTGGCTTGGAATATCCCTCACCTGAAAAGACCTGCCTGTGCCGTCACTGAACTGCTGACAGACGAGGACACTCACTCCGTCACTGAATCGGCGACTCCGGTCGCTGACTACTTGGATGCTGTAAAACACTCTTCGTATGTGAAATGGAATTGGGACTGGGATATTGAACAAATCGTGATATTTCTTTTGTGGGGAAACTGACTGGGAGTAACAATATAGGAATGTCTTTGCTTGGCCTTAATTAGCCTAGCCAGGATGTGGGATAGTGGGTCAGGAGGCAGAGTGGTAATGGCAGGTCACCAAAACATGTGTTGAGACCATGGTCAGGGTTTGGGGAGGTGCTGGTGGGAGTGACTCCCTATTCCCCAAAGTGCGCTACATACTAGTGGTGCACTATATACAAAGGATATAGGGTGTGATTTGAGATGCAGCCTGTCAGACTCCGCCCCTTCCACTCAAGACTCCGAGCAGGTTTAGGCCTGGTCTCTGGGCCCCTTCCACTCATGTTGGTAAGATTTTAAAGGGCTTCTCCCTCAACTCAGCCACTGGTGACTAGAAAACACTCACAAAACGGTTTGAGATTAAAAAGGGGTTCATGTCTGTCTAACATATTTTTGTTTAAGTGTGGGAAAACAACCATAGTTTGCCTTTTTGTGTATAAAAATCATATTTTTTAGACATCAATCTAGGCTTTTCACTCTCTTTTTGTGTTGGGATAGTGTTTCATGCATGGACTGTTTGCTCTCCGCTAGGGGGGGATTGAGCTGTTAAGTGCCATAGACCTTGAACTGTTTGAACAAGGGGGTGGAGGGAGTGACTATCCTGAGACCCAAGCAATATTCCCATATTTCTCTTCACAACAAACTAAACGCTCTCTTCTTGAGTACAACCCCGTGTGACTCGACACAATGGTTTAATAGCAATAGTCAGCGGCTTTATTTTCATTCAGAAAGACATCCAATTGCATTTATTTTAGACCTATAAAAGGGGGGAAAACGCAAGAAGAAACCCTTTTAGTGATCGCTGATTGTTATACAGGATTTTATATTGTAAAGAATCTTTTCTAAATTAAAAAAAAAACATGGGGAGTTACATTTTTAGCAAAGAAATGTAAAAGTCAAATGTAAAAGTCTGCATTGTATGACAGTGAATGCTCTTGCGTCACTAGGCTTACATATGAGTTGCAGGCTTTCCCAAACTTGACTGCTCGGAAATCTGTTCAAACCAACTGGTTACGTGTATCTGTGCAAACATGAATAACTTTTACCCCGATTATAAAATAAACTCAATCCGAGCTGCGAAGTCATTTGTAATGTTTCTAATTGAATAGTGTCACAAGTTATAAAAATGCATTTAAAACCTTTTACGCTATGTCCACTTGGTGTAATCAACAGTCTATAGATGTATGTGTTTTTTTGCATGAATTCACCCAATGAATTGTCTATTTTGAAAATTGAATCCATGAAACCTTTTTAGAAATATTTCCTATAGAAAGCAAACGATCCAATTCAAAGATCTCTACAAGTTATTATTACCCCACTGAACCTTTTTTGTAAATCGATTGTAATGCAAACACTGAATTGTGACAGAGCGTATATAAAGTACTTCAGTATATAAAGTACTTCAGTATATAAAGTACTTATCAGAGATTGATCATTGTTTTGGTGTTTCCCACACATTTAATGGCAATGTCGTTATCCAAATCCTTCGCAAATTCCAAAAGGTATGCATGTAATTCATTGTTACGTTATGCGTACAGCTAAAGATTATACTCATGTTACTGTCAACTTGTGACTCGGAATAGAAAACATTGTCAATGTTTCCTCCCCTTTTTTCCATTTTGAATTCCAACTGAACATTGCCCCCAAATGAAAACTGTACCATTTTTTTTTTTTTAGCAACTGCAGACCCAGTGGCTCATAACTGCAGATATTTGTCATTGGTCAATGTTAGCCTAGAGAGGTAACATATTGACTTAAGGTTTCCCCCCTGCAATATTACTGTACATCATGTTTTAAATTAGAACATTGTAATTATGCTTGTGTGCTGTTTTGTTGTGGGCACTGTGTTATTTTACTTTCTTTCTGGGAATAGGAACAATCTAGTGAGATTTCTCGGGTCAATGTCATATTTAGACCTTGTACAATCTGGGACTAAAACCTAGGGGGTCACCTGTCTGCCATATCCAAGATAAACTGGTCTTCTCTTCATTCTCCCACCTTGTTTTAATTTATTTAGCTCAGTCTCCTGTGACTTTTTAGACATTACTAATCAAAATGTAAATACTTTTTTAAAAAGTTAAGAAATCAATTAATCATGGCATTAGTCACTCAGAGTTTGTAAAACCAGCAATAAATTGCAACGCAGACACAACCCGTTTCATTGTATAGCTATTTCAAAGGTTTCTCTGGAAACGGCTACAGTAAGATGATTGATATGAATTCATTCAACATTCCAGATTTTGTATATAACAATACTGTTTCTGAGTTAACCTGTGGAAAATAAGAAATAAACTAATGCTCTTTACAATAGTTTTTTCATTGAATGACTCCTTTCTTTCCCAAACGGATTGAATTCCTCATGCCAGACTATGACAGTAATATGTTGAAGATAGTTGTAAGAAATGCTTCTTAAAACAATACAGCCATGTATTAGGATTAAGAATATATTTGGACTAGATAATGCTGAACAAGGTTGGAATTCTGTTTTAAATCAATTGAACAGAAGACAAGTAGTTAATTTGACACCAAAGTAAAACAAATCAGTTGAAATTGCTCTGTGGCTGTATTAGACTTCAGCATTGCATTGGGGGCATACTTATGAAAAGTACAGCATTACATAATTATCTTGGGTCCATGAGATGGGGTGTCAGCCTACTCCGTAACACCCACTGAACACAACTGTGAAGAGTTTCAACAAATATTAGCATCTTAGCTCTGATTGCTGAACTTTTAACTGTGGGAAATCAGCTCCATCTAGTCAGCCTATTGTACGTAACGACTCAAGACCCATAGGTATCAGCCTACTCTGTGACACCCACAGAACGTAACCCTCCCTGAAATCTGAATTGACCCCCCCCCCTAATTTTGACCAAGACTCCTCAATCTCACCGGAGAAAGCATCCGAGCGAGCGAAACTGCTCCCCTCTGTTTTAGAATGTGTATGTATCTGATGCCGTCATATTCTTTTTGGCCAAACAACATCAGAGACATGGGCTACAGATACTAAAGCAGAGGGGCGCTGTTTGTCTCACTTGGATGCTTTCTCAAATTTGAAGGAAAATTATAAAACACTGAGCCTGGCTTCTCTTGGCATCCTCCATGAATACAAGCCACTTTGTAGGCTGAATGTCATTATACCTACGGTGTTTGTAGTAGATGCCCCTTTCCATTGGGCTCCCGAGTGGCGAAGCGGTCTTAGGCACTGCATCTCCGTGCAAGAGGTGTCACTGCAGTCCCTGGTTCGAATCCAGGCTGTATCACATCCAGCTGTGATTGGGAGTCCCATAGGGCAGCGCACAATTGGCCCAGCATCGTTCGGGTTCGGGCCGTCATTGTAAATAAAAATGTGTTCTTAAATAACTTGCTTCATTAATTGAAGGTAAAATAAACAATTCAAATGGCAGGTGCACAATGCATAGTTCGGATGGTGAATTTTTGGGGGAATAGGCAGGTAACCTACTTTATGAATTTATTTGTTTGACAATCAGATGAAAGCATGACTGGTTGCGGTCATAACACATTAGAAGGTAATACCATTTTAAAGTGAAATTACATGCCCACATAGGAGATCCCGTACCAAAAAAATAGACACCCGCTGAATGTCAAGGTATAATTTGCATTTTGGATGGCAGGAAATGTGAACTTACTGCTGTCATCAAGGCAATGGGTGGCTATTTTTAAGAATTTCAAACATATTTTGATTACCACATGATCCCATATGTGTTATTTCATAGTTTTGACATCTTCACTATTATTCTACAATGTAGAAAATGGTAAAATAAATAAAAACCTTGTGTCCAAAATTTTTACTAATACTGTATATAAAATTTTACTTTTGACCACTTTTTCCAATTGGTAGTTAGTGTTGTCCCATCGCTGCCTCTCCCGTACGCACTTGGGAGAGGCGAAGGTCGAGAGCCATGCGTCCTCCGAGAAACAACCCAGCCAAGCCGCACTGCTTCTTGACACAATGCCCATTTAACCTGGAAGCCAGCCACACCAATGTGTCGGAGTAAACACTATTCACCTGGCAATCGTGTCAGCATGCATTGCGCCCGGCCCATCACAGGAGTCACTAGACTGCGATGGGACAAGAACATCCCTGCCGGCCAAACCCTCCCCTAACAACACAGAGCGAATTGTGGGTCACCCGGTTGTAGCCGGCTGTAACAGATCCTGGACTCGAACCAGGATCTCTTGTGGCACAGCTAACACTGCGGTGCTGTATCTTAGTCCACTGCGCCACTCGGAGGCCCAGTGCAGCTTTTGACATTATTGATCATAGTCTACTGCTGGAGAAACTTAGTTGTTATGGCTTTACACCCCCTGCTATAATGTGGATAAATAGTTACTTGTCTAACAAGACAGAGAGTGTTCTTTAATGAAAGCCTCTCCAACATAATCCAGGTAGAATCAGGAATTCTCCGGGGTAGCTGTTTAGGCCCCTTGCATTTTGCAATCTACTAACGACATGCCACTGGCTTTGAGTAAGGCCAGTCTGTCTATGTATGCGGATGACCCAACACCACACATCAGCTAGTACAGCAACTGAAATGACTGCAACACTTAACAAAGAGCTGCAGTTAGTTTCGGAATGGGTAGCAAGGAATAAGATAGTCCTAAATATTTCCAAAACTAAGAGCATTGTATTTGGGACAAACCATTCACTAAACCCTTGGGAAAATTGCAGTTGGCTCAGAACAAGGCAGCATGGCTGGCCCCTTAAAAGTACACGGAGAGCTAACATTAATGACACGCATGTCAATCTCTCCTGGCTCAAAGTGGAAGAGAAATTGACTTCATCATTACTTGTTTTTGTAAGAAGCTGAATGTACCGAGCTGTCTGTTTAAAATACTTAGACACAGCTCAGACACTCATGCACACCCCACAAGACATGCCACCCGAGGTCTTTTCACAGTCCCCAAGTCCAGAACAGACTATGGGAGGTACACAGTAGAGCCAAGACTACATGGAACTCTATTCCACATCAGGTAACTGATGCAAGAAGTAGAATCAGATTTAAAAAGCAGGTAAAAATGAACCTTATGAAACAACAGGGATTGTGAAGAGACACACAAAGGTACAGACACATGCATACGCAGATATTGTGATATTGTTGTGTGGTGGTATTGAACATGTTGTGTTGTGGGTATGTGGTAGTGTAGGGATGTTATGGATGTACTGTTTTATCTTTAGTTCATTCAGTACAGACATAGTTCACTGTTTTATCTTTTGTTTTATATGGAATGTGGGTGCTTTGGTATGTTTGGACCCCAGGAAGAGTAGCTGCTGTCTTGGCAGCAGCTAATGGGGATCCCAAATAAATACAAGTACTTTCAAAATCTTAGCTCGCAAGCTAGCAGTCATCATCATGAATCAAGTCGACAATCTACTGGCAAATCCTTTTCAATCCTTGTCATATGAAGATAAATTATAATCACTAGCCTGCTATACAGTGGAGTGGGTGTGTGGTCCAAGTCTGGGTTTAAGGTTCTCTTATCCAAGCTTAAAAGGATAAACATTCAACAGGGTTTTTTCAGAGTTCCCAGTTGTCTTGAAAGCACCATAAATCCAGAGAATGCCAGAGTTTGATGACCGCTGCACAACCTTCCTGTTCAAGTGAGCACAGCACAAGGTCCAAAAATGTATTGTATGCTGCTGCATAAATTATGCAATATGCCAGAGAGATATGTATCCTGGAGCTAAGAAAGTAATACTAGGTGTATGTTGTGTAGTAAACCGTTAGTAGCCCATGTGCCTCACCCTAATAATTTGGTCAATTTTCCCCTCATAATTTAGTCTACTGTTCTGACTTGGTAGTGCACATGTAGCTTATAGCCTGTTTTAGAGAAGTGTAGAGCTTTCGTAAGAGCTTTAATTGTCATTTAATTGTAATATGCCACCTTTATTTATCCCACTGTTCTGACTTGGTGTACAGGGAGAATACTGTAAGAATAGCCCATGTTTTGTCGCTGTACATTTAAAAAGTGCTGAACAAATAGTAACTCTGACTACGTCCGTCCTAGCTCACTCATTGTCTTAATCGTAATTACGGACTGTCTCTTTTCCGCTCGATGTCACCTTATGCCATAGTTTGTACATCTCAATTGTCAGTTGAAACCACATTTGTTTAAGCAAGTCAGCCATATCAGCTGTGTTTTTTTAAAAGCAGTAAATGAGGCTGAAAGAACTGTTTCGCTGCCAGACTTGGCTCTGCTGATAGCCAGGTGTAGCAGTGGTAAGGTTCTGGGACTGCTGTTAGGCCTTAACAGTTTGTGAACAACACCTGTCACCGTTATAGTGCAATTAATGTATTGCTTAGTGTTGTGTAGTGGCTTTGCTGGCATGCATCCCCAAACATTTGGGGGTGAATTTGCCCTACCAAGATTTACATGCTAAAATCGGCACTGGCTATAGAAAATAGGAATAGCCAAATTACTCGGAATGTCACTTGTGTGCTGCGAGACTCCGTTCTTTACCGAGTGCCACCAGTCAAGTTAAAATAGGCTAGAGTGTAAATCATAACTTGAGGTACACGTGTGGAACTTCAACCATGCATTGTGGTGGTCTCTGGGAAATTTGCACAGAAACTTCTTTCTTCTAGGACTACATAAATCTGGTGGTTATTAATGATTGTGTTGTCTGTCTACAGAAGTAAGAAATGCAAAAATAAAGCAAGGTATGGCGGCATGGAGAGGAGGCAGAGGTGCACCTCCAGGATGAAGAGCAGCAGGTTAAGAGAGGATGGAGTACAAGCACAAACCTATGAAGGTGAGAAGGCGGTATGGTGGAGGTGGTATAGTGGGATAGTTACTGATTTCCAAATCCAGCCTTAATCGTAAGTGTGGTTCACTGAATTTGTGTCTTATTGTAGTCCTTCACTGTAATCTTCAGCTTTTTGTTTTAATGCTTATTATCACTGTGAAAATTAGCATACGTACTATCTGCACGTCCCCGAGCCTGTCTCAGGAACACTGACCTACTTCTCATTGACAGCGCTAAAGATCATATCTCTGTGAAACTCCGCTCTTCATCTCTAGAATTGATAACAATCTGCAGGCAGCTAACTTGGGGTTCAGCACACTTGCTTTTAACATTTTTTCATTTCTTTTTGACATGGGGACGTGTCACTGCGAGTGTTGTTTTGTACAATGTGTGTGTAGATTGAACAGTGTTGCGCCATACTCTAGTTTAGAGGTTTTAGGCCTCACCCATACCTGCCTGCAATGTCTGTTTGGAATCTTTAAGTATGAAATAACAAGAAAACGTATGTGGCGTGCAATAGAATAGGATGTTCAAATCATTTGTTTGAGGTGAGGGCAAGCTAAAGGTCATGGTCTAAGTTTGGCAAGAGGGAAATTTCACGACCTGGGAGGGGATTTTTTGGGGGGTATCTCAGATTGTTCTGTCAATTCTCACATATAAACTTAATTGGGAGGAAGGATGTTTGAAAAAGTTAACATTTGTATCACAAACAATTTTGGGGGAAATCATGATGAAAGTGGCAATTTTAGGCCCTTTTTAGCCAAGAGTGCTTTTAGCAATGCTGTCATCATCCTGTAACACTTTACCATTTTATTACAATTGAGGATTTTAATGACAGTAGAAACATTGCTGGCGCAAGACCTTTTTTTAATCATGACTCCTGCTATTTCTAATTTCTGTGTTTCACACAATTTGGTGCTTTTCTTGGCCAGGGCCCATTTGAAAAATCTCAATATGACTTCCCTGGATAAATAAATACATACAGTGCCTTCAGAAAGTATTCATACCCCTTGACTCATTCCACATTTTGTTGTGTTACAGTCTGAATTCAAAATGGATTCAATAGATTTTTTTTCTAACCCATCTACACACAATACCCCATAAACACAAAGTGAAAACATTGTTTTATTTTTTTATTTTACGAGAAATATATCAAACATACAGTACCAGTCAAAAAAAGTTTGGCCACACCTAGTCATTCAAGGGTTGTTCTTTATTTTTACTATTTTCTACATTGTACTATGAAATAACACATATTATAGAATCATGTAGTAACCAAAAAAGTGTTAAACAAATCAAAATATATTTTAGATTAGTAGCCACCTTTTGTCTTGATGACAACTTTGCACACTCTTGGCATTCTCTCAATCAGCTTCACCTGGAATGTTTTTCCAACAGTCTAGAAGGAGTTCCCACATATGCTGAGCACTTGTTGGCTGCTTTTCCTTCACTCTGCGGTCCAACTCATCCCAAACTATCTCAATTGGGTTGAGGTCAGGTGATTGTGGAGGCCAGGTCATCTGATTATTATTATTCTACAATGTAGAAAATAGTAAAAAATAAAGAACAACCCTTGAATGAGTAGGTGTGTCCAAACGTTTGACTGGTACTGTAACTATTCACACCCCTGAGTCAATACTATGTAGAAGCACCTTTGGCAAAGATTACACCTGGGAGTCTTTCTGGGTAACTCTCTTAGAGCTTTTCACACCTGCAAAATTTGCCCATTTATTAATTTCAAAATTCTTTAACCTCTGGGGCGGCAGGGTAGCCTAGTGGTTAGAGCGCTGGACTAGTAACCGGAAGGTTGCAAGTTCAAACCCCTGAGCCGACAAGGTCTGTCTTTCTGCCCCTGAACAGGCAGTTAACCCACTGTTCCTAGGCCGTCATTGAAAATAAGAATTTGTTCTTAACTGACTTGCCTGGTAAATAAAGGTAAAATTAAAAATACAATTTAAAAAATTGAAATAGGTTTTTGATCATTGCGAGACAACCATCAATATTCAAATAGATAGATCTCTTTCCAAAATCATGGGAATTAAAAGGGAGTTGGTGCTATAACAGCCTGCACTCTTATAGGAAGGATTTCCACTAGATGTTGGAACATTACTGCCACGAGCATTAGTGAGGTCGGGCACTGATTTTGGGCGATTAGGCCTGGCTCGCAGTCGGTGTTCCAATTCATCCAAAAGGTGTTTGATGGGGTTGAGGTCAGGGCTCTGTGCAGGCCTGTCAAGTTAAGGTCTTTCACACAGATCTCAACAGACCATTTCTGTATGGACCTTGCTTTGTGCACGGGGGCGTTGTCATGCTGAAACTGGAAAGGGCCTTCCCCAAACTGTTGCCACAAAGTTGGAAGCACAGAAGCATCTAGAATGTCTTTGTATGCTGTTGCATTAAGATTTCCCTTCACTGGAACTAAGGGGCCTAGCCCGAACCATGAAAAACAGCCCCAGACCATTATTCCTCCTCCACTAAACTTTAAGGCTGGCACTATGGATTCGGGCAGGTAGCATTCTACTGGCATCCGCCTAACCCAGATTTGTCCGTCAGACTGCCAGATGGTGAAGCGTGATTCGTCACTCCGGAGAATGCGTTTCCACTGCTCCAGAGTCCAATGGCGGCAAGCTTTTCACCACTCCAGCCGACGTACTCTGCGGCTGCTCTGACATGGAGACCCATTTCATGAAGCTCTCGACAAACAGTTGTTGTGCTGATGTTGCCTTCAGAGGCAGTTTGGAACTCGTAACCGAGGAAGTACATCTATTTTTTGTTGTTGTTGTACTTTTACCCCCTTTTTCTCCCCAATTCTTTGGTATCCAATTGGTAGTTATAGTCTTGTCCCATCGCTGCAACTCCCTTACGGACTCGGGAGAGGCAAAGGTCAAGAGCCATGCATCCTCCCAAACACGACCCTCCAAGCCGCACTGCTTCTTGACACACTGCTCACTTAACCCGGAAAACAGCCGCACCAACGTATCAGAGGAAACGCTGTCCAGCTGGCGACCCAAGTCAGCTTGTAGGGACCTGGCCCGCCACAAGGAGTCGCTAGAGCGCGATGGGATTGTGTACCGCCTCACGGGCCTCCCGGTCGGCTATGACACCGCCTGGGATTGAACCCGGGTCTGTAGTGACACCTCAAGCACTGCAGTACCTTAGACTCAGCGGTTCTGTTCAACAGCACTTCAGCACTCGGCGGTCCCCTTCTGTGAGCTTGTGTGCCCTACCACTTTGCGGCTGAGCCGTTGTTGCTCCTAGACGTTTCCACCTCACAATAACAGCACGTACAGTTGGCCCAGGGCAGCTCTAGCAGGGCAGAAATTTGACAAACTGACTTGTTGGAAAGGTGGCTATGCCACCAGTTCTGTGACAGTGCCACGTTGAAAGTCACTGAGCTCTTCAGTAAGGCCATTCTACTGACAATGTTTGTCAATGGAGATTGCATAACTGTGTGCTCGATTTTATATACCTGTCAGCAACGGGTGTGGCTGAAATGACAAATCACGTTAATTTGAAGGGGTGTCCACATACATTTGTATATATAGTGTATCTACATGTAACTGCCAAAATGAAGTAAATGAGAGATTCAAAGTATATTGAAAGCTGGTGCTTCCTCACAGGTGTGGATTCTGACTTAATTAAGCAATTAACATCCTTTCATGCTTCGGGTCATGTATAAAAATGTCCAGTTGGCCATTATTTTGGCTACCATGCCTAGAAGACAAGATCTCAGTGACTTTGTAAGAGGGGTCTCAAAGGAGCATAGGGTGTTTTAAAGGGTGTGTCACCAGATCTCAACCCAATTAAGCTTGAGTTTGTTATGAGTTCCCCTACATCATTAAACATTTTCTCGTTCCAGAGTTATGACAATCCCATCGTGTTGAGAGCGCTAAATCCGTCTGAGAATATCACAGTGAGATGAATCCACAATGGATGGCCTCGCTAGACTGTCCACTGTTCATTTGCCATCTCCCAAGCTGGGCTCAGGGGAAGAGATAATCAATTCATTGTTTGAATAGGCCAGAAATGTAACACCTCACTGCCTATGCAACTATGGGGTCTGAAACCTGACGCTTCAAGTCAGCTCTGCTTAGAGAGTGGATACGGAGAACAGGCAGATTAGGGTTTTTTGAATTAATTGTCACGGGACCCTACGGCGTTAACAGAGAGCTTTTTACACCAAAATGTCAGTCGGAACCAGTCCAGAACCGCTCAAACACATAAGAATATGCTAGTTAACAGGGTGACACTGATGGCAGCCGGTGGCTCTGTTTACATAGAGAAAGGCCTAGAATGGTTGCACAGCATCTCAGTGAGAAAAGCAGATTCTAGAATCTACAGTAAACATTCTCAAAGAACCATGGTATACACCTTAGTGTTCAGAGATGGACTGGTGCTGCCTTGGGTCTGGTGGATGTAATCTAACTCTGGCCTGGCTTGTCTGATTTGGCTTGTCTGATCTGGCTTGACTGATCTGGCTTGACTGATCTGGCTTGACTGATCTGGCTTGTCTGATGTGGCTTGTCTGATCTGGCTTGTCTGATCTGGCTTGACTGATCTGGCTTGACTGATGTGGCTTGTCTGATCTGGCTTGACTGATCTGGCTTGACTGATGTGGCTTGTCTGATCTGGCTTGACTGATCTGGCTTGTCTGATCTGGCTTGACTGATCTGGCTTGACTGATGTGGCTTGACTGATCTGGCTTGACTGATCTGGCTTGTCTGATCTGGCTTGACTGATCTGGCTTGACTGATCTGGCTTGACTGATGTGGCTTGTCTGATCTGGCTTGTCTGATCTGGCTTGTCTGATCTGGCTTGACTGATCTGGCTAGACTGATGTGGCTAGACTGATGTGGCTTGACTGATGTGGCTTGACTGATCTGGCTAGACTGATGTGGCTTGACTGATCTGGCTTGACTGATCTGGCTAGACTGATGTGGCTTGACTGATCTGGCTTGACTGATCCTGGGATTCCAATGATGACGACGTATTGGTTGGAACACAGTGTGGCATAGCCTGTTGGAAGAGTTCCATGGTGGTGTAGTCACTTAGAAAGGCCAACGGGTGGCACTGGTGGGCCACCGTACTGATGAGGACAGGGTCGGTCTGTCTCATGTCTGTGGGGATAGATGCAATGGTGTCAGAAGTTGGATCTTGAGCTCTGTCTGTGGCTATGGTTGACAGAGAAGGCCCTTGGCTCTCCCCATGGTCTGTGTTGAGGTGTAGACATGAGTCAGCATTGCGATGGAGGTTGCCAACAGGAGACATTTCTTCTCTTCCATTGACAATGTGTAGACTGTTGGAGTCCCCCTCTTCTTCCTTCAACATCTGTCGGTTGATGAGTTCCAGGAGTTCCTATGAGAATCAATCCATTTTATTGTCCCGGAGGCGGAAGAAAACCAACTGCAACAGGGCATGATCTGAGACATGCTGTAAAAATGTTAGGAAACTCTCCTGCATAATTATACCATTTTCTTACCAGATCGCAGACCCCATCTATTTTCTGGATGGCATTGCTGTTACCTGGATTGGGGATATTCGGCCAAAGTAGTTTCTTTGCTCTGAAAATACAACACGTTGACATGTAATTAATTCCATCACTTGAATTTCACTGGATAACAGTTAAGAACAAAGCAAAACGAATAGATATAAATACACCTTTGACCTAGAAACATGACGACTGTACCTTTTTAACAACTGAGAGCCGAGATGAACCACCAGTAAGAGTAAAGTTACTCCAACAATGGCCCCCGCTATCACACCACTCACAGTCAGGGATGCTGGGGAGGGACAGAAGACAGTACTGGTCTGCCATTGAAAATGTGGGATGTCAGAGATGTTAATTGCAATATAACCACTGTTGATAGATCAACAAGCAAACCTTCAGGTTTGGTTTCAAAGTATGCAGCCGAGCTTCTCACTCCCATTCCTGCACCAGTGAAGGCAGACAACTGGACCCGGTATACAGTACTGCTCTGTAGGTCTACCAACTCATAGCTGGTTGAACCAGCATCCACAGTGATGTCTGTTGCAGCGAGAACACCAATAGTTAAAGTCAGTGACACATTCAGAATAAGAAGTAGTAACCTCACAATAATCATTTTAAGGAAGTCAACACTTCAACAACGGTTCTCGTTTTAAACTCTGGCCTTTTGGGAACTAGACGTGGTGGTGAGAATATCTGTTAGTGTGCAGGAAGGCTTAACTTCTAAAAAAAAATATATTTAAAAAAATAAGTGTACATATTTATCAGATATTAGTCACAAACTATGAAACATTCTACGTGTGACATGGAAAAGACAGTAGGAGAAGTCGCACGCTGCTCACATTCTACTGTATGAATACTCACTCACTGCACGTCTCTTGGGCCAACATCAACTTGGCACCTGTCTGTGAGCATCCAAATAAAGACTACATCAATTCATCTTACTTGGTTCAGTATCTGTCCAGTCCTGCAGCCTCTCTGTGTAATGGAGGAAGTAGCCCAGCAGGAAACCTCTGTTGTCCTCCTCGGGGACAGCTGTCCACTCCAGCACCATGGAACTCTGGCTAACATTACTGCTGCTGATGTTCCCTGGGGCACTGATGGGGGCTGAGAGGAAAAGACACTGAATCTTATCGCAAAATGCATTGAGGACTAATTGGTAGGGTTGTTTGATTTAGACATACAGGTGCTAAGGTGTAATGTACTTATACTGCAACCAGCTTGTAAGTATATGAAGTGGCTGCCTGTGTCTGCGCTTACGGCATGTGTTTGTGTGACGATGAGATGCCCCTTGTGTTCTACTCCAGCACTGGTTTAATCGAGTACAACCCCAAGGAGATGTTGAGTGTGGCCTTAAAATCAGTTTAATTTTAGACTCACATCCTTCAGCGAAGAAGGACTGGATGCTCCCATAGGTGCTCTCGCTGTTGTTGATGAACTTCAGGTTGCAGGGTTCTTTATGTGGCCTTGTGTGCAGAGTGAAGGTGTACTTCTTATACAGCTCGAATGGCTCTATCATTCAAAAAGCAACAGGAGTGGTTTTAAATGGGGAAACATCTTTCATCAGGACAAACTGGTGGTAGGTCGGCTTATATCTGTCAAACATATGCAATGTGTCTGGATATGTGAATCCACTGTTGTTTTCATGCTAACGCAGGAGAGAGGTATGTACCCTACCCTCCAAGTGTATGACTTCATAGTTGTTCTCATCCTCATAGAAGGACTTGTGAGCAGCTTGCTCTCCTCTCGTCCACCACTCCACTGAGAAGCAGGAGTAGGTTTTGATCAGGTCGTCCACCCAGGAGACAGTGAAGGACGTGTTGCCATTGAATGTCACATTCAGCCTCCCGTATAAGTCTGTAGAGACAAGCCAAACGACACGTCAAGGTCCTTTCTCCTGCATCCGAGATGTCTTTGAGATGTCCCACTTCAACAGGCTGACTTCAAGCACTGTTAAAGTAGAAAGACTCGAAACCCCATCATTGTGTCCTGAAACCATGAAAAGTAGTGCACCTAAGCTGAGATGTGGTGTTTCATCATCAAGCGTTACGAAAAACTAGCTTTCATGAGGAGCGCCACAAGAAAGGAAAGGAAGAGCCAAACTATTAGAGATCCCAGTCTCATAAATTGCAGCACAAATAAATGCTTCACAGAGTTCAAGTAACAGACACATCTCAACACCAACTGTTCAGAGGAGACTACATGAGTCAGGCCTCATGGTCGAATTGCTGCAAAGAAACCACTAGTGAAGGACACCAATAATAAGAAGAGACTTGCTTGGCCCAAGAAACACGTGCAATCGACATTAGACTGGTGGAAATCTGTCCTTTGGTCTGATGAGTCCAAATTTGAGATTTTTGGTTCCAACCGCTGTGTCTTTGTGAGACGGATGATGTCAGCATGTGTGGTTCTCACCGTGAAGCATTAAAGAAGAAATTCCACAAATGAACTTTTAACAAGGCACACACATGTTAATTGAAATGCATTCCAGGTGATTACGTCATGAAGCTGGTTGAGAGAATGCCAAGAGTGTGCAAAGCTATCATCAAGGCAAAGGGTGGCTACTTTGAAGAATCTAAAATATTAAATATATTTCGATTTGTTCAACACTTTTTTGGTTACTACGTGATTCCATATGTGTTATTTAATAGTTTTGATGTCCTCACTATTATTCTACAATGTAGAAAATAGTAAAAATAAAGAAAAACCCTTGAATGAGTAGGTGTGACCTTCAGTTCCATGAGGTGGTACTGTATTTTTTGGAGACTTAAGTGTAAAAGGCAACAAAAATAAAATGGCACATTTCTTATACAAATCTATTGTTTTCAAATGAATCTTTATACTGTAAATATTGATTGGTGATGATTTTCAGACAATATTTTAATTTACCCTTTTGGTCCCGCTTTAAATGATGTTCTTCAAGAGGTCTTACAATTCATAAATCACGTTAAAATGTATCACCTATAACCGTTTGACCTTCAAAGTTCCAGCACGTTAAATGTTACAAAGTATAACCTATGTTTTTATAAAGGGTTCTTGTAAAACCAAATGTGTTACAAAGCGCCTAAACCCTATGTCATGCATCAAAACACAAATGGCAGGCTGCGTTAAATGTGTTACAAATCACATAACCCTTGTCAAATGCCAATTTTTATACTGTAAATATTGATTGGTGATGAATTTTACAAACGCCTATATTTTAATTGACCCTTTATAAAGGGTTCCAGCTGTGTTACAGAGCACCTATAACCCTATGTCATGCTTTATAAACGGTTCATAAGCAGCACGTTAAATGTGTTACAGAGCACCTATAACCCTATGTCATGCTTTATAAAGGGTTCATAAGCAGCATGTTAAATGTGTTACAAAGCGCCTATAACCCTATGTCATGCTTTATAAAGGGTTCATAAGCAGCACGTTAAATGTGTTACAAAGCACCTATAACCCTATGTCATGCTTTATAAAGGGTTCATAAGCAGCATGTTAAATGTGTTACAGAGCACCTATAACCCTATGTCATGCTTTATAAAGGGTTCATAAGCAGCATGTTAAATGTGTTAAAGCACCTATAACCCTATGTCATGCTTCATTAAGCGTTCATAAGCAGCACGTTAAATGTGTTAAAGCGCCTATAACCCTATGTCATGCTTTATAAAGGGTTCATAAGCAGCATGTTAAATGTGTTACAGAGCACCTATAACCCTATGTCATGCTTTATAAAGGGTTCATAAGCAGCATGTTAAATGTGTTACAGAGCACCTATAACCCTATGTCATGCTTTATAACGGGTTCATAAGCAGCACGTTAAATGTGTTACAGAGCACCTATAAACGTATGTCATGCTTTATAACGGGTTCATAAGCAGCACGTTAAATGTGTTACAGAGCGCCTATAACCGTATGTCATGCTTTATAACGGGTTCATACATGAGGCATGACTGTGACAATCACCAATGTAGACATGTGCTTTATAACGGGTGACATGTTGTGGCATGACTGTGACAATCACCAATGCCATATGTGACAGAATCCACTATGTCGAACATGTGCTTTATAACGGGTGACATGTTGTGCTGAAGTGATGTCATGTTAGTCACATAACACCTAATCTTGTTCCCAGACACTTCTGCCCCAAATGGTCTGGTGGACCAACACATTAAACTAGGCCTTCATTAGTTAAGGTTTAGGTTTAAAATACATTTGAAGAAGATACGGGTTTAGCCATTCTCTGGTCACTCCCACTAAGGTCAACTTTGAATGGTTGATGTTCCAGGCTTATATGTGCCTGGACCAATGTAATAGTCCGATGGCCATTTGATTAATTGTTCAGCAGTCTTATGGCTTGGGGGGGTAGAAGCTTTTAAGGAGCATTTAGGTCCTAGAATTGGCACTCCGGTACCACTTGCCGTGTGGTAGCAGATTAAACAGTCTATGACTCGGATGCCTGGAGTCTGACAGTTTTATGGGCTCTACTCTGACACCGCCTATTTTATAGGTACTGGATGACAGGAAGCTTGGCCCCAGTGATGTACTGGGCCGTATACACTACCCTCTGTAGCGCATTACGGTCAGATGCTGAGCAGTTTCCATACCAGGTGGTGATGTAACCGGTCATGATGCTCTCGATGGTGCAGCTGTAGAAAGTTTTGAGGATCTGAGGACCCACGCCAAATATTTTCAGTCTCCTGAGGGAAACGTATCGCATGACGTCGTACTTAATTTAAAGTCCGACTCCTTTAGTCATTCATTGCACATATGTATCATATGACGCTGTACTTACTATAAAGTCAAACACATTTGGTCATAATCATAACTCATACATGAAGGCTTAATGATGTAAACACACAGGTATTAACACTTAGGGAATTATCACTAACAACCAAAACAAATAAATGTTAAAGACCTTTAAACCATACATTTCCTTTTATTTGTACATTTTTTAAACAATACAAATAAATGAAGTTTCAAAACATCCAGCAATTACATCGAACATTACACAGGGCTGTGAATAGTGTAGCTTGTCCCTGAGCTGGCAGACGAATGGTTCTTGCCCATCTTCCTGCTGGAGGTACTGCATGTTGGTTCCAACCTTAAAAGTAACAATAAAGAAAGTTAGCAGTTCTGTTAGGAAATGCCTTTGTCACACCATCTGAATAAGGTCATTTCTGTGCTGCGCCAGAAACTCTAATGGGATGATGGGAAACTCCATTCAATTCGTATGATTATTTTCCTCTTTCATTTACAAATCTCACGACTTGACTATGAGACGTGGTTGTATCTAGGGGGATTCGTATTTCGCTGAGCCTGCTCGCTAGCAAAATCTTGGCTATCAATTGCTGTGAAGTCACCGAAATAACGATTGACGTAGCTACAGTATGCAATCTAATTCAACACTGAACTACAACAAACTAATTTAAATTACAATAAATAAAAGGCTAACTTACTTGTTTTTTTTGCTGTCCAATGGTAGCACAAGTGGGTCTTTGATTTGCGAACTCATCACATGATCTGCTTCTCGTCAGCAACACTACAAAAGTACTTCTGGGTCATGGAATTTCTGACATATTCTAAAAGTCCCCCTCGAAATATATAAAAGTCCCCCTCGTAACAGTAGAAAAGTGACAGCGAAATGCTTACTTACCAGCCCTTAAATAACAATGCAGTTTCAAGAAAATATTTAGTAAATAAACTAAAGTAAAAAATGTTGCACAATAAAATAACAATAGCGAGGCTACATATAGGGGGTACCGTTACCGAGTCAATGTGTGGGGGTACAGGTTAGTCGAGGTAATTGAGGTAATTTGTACATGTAGGTAGGGGTAAAGTGACCCTGCATAGATAATAGACAGAGAGTAGCATCAGTGTAAAAACATTCATCACAAAACCAACTGTCATTGACAACTACTTTAATGATTTATTTAATTGTGAAGATTAGCAAACTGAGCCATGACATGTCAGCAACAAACGCTGACACTACACATCCAAGTATATCTGACCAAATTATGAAAGACAAGCATTGCAATTTTGAGTTCAGTAAAGTGATTGTGAAAGAGGTGAACAAATTATTGTTGTCTATCAACATTGACAAGCCATTAGGGTCTGACAACTTGTATGGAAAATGACTTAGGACAAAGCAGATGATATTTCCACTCCTATTTGCCATATTTTCAATTTAAGCCTCCTAGAAAGTGTATGCCCCAGGTTTGGAGGGAAGCAAAAGTCATTCCGCTGCCTAAGCCCCCTTTACTGGCTCAAATACCAATTAGCCTGCTACCAACCCTTAGTAAACTTTGGGGGAAAATTTTGTTTGACCAGATACAATGCTATTTTACCATAAACAAATTGACAACAAACTTTCAGCATGCTTATACGGAAGAACATTCAACAAGCACAGCACTTACACAAATAGACTGATGATTGGCTGAGAGAAATTGATGATAAAAATATTGTGGGGGCTATTTTGTTTGACTTCAGTGCAGCTTTTGACATTAGTCTGCTGCCGGAAAAACATGTGTTATGGCTTTACACCCCCTGCTATATTGTGGATAAAAAGTTTCCTGAGGGTGTTATTTAATGGAAGCCTCTCCAACATAATCCAGGTTGAATCAGGAATTCCCCAGGGCAGCTGTCTCGGCCCTTTACTTTTTCAAATCTTTACTAATGACATGCCACTGGCTTTGAGTAAGGCCAGTGTGTCTGTGTATACAGATGACTCAACACTATACACGTCAGCTACTACAGCGACTGAACTGACCAGCACTTTTAAAAACATTTTTTTTATTTAAATTTTACTAGGCAAGTCAGTTAAGAACAAATTCTTATTTTCAATGATGGCCTAGTGGGTTAACTGCCTGTTCAGGGGCAGAACGGCAGATTTGTATCTTGTCAGCTCGGGGATTCGAACTTGCAACCTTTCGGTTACTAGTCCAACGCTCTAGCGTTGGAGGGAGGGCATTTGTAGGGAGGGCACTCAAGTCAGGTGTGCCATCTAGCAAACTCTATGGTCAAGTATTAAAAACAAGCAAGTTTGTGTGCGCCACCACTGTATTCAGGTCCTTCGCGAACTCAGGAAAGAACACACCAAACGTTCAGGTAAAACTCTCCAAAACAATCCAAGAAAGTATGTGGCAATGACAACAGAAAAGTAATTCACTCTGCCGCACTTAACAAAGAGCTGCAGTTAGTTTCAAGTGGGTGGCAAGGAAGTTAGTCCTAAATATTCCTAAAACTAAAAATGTTGTATTTGGGACAAATCATTCACTAAGCCTTAAACTTAAACATTGTAAGAAATAATGTGGAAATTGAGGAAATAATGTGGAAATTGAGCAAGTTGAAGTGACTAAACTACTTGGAGTAACCCTGGATTGTACTGTCATGGTCAAAACATATTGATACAACAGTAGCTAAGATGGGGAGAAGTCTGTCCATAATAAAGCACTGCTCTACATTCTTAACAACACTATCAACAAGGCAGGTCCTACAGGCCCTAGGCTTGTCGCACCTGGACTACTGTTCAGTCATGTGGTTAGGTGCCACAAAAAGGGAAAAAGAGGTCTCTTCAGTCTCCAAGTTCAGAACAGACTATGGGAGGCATACAGTACTACATAAAGCCATGACTACATGGAACTCAGTAACTGATTCCACATCAAGTATCTGATGCAAGCAATTAAATTCGATTTAAAAGACAGTTATATATGCACCTTATATAACAGACTGTGAAGTAACACGAACCACGCACAGACACATGCGTACACACACACAGATTTTGTACTGTAGATATGTGGAAGTGGTGGAGTAGGGGCCTGAGGGCACACAGTGTGTTGTGAAAGTATGGTAATGTTTTTACAATTGTATAAACTGTCTTAATTTTGCTGGACCCCAGGAAGAGTAGCTACTTCCTTGGAATATGGAATACATATAGACTTACACGGAACCCAAACCGGTTGCGCACATGCGCTATCGTGCATACATTTATTTTGTCCCCCTACACCAAACGTTATCACGACACGCAGGTTAAAATATCAAAACAAACTCTGAACCAATGACATTACTTTGGGGACAGGTCAAAAAGCATTAATAATGTATGGCAATTTAGCTAGTTAGCTTGCACTTGCTAACTAATTTGTCCTATATAGCAAGCTTGCTGTTGCTAGCTAATTTGTCCTGGGATATAAACATTGAGTTGTTATTTTACCTGAAATGCACAAGGTCCTCTACTCCGACAATTAATCCACACAACCGAATAATTTCTAGTCCTCTCTCCTCCTTCTAGGCTTTTTCATCTTTGAACTTATATGGTGATTGGCATCTACACTTTCATAGTATTACCACGACAACTGGCAAAACATTACGTCTTTCAATCACCCACATGGGTATAACCAATGAGGAGATGGCACGTGGGTACCACGAGAGGCAGGACTTGCAGTGCGATCTGTGTCAGAAATAGGAACGACTTCTATTTTAGCCCTTGGCAATGCAGACGCTCATTGGCGTGCGTGAGCAGTGTGGGTGCAATAATTGAATAACATGGATTTCGACATTTATTTTGCGACACGAGCTGTCTGGTCAGCCTATAAGAGCAATAATGATTCTGGGTGCTACAGTAAAAGTATTGTAAGGAATACTCAGTAGGGTCAGTAGAATGTATATATGGTATCATTTCATGGGGCTCCAAATAATACATGTTGCTGGCCTTTTACTCCACCCATTTCATTGGAGGCCGAATCACTATCGACTACACTAGTCATCCTCTGATGTGGTTTATGCATTGTTGTGAACACATACAATCCTATTTTGTTTTATGTAGTGCTTACGAAGGCTTTATGAAACCTTTATAAGCGGCACGTCATTTAAAGTGGGATCAAAATGGGTCAAGAAGACACTGGGAATTGAATACTTTTCCTAATTATAGGCTACAGTTGCCAGGCCCATTGTGAAATGATAAATGATGTTACATTCATAATGTTTAGGGCTATGTAAGTTCTAGCAGGGATAACATGAGGTAACATGTATAAAGTATGCCTTTATGTGAGAAGATAAAAACCCAGGTCTCCTGCTTATCAAAACACTCCCTTAGTCTACTCAGCCAGTCTGCGGGACTAAACTGTTGTGCTGAACCACCCTTGTTACATTCAGCACATGGGGTACCCAATTCAGACTTGAGATAAGTAGACTTAGCATGGACTCAATAAAACATGGACTTAAGTCAAAACATGTTTAAGTCCATGTTAAATCAACTCAAATCTCAAGTCTGAATAGGAATTCAGTAAGATGGCATATTGATTTGGAGTTTGCACACTCAACCACACAGCAACTTACCGTGTGAGGAACTTAGGCCCCCATATCAGAAGACAAATGTTTAGATTATTAAAATCCAAATGTGAACTTCAAACACTGTGCTGCCCTACTGTTTAGAATTCCCCCAGTCTGGGAAATGGATTTGTAGGGAGGGCACTCAAGTCAGGTGTGCCATCTAGCAAACTCTATGGTCAAGTATTAAAAACAAGCAAGTTTGTGTGCGCCACCACTGTATACAGGTCCTTCACGAACTCAGGAAAGAACACACCAAACGTTCAGGTAAAACTCTCCAAAACAATCCAAGAAAGTATGTGGCAATGACAACAGAAAAGTAATTCACTCAACTAGACTCCCATTTACAGTGGTTGGATTCAAAACACCATAATACAAAACACCATGCTTAGGAGCTTTGGAGAGAGGAAATGACACCAAAACAGAAGGGTTCTAATTATGCACCATAATAGTGTTGTCAACCTTTTACACGTTAGTCTCTTGCCCGAGGTGTTGCACAACTCTTGATTTAAGTGGTGTTACAACACACAGTGTCATGGTTCCGAACACTTTAGGGTGAATGGTTAAGTACATGTTAAATATGTCTCATAACCCCTTACACCCATGCGTTTCAAAACTCCAACAAAGTTAAGGTTTCGTCTCAACACTGGGGGGGCAGCTCAGTTGCCTCTAGTTTTAATGTTACAAAACACATAATTTTAACAGTGTACTGTTAAGCAGGAGAGCAACTAGTAAATCATTTCCGATGCAAAAACTGAACTGAACTAATAATACTTCAGGCAAAAATAGTTAATAAATCCTAACATGGCCTGAGTGTATGATCCCGATATTGGAGGGTAACGGTAGATAACGGTAGCTACGGTAGCTATATAATGGTAGATAACGGTAGCTACGGTAGCTATATAATGGTAGATAACGGTAGTTACGGTAGCTATATAACGGTAGATAACGGTAGCTATATAACGGTAGATAACGGTAGCTACGGTAGCTATATAACGGTAGATAACGGTAGCTATATAACGGTAGCTACGGTAGCTATATAACGGTAGATAACGGTAGCTACGGTAGCTATATAACGGTAGATAACGGTAGCTACGGTAGCTATATAACGGTAGCTACGGTAGCTATATAACGGTAGCTACGGCAGCTATATAACGGTAGATAACGGTAGCTACGGTAGCTATATAACGGTAGATAACGGTAGCTACGGTAGCTATATAACGGTAGCTAACGGTAGCTACGGTAGCTATATAACGGTAGCTACGGTAGCTATATAACGGTAGCTACGGTAGCTATATAACGGTAGATAACGGTAGCTACGGTAGCTATATAACGGTAGATAACGGTAGCTATATAACGGTAGATAACGGTAGCTACGGTAGCTATATAACGGTAGATAACGGTAGCTACGGTAGCTATATAACGGTAGCTACGGTAGCTATATAACGGTAGCTACGGTAGCTATATAACGGTAGCTACGGTAGCTATATAACGGTAGATAACGGTAGCTACGGTAGCTATATAACGGTAGATAACGGTAGCTATATAACGGTAGCTACGGTAGCTATATAACGGTAGATAACGGTAGCTACAGTAGCTATATAACGGTAGATAACGGTAGCTACGGTAGCTATATAACGGTAGCTACGGTAGCTATATAATGGTAGATAACGGTAGCTACGGTAGCTATATAACGGTAGATAACGGTAGCTACGGTAGCTATATAACGGTAGATAACGGTAGCTACGGTAGCTATATAACGGTAGATAACGGTAGCTACGGTAGCTATATAACGGTAGATAACGGTAGCTACGGTAGCTATATAACGGTAGATAACGGTAGCTACGGTAGCTATATAATGGTAGATAACGGTAGCTACGGTAGCTATTTCTACCTTTGTCGTCCAGTGGAGGTATAGTCCTTTGTGCTGCAGGTGAGTTCCCTGCCTTGTTGAAGGCTGTGATGGTGAGGTGGTAGGCTGAGTGAGACAGGGCCAGTCGGAGTAGGGTCCTGCTGGTTTTGAAGGCCTCAATGGGGTCCTCTCCTGAGGCCTTCCCCACTGTCACACTGTAGCCCTCCGCTAACTCACTGGCTGCAAACTGGAATGCAAATTGTCGGTGCAAGGTTACAGGCCTGCCCATAGATTTATACAACGTGTCACGTATAGTGTAGTGCAATAAACTATTGTATTACTTTATACCTACAGCTGTTGTAGATATTGTGTTTATGAAGCATGCAGGTAAACTAACAAACATAGTATTGTATAAGTTACCTTCCATTTTATGATCACTAATCTACTTCCTTTGGTTTGTGGAAAATCTTCTACCATCTCAATGACAGGCTTATCAGTAAGTTCTAAAAAAGATTGAACGAAATGGACATGTTGCTTTTTCGGTGTTGAACGTCAGTAGATCAGTAGAGTAGAGAATTGATTGACTATTTTGGTAAGACCATTGAAGATTTCTAAATTGCAGCTTTAGGTCAAAGGTAAACTCACCAGGTGGAACAGTGAAATTCTTGCTCCAGGGGCACTGGGTACATTTGTCGTTGGCCACACACTGTATTTGCACCACATAGGACAGTGAGGAGTTAAGATTACCCAGAGTGCACCTATTGCTATCCTTGGATTGCCCTGGTGGCTATAGAGAACACAAATGAGAGGTTAGGTCAGTATACCTTGAGAGAGAAAAACAGTGTAAAGTTGTATATCCTACATGGTCTTCTCCAGTCTTGGACAACTAAATTAGATTTCCCGGCCACAGATTAGGCCTAATCCTGGACTGAAGTGAATTTTCAATGAAGATTCTCCAATGACTAGGCTTAATCTGTGTTCAGGACTAGTCTTATTTTGTGACCGGGGAACTGACCCCAAGAGTTTCACTATTCATGCCAGTTTGTTTCAAGTCTATAATCTATTTTATAACGGCCAAAATCAAGGAAACACCAACATAAAGTGTCTTAATAGGGCGTGGGCCACCACGAGCCACCAGAACAGCATCAATGTGCCTTGGCATAGATTCCATTAGTCTCTGGAACTCTATTGGAGAGATGTGGCATAATTCTTCCATGGGAAATTCCATAATTTGGTGTTTTGTTGATGGTGGTGGAAAAGGCTGTCTCAGGCAGCCATAAGGGTTCAATTGGGTTTCGATCTGGTGACTGAGACACACACACACACACACACATGCTTGAATGATTGTTTTACTATCCTTGTGGGAACTAAATAATTGATTCCCATTCAAAATCCTATTTTTACTAATCCTAACCCATATCTCTAATTCTATCCCTAGCCTATCCCTAACTCTTAACCCTAACCCCTAACTCTAATTATAATCATAACTGTAACTCTAAACCTAACCACTGAGCCTAAAATAGCCTTTTTCCTTTTGGGGACTGGCGAAATGTCCCCGCTTGTCCAAATGTTCATTGTTTTATTATCCCTGTGATGACTTCTGGTCCCCAGAAGGGTAGTAAAACCAAAAGCGCACACACACATCATTTAAGCCCCCTATGGTCCTTTGAGGTCCCCTTTTCATAGTCTTCTTCTAGCCATGGTAGCCAAAATAATGGGCAACTGGGATACTTGTATACATGACTCAAAGCATGATGGGATGTTAATTGCTTAATAAACTCAGGAACCACAAGTGTTTGCTTTATTTTGGCAATTACCTGCATCTCTTTATGAGCTGCATGTAGCCAGTACCTTTCAGATCTGACTTTTAAAGCCCACCTCTTTCCATGACTGGCTCTTCAGGTCCTTGTACCTCACAGAGTACAGCGCAATATATTTGCTCTCCTCCTTCCTCCAGGAGGCCTGGATGTCCAGCTGTCTTGAATGGCGATTTAAGTCGACGTTAGATGGAGGGCCGCATCGAACTGCAATGTTAAGACAACATAGGCTATGTGATATCGTATCGTTGTTATACTCTATTTTGATTCAGCAATAGATAAAAAAGTACTGGTCACATCTTATGCTTGCTGTAAACCCATAGGCTATCCTTCTGTCACATAATGGAAGGGAATAGATGCGTAGATGATTAACGTAAACAGACCCAATTGTTGAGGTGAACCTCTGAAAACGTTCTTTGTGCAGCTCTTCGGATCACTCTCGTCAAACACATGAGCCGTCATGTTGCGCTTTTTAGACAGATTAAAAGTCTGAGATGTCCCTGATATGTTTGCGTACATTTTGCAAAAGTGAATAATTTTCCTGTGAAGAATATCAAATTGAATAGGATTTAGTATTTTATTATTTATTTCATGTATATGTTTTGCTATTTTGTCTAGTCTACAGTGCAAACAATCAAATGATGCAATACAACCATAGAGAGACATTAAATTACTGTGTTATTGAATTCTGTTGATACTACGTACTGTTCTATGATGAGTGTGTATCTGTGTGTTTGGTAGACAAGATGCTTTCTCGGTGTCCACACACATTCCCAGCCATTCCTACTTAAGCCCAGAGGTACAAAGCAAACTAATTCACGGACTCCCTCTGAAAAGAAAGGTTCAAAAGAGCAACTAGATTGTCACAATAAAGATTTGTCAACCCTCTCAACTGCATCTGAACAAAATCTTAGCAGTTGGAATGGTTCTGTCATTACCTTGGGATGTGACACAGTGTCCGTAATATGAAGAGATATTCTTGGACCCACAGGACACTGAAATGTACAGTATTGTCAATACATCATGCATCAAAAGATTTAATGATGTGACACCACAAATAAACACAAGAAATAACAGATCCTATGTCAAAATATAAAGTACACATTTTCCAAGACCCTGTAAGGGGAATTTTTACGTTTGTGCTATTCTTATAACTCATTACTGTGTTCTATTCATGTGCTGTTCTATAAAGCAATTTCTGTGTTCATGCAAGTGGCTGACTGTACAAATCACACCTATCAGTAGCTGCAATTTGGCAGTACGCCCAGACGTTGTTTTGAGAACAAACGAAAGATATCTCAGTTTCAAGATCTTGGCTTTGAGAGGAGAAACCTCGTGAGGTGTTTGTCTGTCAAATGTTATGACACAGTATTGGTCGGTCACATGAATAGATCAAACCGGCAAGGATTAAGTAGTTATGCAAAATATAAGTTCTGTGTATAGCCGTATATAAGACAACTGTTGGGACTGGCAGAGGTTTCTGACAGACTACTATGGTGCATTGAGTTGGTTGGAACCTCTCCAGCGCACTGACAAATAAACAAAAATGAATTGAAGATTGACTTTGAGTGTCCCTGTGTAAGAATTTCCATGACATCTCTCTTTAGATACTAGGTACGCTGTATACGGTGATGCAATAACTACTTTGTACAAAGGAAACAGTGTTACCGTAACAGCACTACCATATAAATCTTGTTGTGCTTTTACCATAGTTTCCAGACAACACTTACATGAACATGGGACCACACCCATGTCCTTTGGGTGCCTACTCTAATGCCAACAATAAGATCAGCTTTGTTGCAGAAATCATGCAAGAGTGTGATGGGTCAACTAAACAAGTGTTTGGTAAACTATGATTTGAAAGTAGCTTACCCAACTAAATTCAGCAAAAAAAGAAACGTCCTCTCACTGTCAACTGCGTTTATTTTCAGCAAACTTAAAGTGTAAGTATTTGTATGAACATAACAAGATTCAACAACTGAGACAAACTGAACAAGTTCCACAGACATGTGACTAACAGAAATGGAATAATGTGTCCCTGAACAAAGGGGGGTCAAAATCAAAAGTAACAGTCAATGCAGCTAGTGGCCACACCAGCTCCTAAGTACTGCAGTGCACCTCCTCATGGACTGCACCAGATTTTCCAGTTCTTGCTGTGAGATGTTACCCCACTCTTCCACCAAGGCACCTGCAAGTTCCCAGACATTTCTGAGGGGAATGGCCCTAGCCCTCACCATCTGATCCAACAGGTCCCAGAAGTGCTCAATGGGATTGAGATCCGGGCTCTTCGCTGGCCATGGCAGAACACTGATATTCCTGTCTTGCAGGAAATCATGCACAGAATGAGCAGTATGGCTGGTGGCATTGTCACTCTGGAGGGTCATGCCAGGATGAGCCTGCAGGAAGGGTACCACATGAGGGAGGAGGATGTCTTCCCTGTAACGCACAGTGTTGAGATTGCCTGCAATGACAACAAGCTCAGTCCGATGATGCTGTGACACACCTCCCCAGACCATGACGGACTCTCCACCTCCAAATCGAGAGTACAGGCCTTGGTGTAACGCTCATTCCTTCGATGATAAACACAAATCTGACCATCACCCCTGGTGAGACAAAACCGCAACTCGTCAGTGAAGACCACTTTTGCCAGTCGTCTGGTCCAGCAATGGTGGGTTTGTGCCCATAGGCAACGTTGTTGCCGGTGATGTCTGGTGAGGACCTGCCTTACAACAGTTCTACAAGCCCTCAGTACATCCTCTCTCAGCCTATTGCGGACAGTCTGAGCACTGATGGAGGGATTGTGCGTTCCTGGTGTAACTCAGGCAGTTGTTGTTGCCATCCTGTACCTGCCCCGCATGTGTGCTGTTTGCATGTACCGATCCTGTGCAAGTGTTGTTACACGTGATCTGCCACTGCGAGAATGATCAGCTGTCCGTACTGTGTCCCTGTAGCACTGACTTAGGTGTCTCACAGTACGGACATTGCCCTGGCCACATCTGCAGGCCTCCTTGCAGCATGCCTAAGGCATGTTCACGCAGATGAGAAGGGACCTTGGGCATCTTTCTTTTGGTGTTTTTCAAAGTCAGTAGAAAGGCCTCTTTAGTGTCCTAAGTTTTCAGAACTGTGACCTTAATTGCCTACCTGTTAACGACCATTCCACTGGTGCATGTTCATTGATTGTTTATGGTTAATTGAACAAGCATGGGAAACAGTGTTTAATCCCTTTACAATGAAGATCTGTGAAGTTATTTGGATTTTTACGAATGATCTTTGAAAGACAGAGTCCTGAAAAGGGACGTTTCTTTTTTTGCTGAGTTTAATAATTACTTCACACTTGAAGAAGTTAAGCTACACTAAAGCTACCCTTAAGATAAAAATAGTTTACTTAACTAAAGATACTTTCAAATAGTAGTACGCTACTTCGGGGAAAATTATAATAAAAAATTGCAAGAACAGATCACTCTGGGGTCAAGTGATAACTCAGTATGTTGTTTAGCCTATTAATAAAGACGAAAACTATGTGTCAAGTGAGAATTAAGCAGGTCTGATGCCGAAAAACAAAGAAAATGATTGCCTATTTCACCCATATATTCTTCTCTTTTTGCAAAATAGCAATAGGTAGTTCCAGTAGTTAGCTGCACCGCTACATGGCACCGCTACATGGCACAAAAGTAATGAACTACTGAAAACACTGCCAAGTTTTTAGTTGAGTTAATTTAGCACCAAGATACTGCAAAATGCATTATAATTACTATTTGAACTTCATGTAGTTCACTACTCCACAAAACTGATTAAAACACATTTCTTACTTTTTAACGTTACCCCCTCCCCCCAAAAACACTGGACCTACATATGTGTATGTACACACACATAGTGCATATATATATATATATAAACAGTGTTTTGTATGGAAGCCATTATTTAAGAATAGTTCAAACATACCTGGAGAAACTTGGAGAGGGGAACAGAGTGTGGTAAAATATTCAAAGAGAACACCTAAAAAAAGGGACAGCAGTAACCAAGACAGCAGTAACCAAGACAGCAGTAACCAAGACAGCAGTAACCAAGACAGCAGTAACAGATAATCGAAGATCGTCATCATTCCTGGGACACCTGCTTACTCAAAATGAGATATACTGAGTGGAGGAGTATAGAATGAGGAAATAGTTCAAAATACAACCTCATTGACATACAGTAGATTGGGGAATAGAGGATGGGATACACCGTGTGCTGGAAATGTAGATTTCTTAGATGTAGTCTTTCGACTTTTACAGAATTCATGTGGAGATTTTTAAATGTTCTATAAAATGTTCTAACACAAAATGAGAAGAAAAGTACTTACCAAAGAATAAGTAGGGCAGAGGTTTGTGCAGAAAATGCATTGTTGGTCTTTGTGTCTCATAGAATAGAGCTCCAAGTCACAGCATCACATTCATAGCCATATTTTATGTCTGTCTGGCTGGTTTTGTCTGACAGCCAAGAAGGTCTGTGTGGTTTTGAAGTGGCTTGATGAGCAGTAGCTAACCATTCATGTGTGCTCACCACCCACATGCGCAAGCCCACAGAAAGAGAGCAAGAGAGATTTTCATTTTTTTTTCTATCTGGATGAGTTGACTCCTCTTTTCTATTCAGAACAAATGACTGGTATGAACTGAGTGTTACTCAGACAAAGAAATAGCCAAAGTTTCAGCTATTTCAGGATTTCTAACAAGTTCTCTCTCTGCTTTCAAGGAATTGTAATCGCAATTCTCTGAAAAACAACAAATACCCACTAATAACACAACACTGAGTGTCACAGCTTTGCACAGACCTTTGCAGGGGCAAGTGCTTAAAGTGTACAAAAAAAGTTGAACTCAAATTGCTTACAGTCATAATTATCTGCTACTCACTTCACCAAATTGGAAACCATATGTTTGACTCTTCCATTTATACCCATCCAGCCATTACAATGGGCCAGTCTTTCTATAGCTCCTCCCACCAGCCTCCACTGGCCTACTGTAGGCTACTGGGGCGGAAGGGTAGCCTAGTGGTTAGAGTGTTGGACTAGTGACCGAAAGGTTGCAAGTTCAAATCCCCGAGCTGACAAGGTACAAATCTGTCGTTCTGCCCCTGAACAGGCAGTTAACCCACTGTTCCTAGGCCGTCATTGAAAATAAGAATTTGTTCTGAAACTGACTTGCCTAGTTAAATAAAGGTTAAATAAATAAAAACTGTGGGTTCTTCCGGGCTGAACTGTCCTTACAGTGAGCACACACAGGAAGAGGCATATTCACACTTCACAGGCTTCAGTTAGCATGAAGAGGCCCCTACTGGACTTCATGACCTCAGTCAGAAAGTAATCTACCGCAACATGAAGGGTATACACAAAAATAGGCCAAAATAGGGAAGTTGACCTTTCAACTGTTATATATTGTTCACTTACTTACAATACCTACTGATACAGACCTAATGTCATCCAGCCAGTTCTCTCTCAGCAATTGAGACAGGGGACAAGGTTAATAGATCTGACCTGTTCTATGTACACGCACTGTAATTCATGGGGGTTATTTTTTGTTTCCCTTTAAGGTCTTGTTACTATCAAATCAAATGTATTTATGTAGCCCTTCCTACATCGGCTGATATCTCAAAGTGCTGTCTGTTTCTTGTGCTGTGAGAATGCATGTTTGATTTTGTTAAACAGGTTCTGTGTGGCCATTCTTTGGCTGATTGGTCTGGTATTTTGAAGCTAAAACATGAGCATGCCCTACCGAAGGTCGTTGCTTGGTCGGATCAGCTATTAGTCCCAAACCTTTTATTTTAATTTGATTTCACCTTTATTTAACCAGGTAGGTCAGTTGAGAACAAGTTTTCATTTACAACTGTGACCTGGCCAAGATAAAGTGAAGCACTGCGACAAAAACAACAAAGTTACACATGGGATAAAAAAAATGTACAGTCAATAACTGTCACGCCCTGACCTTAGAGAGCCTTTTTACTTCTCTATTTGGTTAGGTCGGAGTGTGATTTGGGTGGGCATTCTAGGTTTTCTATTTCTTTGTTGGCCGGGTATGGTTCCGAGGGAGCTGTCTATTGTTGTCTCTGATTGGGGATCATACTTAGGCAGTCTTTTTTCCACCTTTAGTTTGTGGGATCTTGTTTTTACATAGTTGCTGTCTAGCACTGCAGAACTTTATGTTCGGTTTTGTATTTTGTTGTTTTTTCGGTGTAATTTAAAATAAAGGACAAATTTACACCTACCACGCTGCACCTTGGTCCAATCCATCTTTCAACAAACGTAACAATAACACAATAGAAAAATCTATATACAGTGTGGGCGAATGTAGTAAGATTAGGGAGGTAAGGCTGTAAGTAGGCCACAGTGGCGAAATAATTACAATTTAGCATTAACACTGGAGGGATAGATGTGCAGATGATGATGTGCAAGTAGAGATACTGGGGTGCTAAAGAGCAAAAAAAATAACAATATGGGGATGAGGTAGTTGGGTGGGCTATTTACAGATGGGCTGTGTACAGGTACAGTGATCGGTAAGCTGCTCTGACAGCTGATGCTTAAAATTAGTGAGGGAGATATAAGACTCCAGCTTCAGTGATTTTTGCAATTCGTTCTAGTCATTGGCAGCAGAGAACTGGAAGGAAAGGCGGCCAAAAGAGGTGTTGGCTTTGGAGATGACTAGTGAAATACACCTGCTGGAGTGCATGCTACAGGTGGTGTTGCTATGGTGACCAGTGAGCTGAGATAAGGCGGGGCTTTACCTAGCAGACTTATAGATGACCTGAAGCCAGTGGGATTGGTGACGAATATGTAGCGAGGGCCATATGGGGCATTGGTGACAAAACGGATGGCACTGTGATAGCAAACTGGATGTAGTCTGAGTAGAGTGTTGGAAGATATTTTGTAAATGACATCGCCGAAGTCAAGGATCGGTAGGATAGTCAGTTTTATGAGGGTATGTTTGGCAGCATGAGTGAAGGAGGCTTTGTTGCGAAATAGGAAGCCGATTCTAGATTTAATTCTGGATTGGAGATGCTTAATCTGGGTCTGGAAGGTGAGTTTACAGTCTAACCAGACACATAGGTATTTGTAGTTGTCCACATATTCTAGGTCAGAACCGTCCAGAGTAGTGATGCTAGTCGGGTGGGAGGGTGCGGGCAGCAATCGATTGAAGAGAATGCATTTAGTTTTACTTGCATTTAAGAGCAGTTGGAGGACACAGAAGAAGTGTTGTATGGCATTAAAGCTCGTTTGGAGGTTTGTTAACACAGTGTCCAAAGAAAGGCCAGATGTATACAGAATGGTGTCGTCTGCGTAGAGGTGGATCAGAGAATCACCAGCAGCAAGAGCAACATCATTGAAATATACAGAGAAAAGAGTTGGCTCAAGAATTGAACCCTGTGGCACCCCCATAGAGACTGTCAGAGGTCTGGACAACAGGCCCTCTGATTTGAAACACTGAACTCTATCTGAGAAGTAGTTGGTGAACCAGGTGAGGCAGTCATTTGAGAAACCAAGGCTGTTGAGTCTGTCGAGAAGAATGCGGTGATTGACAGAGTCGAAAGCCTTGGCCAGGTCGATGAAGACGGCTGTGGCGGTTATGATAACGTTTAGAACCTTGAGCATGGCTGAGGTCCACCCATGACCAGCTCGGAAACCGGATTGCATAGTAGAGAAGGTACGGTGGGTTTCGAAATGTTCGGTGATCTGTTTGTTAACTTGGCTTTCGAAGACTTTATAAAGGCAGGGCAGGATGGATATTGGTCTGTATCAGTTTGGGTCTAGAGTGTCTCCCCCTTTTGAAGAGGGGGATGACCGCGGCAGCTTTCCAGTCTTTAGGGATCTCAGACGATACAAAAGAGAGGTTGAACAAGCTAGTAATAGGACAAGCTAGTGACTTGATTCCAGTCAGTTGAGAAGGGCCGATATATTATCACTTCCATATCATACGTTCCATTAGTAAGTCATTTCTAACTAAAATGTGGTTTCATATAAAAGGAGATCACATACTTGGATAAGTTTCTGAGAAAACCGAAACCGTAACACAGAAATGTCCCTGTTTAGTGTGCTCTACTCTCTTCATTGTAAACTCAAAACTGCTGCACTTGCTGACAGGGGAGAAATAAAGAAGTCATTGTACAGTAATTCAGCTTTTTGTATTTTTGTTACTGTATCTGATGTTCATTGTTGATTGGTGGCAGAAGTTGCCCGAAAGCACCTTTTTGAACAATGTAAATATACTCATTTTGGGTTGGATCTGGAATGTTGCATTTAGAGGCACATCTCACAGTGTTGTAGTTGCAGGCTTTTTCTTTGCCAAACAGTTTTACCCACCTTTTGCAGAAGAATGCATTGAAAGTATAGGAAGAGTTAGTTTTTTCACCATGACCGGCGATCGGAGTTTAGCCACCTATTGTTTTACCACTACATCACTGAGTGGCATATGAAAATGTATAGGGTTCATTTTGAACACGTCTTCATGTTGAACCCCTGTCTAAAAATGGTGGTCCCTATACAGCATACAAGAAGAGAGGACCCTCGCTGAGTTACTCATTGAAACTAAACTAATTTCTAAACTGAATTGTGCTAAATTAGTAAAAGTGTGTGTGTTTGTGAAATTCCCCACCCAAATACTGTACTTATCAACCTGGAAATCAGTGTCACGTGTGGGTGACTAAAAGATCATGTAGCGAGATAAGTGGGTTGTTGTTAGAAACTGCTGGTCTTTTTTTGGAGAACAGGATATCGTAACCTTCTGAAGAGTTATAACAGCTCACTTTGAAGTGTACACCATAATGCCAATGCTTTTAAGAGAGCATAGTAATCTTCACATATCTTCTGATGATGGAACCTGTGATGGAACCTATGAAATAAGTTAGTTAGTCATTTCATTTTTTTTTTTCAATTGTGGGGAGAGTATAATTAAACTATAAACCCAATGTGTGATTCAAAATGGAGGGAACATGGTAAGACAATAAGATTCCAAAATACATTTCCTTCTCTGGCTAATGAGGAAAGTGAGTGAGGAAAATGTGAGGTCTTATGTTGTGCATATGAGGATTTACTGATCATCTTTAGGAGATTACTGTAAAATCAACACTCAAAACTCAGGCTATTAATACAACTAAAAAGAGGCCTGAATAGTGTACAATATTTTTCAATCTTACAGTTTATTTAGCAAATGTACTAAACTCTAATTATTGTCGGATTTTGTACATAAAATTACAAAGCAAAAATAAGATGTTCATATATGTGTCTACATAGAAGAAAACTAAGATAAAACTGTGAAATAAATTAACAGTGCATTTGGAAAGTATTCAGACCCCTTGACTTTTTCCACATTTGTTAAGTTACAGCTTTATTTTAAAATGGATTAAATAGTTTTCCCCCATCAATCTACACACAATACCCCATAATGACAAAGTAAAAACAAGTTTTTAGAAATGTTTCCATATTTATAAATATAAAAATAAATGAAATCACAATTACATAAGTATTCAGACCCTTTACTCAGTACTTTTTTGAAGAACCTTTGGCAGCGATTACAGCCTTGATTCTTCTCGGGTATGACGCCTCAAGCTTGGCACACCTGTATCTGGGGAGTTTCTCCCATTTTTCTCTGCAGCACAGCTGTTTTCAGATTTATCCAGAGATGTTCGATCTGGGGTCTGGAGTCTGGCTGGGCCACTCAAGGACATTCAGAAACTTGTCCCGAAGCCACTCCTGCCTTTGTCTTGGATGGGTGCTTAGAGTTGTTGTCCTGTTTGAAGGTGAACCGTCGCCACAGTCTGAGGACCTGACTCGTCTCCCAGTCCCTGCCGCTGAAAAACATCCCCACAGCATGATGTTGCCACCACCATGTTTCACTGTAGGGATGGTGCCAGATTTCCTCCAGACGTGACGCTTGGCATTCAGGCCAAAGAGTTCAATCTAGGTTTCATCAGACCAGAGAATCTTGTTTCTCATGGTCGGAGAATCCTTTAGGTGGCTTTTGGCAAACTCCAAGCGGGCTGTCATGTGCCTTTTACTGAGGAGTGGCTTCGTCTGGCCACTCTACCATAAAGGCCTGATTGGTAGAGTGCTGTAGAGATGGTTGTCCTTCTGGAAGGTTCTCCCATCTCCAGAGGAACTCTGGAGCTCTGTCAGAGTGAACATTGGGTTCTTTGTCACCTTCCCAATCAAGGCCATTCTCCCCAGATTGCTCAGTTTGGCCTGGCGGTGGTTCCAAACTTCTTCCATTTAAGAATGATGGAGCCCACTGTGTTCTTGGGGATCTTCAATGCTTCGTATTTTTTTGGTACCCTTCCCCAGATCTGTGCCTCGACACAATCCTGTCTCGGAGCTCTACGGACAACTTCTTAAATCTCATGGCTTGGTTTTTGCTCTGACATGCACTGTCAACTGTGGGACCTTATATAGACAGGTGTGTGCCTTTCCAAATCATGTCCATTCAAAGGAATTACCACAGGTGGACTCCAATAAAGTTGCAGAAAAATCTAAAGGATGATCAATGGAAACAGGATGCACCTGAGCTCGATTTCAAGTCTCATAGCAAAGGGTCTGAATGCTTATGTAAATAAGGTATTTCTGTTTTCTATTTAAATACATTTGCAAATTTCTAAAACTCTGTTTTTGCTTTGTCATTATGGGGTATTGCGTGTAGATTGAGGATAAAACAATAAAATAAACATTTAAAATAGGGTGTAACAAAATGTGGAAAAAGAGAAGGGGTCTGAATACTTTCCGAATGCACTGGATTTACCCCAGTGATCAAAATGGTCTGTCTTTTCAACCAAAAAGTATTGTGCTCATAGGGTGTTTGTTATTTCCTTTCAATTCATGTCCAATTAAGACCTATTAACAAGTAGAGGGGAGTTCCTAATCCCAACCAATCAATTACCTTAATTGATCAATCCAATAGAAGGTAAGAGTGAAAACCCATCGACACTGGGTCCTCCAGGAATTGAGTTTGACACCCCTGTCAGAACTTGTCCCTATCACTCATGCTGTATTTGGCATTATTCTCTTGGTTGACACTACACCCTAGTGGACAACATGATAGTACAAATGTCAAGAAGCAGGCCATTGAGCATTGCACCATAACACAATATTCAATATGACAAATAAATACATATCTCCCTTCACTTCCTCAGAAAGGGGGGAATCACAGGTAAATGGAAAAATAACATGATCATAGTGCATGCTGTGAACGATAGTATGGATTCAATAAATATATCTACATGGATTAAATAAAAAACTAAATCTAAAGGATATCATTGAGTTGTTATGATCGTTACTAAGCACCAAAGGAGGTACATTTACAACAAGCCATTGCAGGATCTTTGCCTCAGCAGGATCTTAATTGGACATGAATTGACAGGAAATAACAAAAAACAGCATGTGAACACAATACTTTTTGGATGAAAAGACAGTCAAAAAACAATGAAAATATCTTCCAACCAGTTTTGACCACTGGGGTAAATACAGTGCATTCAGAAAGTATTCAGACCCCTTACCCTTTCCCACATTTTGTTATGTTACAGCCTTATTCTAAAAGGGATTTAAAAAAAAGATGCCATGCTGATCCTCAACACGGGGGACCCCCAGGGGAGGGAACACTCCCTGTTCACCCATGACTGCAAGGCAACGCACGACTCCAACACCCTCATTAAGGTTTGCCAACGACACAACAGTGGTAGGCCTGATCACCGACAACGATGAGACAACCTATAGGGAGGCCAGAAACCTGGCAGTGTGGTGCCAGAATATCATCCTCTCCCCTCAACGTGATCAAGACACAGGAGATGATTGAAGGGGCTGTAGGGTCGATGGGGCTGTAGTGGAGCAGGTTGAGCACTTCAAGTTCCTTGGTGTCCACATCACCAACAATCTATCAAGGTCCAAACACACCAAAACAGTTGTGAAGAGGGCAAGACAACGCCTATTCCCCGTTAGGAGACTGAAAATATTTGGCATGGGTTTTCAGATCCTCAAAACTTTCTACAGCTGCACCATCGAGAGCATCCTGACTCGTTGCATCACCGCCTGTTATGGCAACTGCTCAGCCTCCGACCGCAAGGCACTACAGTACATCACTGGGGCCAAGCTTATCCAGTACTCCTATACCAGGCGGTGTCAGAGGAAGGCCCTAAAAATGGGAAAAAACTCCAGTCACTCTAGTCATAGACTGTTCCCTCTGCTACTTGCATGGCAAGTGATACCTGGAGTGCCAAGTCTAGGTCCAAAATGCTTCTTAACAGCTTTTACCCCCAAGCCAACAGCTAATCAAATGGCTACCTATTTGCATTGCCCCCCTCCCTGATTGTAATGTACTGTATATATAGAGTCTGTTTTTATTTTTATTTATAGGCAAGTCAGTTAAGAACAAATTCTTATTTTCAATGATGGCCTAGGAACAGTGGGTTAACTGCCTGTTCAGGGGCAGAACGACAGATTTGTACCTTGTCAGCTCGGGGATTTGAACTTGCAACCTTTCGGTTACTAGTCCAACGCTCTAACCACTAGGCTACCCTGCCGCCCCATGTGTACTGTAAAGTACACATGGAATTGTTTTAAAAAGGTTGTACACATGGAATTGTTTTAAAAATGATGATTTTGCTATTTGATTTGGAATTGTAAGACCCCTTGAAGTATAAAAAAATAAAATACAAAAAAAAATATTTGATGAACATTTTTCTTTGGCCTTACTGCTACAGTATTAGCCTATACAAGTGCATTGAATGACAGATTCACGACATGGAACAGCAGATAGTCCCTCCCCAACAAATTGGAAGGAAGTTTGTTCTGAAATATCGCTCCTATTTCTGAGAGATATTAGAAAGATCAGGATATTGGACCATTTATGTTTTAGATGTATTCAACCCCTCACTGGGGCGCAGGGTAGCCTAGTGGTTAGAGAGTTGGACTAGTAACCGGAAGGTTGCAAGTTCAAATCCCCGAGCTGACAAGGTACAAATCTGTTGTTCTGCCCCTGTTCCTCGCCCGTCATTGAAAATAAGAATTTGTTCTTAACTGACTGGCCTAGTAAAATAAAAATAAAAGGTACTTTACAGTATGTTGACCCAATTCTTTTGTAACGATTACAAATCATTATTGCGTAAACGAGCACCGGGACATCGCATATTACTCACTTCCTCAAATGATACAGACCCGTTTTTCAGTTGTGTATCACTATTTCAAATGATTCCGGTGCCCAATTCTCCTAACCTCTGTGTGTGTTTTTGTGGTAGTAGTTAAGAGGCATGTCATTCATTACAGTATGCGAGTCAACATCTACAGATGATACAGTGCATTAGGGAAAGAAAACACATCAGCTAACAACAATGTGATAAAAGAGCTCAGCATTGATAGAGATATCTGATTACGAACAAGCTAAACGAAAATCACGTCCAACACAGGCCTGAGAGACTGGGGGGTATCCCACTAGTGCCTGCCACCAATGTAGTGATTCAGTAGGAATAGCTGGGGTGGTGTTGGAAGTCGTAACCCATTGAAAGTGCATTTTGACCCTTAGCATAAAGGTGAGACGCTATGATGAAACTTGCTCTCATGTGGACTGCCACAGGAAAGGAAGACCCAGAGTTGCAAAATACCATCAAGTGCTATGATGAAACTTGGCTCCCACGAGGACCGCCACAGGAAAGGAAGACCCAGAGGTACCTCTGCTGCAGAGGATAAGTTCATTAGTGTTACCAGCCTCAGAAATTGCAGCCCAAATAAATGCTTCAGAGTTCACGTAAGAGACACATCTCAACATCAACTGTTCAGAGGAGACTGCGTGAATCAGGCCATGGATGAATTGCTGCAAAGAAACCACTACTAAACGACAACAATAATAAGGAGAGACTTGCTTGGGCCAAGAAACATGAGCAATGGACATTAGACTGGTGGAAATCTGTCCTTTGGTCTGATGAGTCCAAATGTTTGATTTTAGTTTCCATCCGCCGTGTCTTTGTGAGATGCAGAGTAGGTGAATGGATGATCTCTGCATGTGTGGTTGCCACGTGAAGCATGGAGGAGGAGGTGTGATGGTGCTTTGCTGGTGACACTGTCAGTGATTTATTTAGAATACAAGGCACACTTAACCAGCATGGCTACCACAGCATTCTGCAGAGGTACCCCAATCCCATCTGGTTTGCGCTTAGTGGGACTATAATTTGTTTTTCAACAGGACAATGACCCAACACACCTCCAGGCTGTGCTATTTGACCAAGAAGGAGAGTAATGGAGTGCTGCATCAGATGACCTGACCTCCACAATCACCTAACCTCAACCCAATTGAGATGGTTTGGGATTGTAACGAGTGCGATGAGAGTCGGGAAGAAAGTACAGGGAGTGAGTGTTTTAATAAATAAACAAAACAAACACGAAACACAAACAACGCATCGACATGAAACAGAGTCAAAAACACCTGAGGAAAGAACCAAGGGTAGTGATAGATATTGGGAAGATAATCCAGGCAGGTGATGGAGTCCGGGTGAGTGACATAAGGTGCTGGTGTGCTTGACGATGGTGACAGGTGTGCGGGATAATCAGTAGCCTGATGACCTAGAGGCCAGAGAGGGAGTAAACGTGACAGGGATGAGTTGGACCGTAGAGTGAAGGATAAGCAGACAACAAGTGCTCAGCATATGTGGGATCTCCTTCAAGACTGTTGGAAAATCATTCCAGGTGAGAGAATGCCAAGAATGTGCAAAGCTGACAAGGCAAAGGGTGGCTACTTTGAAGAATAAAAACAAATGTTTTTTTATAATATATATATAAAATATTTTGATTTGTTCAACACTTTTTTGGTTACTACATGATCCCATATGTGTTATTTAATAGTTGTGATGCCTTCACTGTTATTCTACAATGTAGAAGATAGTAAAAATAAAGAAAAACCCTTGAATGAGTATGTGTGTCCAAACTTTTGACTGGTACTGTACATTCCCTGTGAAAGCAAAGAACCTATGTTATGTGGATTTGAGCAGACAACAGCTAACAGAACTTAACCCAGCCAAATCAAACTCTGAAATGACTAACTAGCTCCCTTTTTATTTGATTTAGCTGTTTTGCATTGACATTTATATCCATATTAATGCTGCATGATTTTGCCTGATCAGAAAAATGACTAGCTGACCGTTGACACTGCTAACTCTCTATAGCAAGGGGAGATCGAATTCGTATTTTGCAACATTGTTGCCGAGGTCAGAGTGGCAAACAGCAAGGTTCATAAAAACCTTAGCTGTTGCAAACTAAATGCTCGCTAGATGCAAGAGGAAATAATGTGTTTAATAAAAGAATACACTCTTAGATTAACAAAGGGGTTATTTATAAATGTATTAATAAGGTAAGCAAAGTTGATTATTTAAATCAAATATATGGAGGCAGTCATATTATAAACTATATGCTGGATAGATAGTGTTATTAGAATATGAGCAACATTTGTAAGCTAGCTAGCTAGACAGGACTACTTTAACCACACATTTCTTTCAGAGTTTCTCTCGCAACCCCATTTTCAATGTAATATGATGAGTGTGGATGTCAGTAGTGGTGCGTGGGTAAAAATCACTGGGGAAGCCAAGCCCCACCCCCGCCATAAAAAAGCCATATTACAACCTGTGTTGTGATCATTGTGTTGTTTGCTCTATAACCTGTTCGTTCATATGCCTTGCGACTGTGATATAGCCTGTCGGCCTAAACGCCGAGACAATAAGAGACACAGTGGCAGAATAAATTCAACCACACCTTTGTTTCATCACAAAACTGGAGAGCAACCTCTGTCTGGTGGAGTCCACAAAGCATATTGCAGGTAACAAACAGTTACATGACCTACAGCATGGTCAAGCAAGTTAATGTTTCTGACATTTACAGACCATTAAACTATTGATTTAGAACCACAGAGAGTTACCGCAAGTCGCAAAGAAAACAGGAGCTGCCTCCACTATTCCAGCGCCATTTCAACATCATCAAATCACCTCTGCTTAGTCTAATACAGTGACAACTGAAAGATACCAATAACAATTTAGTCCAATCAATGTAAGCTAAACACGATGTGGCTGTTCATGGTTTCGGATTTCTGTTTGTGCAAGTAGAAAACCATGTTGACTCACCCTACTAAACTAAACGCCAATGCCGCCATCCTCTCATGTTGACGAAACGTCTATCATTCCGTCATAGTACACGCTTCAATTTTTTGTTGTCCTAGGCTACCTGGCTAAAATGCTTGCTTGCTAGCCAAACTACCAATAATGGATAACGTTAGCTAGTTAACATTAGCCTTCTACAGCTAGCTACCTCTCAAGCCAGGGGCACAACAAAAGGGCCAATTTAAGCAAGCTAGCTAGACAACAGGACAATGAGATGCAACAATTCAAGTTTTTATGTTAATGATGTATGCTCTCAATGGGATTTGATAGGACTGCAAGCTTCTTCCCATGGCATTTTTGGGGGAGGACCAGTTTAGCTCAACGCTGATTGGTTAATTTTGTAAACTTTGTTTTATCAAGGGAGGCCAAATGCTCGCTGGCTTCCCTTGCTTTCAATGCTACGGGCAGCAACAATGTCATACTCGTTTGGACCAGACAGCATCAGATAGATGGCCTATACGTCCAGAGACAGAGGGGCGTTGTTTCGCTCGCTTGGGTGTTTTCTCATGTGAGATACAGTCTGCCTCTTGCGAATTGAAGGGAAATGATGACACAGAGAGACGAAATATTCATTATTTAGTATTTTTTTATTTGTCTTTTTTCGGGGGAAACCATTAATACACCCCACTGGTGCATGTCAGTCTGTCTGTTAGAATTCATACTACAAGATTAACGGCGCACAGCGGATCTTTTGGTCGGCAGAGTTATGAAATGAAACCAACTCCAGGCGCTACAAACAGCATTTCACGCAGCCAAGGATGAAACGGTTGTGTCCGTGTTGTAGCCTTGGAACTTCCACCGAATGGAACTTTTCAACGGTCTTCGTGCAACACGGTGCATTCAAACCGCAATATGACTTAAACGGTGTACAGGTAGACATTACTCTGGGTTAACGTTTTAACCAATAATACGCGGTGATTTATATTGATCGACCTAAACTGGCGTGATGGGTGTTAGTGGACTCTGACATTATGGAAGCGCAACACTTGGAGACTTTTGGAAGCGACAGCGGGAGCCAGTCCTCTTCAGGCTCCGAAACCTTGTCAGAGGGAGAAGGTATAGATATCTGTTTAGAAGAAGTGCACCAATATTACGAATATTTCAACAACCAAAACACTTCAGACTTCGTCACTCTAAACACAGAAGGGAAGGAAGAAAAGAGTGTGGCAGGCGAGGCGGTGGAACCGGGGAATAAAGAACAACGGGAAGGAGGCGACGACAAAATGGTAATTTACCCATTAAACGTTAGTAATAATGTCTTTGGGTGAAGTGGCTTGAATGGCAGGTGTGTGTGTGTGTGTGTGTGCGCGTGCGCGCCCTCGCAAAGGTGACAACCATCATGCCTTGTTGCGTATGTGTGCGCACTGCTTGTGAGAAATAAGAAATTGTTACTTTATTTCAGCTCAAGTATTATTCAGAGTATAATATTTTAGCTGAATAAAAACGTATTAGCTTTTTGTGAGGGCAAGTCTCTAGCCTGTTGCTCGAGTCCTATGTGATAACATAGGACTAATGTAATGTTTTATTAACACACTTCGAGGCCTATTGAATTGATTGATGTATGTGTTTTTGGCTTGACTCAAACTTTGGAAAGATTTGAACATACAGTTGAAGTCGGAAGTTTACATGCACTTAGGTTGGAGTCATTACAACTCGTTTTTCAACCACTCCACAAATTTCTTGTTAACAAACTATAGTTTTGGCAAGTCTGTTAAGACATCTACTTTGTGGATGATGTGTAATTTTTCCAACAATTGTTTAGACAGATTATTTCACTCTCACAATTCCAGTGGGTCAGAAGTTTACATACACTGACTTGACTGTGCATTTTAAATGGCTTGGAAAATTCCAGAAAATGATGTCATGGTTTAGAATCTTCTGATAGGCTAATTGACATAATTTGAGTCAATTGGAGGTGTACCTGTGGATGTATTTCAAGGCCTACCTTCAAACTCAGTTCCTCTTTTCTTGACATCATGGGGGGAAAAAAAATCAGCCAAGACCTCAGAAAACAAATTGTAGACCTCCACAAGTCTGGTTCATCCTTGGAAGCAATTTCCAAATGCCTGAAGGTACCACATTCATCTGTACAGACAATAAATAGTACGCAAGTATAAACACCATGGGACCAGGCAGCCATCATACCGCTCAGGAAGGAGATGCGTTCTGTCTCCTAGAGATGAATGTACTTTGGTGCAAATCAATTCCAGAACAGCAAAGGACCTTGTGAAGATGATGGAGGAAACGGGTACAAAGTATCTATAGCCACAGTAAAACGAGTCCCAGAAGCTCGTACTGTACATAACCTGAAAGGCCGCTCAGCAAGGAAGAAGCCACTGCTCAAAAACCGCAATAATAAATGCCAGACTACGTTTTGCAACTGCACATGGGGACAAAGATTGTACTTTTTGGAGAAATGACCTCTGGTCTGATGAAACAAAAATAGAACTGTTTGACCCGCAAAACACCAGTCTCAATGTCAACAGGGAAGAGACTACTCCGGGATGCTGGCCTTCTAGGCAGAGTTGCAAAGAACAAGCCATATCGCAGACTGGCAAATAAAATATTATAATGGGCAAAACATAGACACTGGACTGAGGAACTTTGCCTAGAAGTCCAGCATCCCAGAGTCGCCTCGTCACTGACGTTGAGACCGGTGTTTTGCGGGTCGTATTTAGTTGAGAACTTGAGGCGTCTTTCTCAAACTAGACACACTAATGTACTTGTCCTCTTGCTCAGTTGTGCACAGGGGCCTCCCCCCTCCTCTTTCTATTCTGGTTAGAGCCAGTTTGCGCTGTTCTGTGAAGGGAGTAGTATACAGCTTTGTACGAGATCTTCAGTTTCTTGGCAACTTTTCACATGGAATAGCCTTCAATCAGGACAACAGTTTTCAGCTATGCTAACATAATTGCAAGAGGGTTTTCTAATGCTCAATTAGCATTTTAAAATAATAAACTTGGATTAGCGAACACAACGTGCCATTGGAACACAGGAGTGATGGAGTGATGTTTACTGAGAATGTTCCTCTGGAAGCCTATGTAGATATTTCAAAATGTCAGCCGTTTCCAGCTACAATAGTCATTTACAACATTAACAGTGTCTTCACTGTATTTCTGATCAATTTGATGTTATTTAATGGAGAAAAAAAGTAAATTTCTTTCAAAAACAAGGACATTTCTAAGTGACCCTGAACTTTTGAACTGTGGTGTATGTATCCAGGCTTTGTTGAGAAGACTACTCTTCTGACATAAAGTCTGGCACACCCAAATACCTCTCTGCCTTTGTCACCACAACCTCAATTTTCTGTTATAAATGCTACAAATCCAATCTTACTGAAACATAGCATTTGTTGATCTATCCCTCTACTGGTACTGATCTACTATTCACACCACTCCTCTCAGGATCCTTCCCCCTTGAGCCATCTTCCTCTTTCTTCACTGCCTCAGCTTGCGACAACTTCTGCACTACTCTAACCCTGGAAACCCTAAACTGCCACTCTCGCACTGGACATTTCTGGTCCCCAGCCCCAATTAACACATACCACTACTTTCCCCAATGCTACACATTCCTTTGTCTCATGCTCTTCTGTACACTTCTCACACCTAGGAACCTCCCTCCTACACATTGCTGCCACATGCCCAAACGCTTGACGCCTGTAACAATGCAATGTATTTGGCACAGAAGCTCGCACCGGATACCTTCTATATGCTAACATCACCTTGTCGGGCAAAGACTCAATATCAAAACTCCAAAGGACAGACAACGACTCTTCTGTTTCACGCCACTCTGTCTGCGCCGCGCCATCAGACGAGCGCCACAAACACCGGGTATCTTCCCCTTCAGTTGGTCAAACTTTCACATTTACCTCAGTAATTGCGCCCTATCCTTGAGAGCAAAACAATTCACCCCTCTTGTCCCGGTTTGTTTAACGCGGAGTCCCTGCTCCCTTTGACAGAAACGCAAACAATTATCAGAAGACCACTTCTGGCTACCTTCACCGATTCCGCAGCACCCGACTCTGTTTTCACCCACCCTTATTCCACAAATGGATCAGCCAAAAGGCAAGGGGCCACTTTTTTTCCATCCTGACCCTCTTTGTTAGCCTCAAGCTCTGAGAAATCCCCCAAACCTACCAGCTCTGATACTTCGCCCTCATTCACTTCCATTTCTCCTCCTGTCTTCGATCTGGTAAACAGCTCACTCTGCTTACACTTTCTTACCATTCTTCTTTAAAAAAAATCATCTCCCTTTTTCCCCTGACATTTTTAACTGACTCAAGCTCACTCTTTCTCTCTTCGACAAAAATGTTAACCGGCCGAAGTCTACTGCATGAAAAATGAAATGCTGCAAATTTGAATTGAACCCCGTGTTCATCGGTCCAGCTGCATCTTAGCAGTACTGTCTGTCTATACTTACCTCATGAAAGCTGTGAACTGGTGGTCCAGCCAGATATGGCTAGTTATGTATGTTTGCCATGTAAGGACAGGTCCTGGACAGGTTCTGGAGGCTACTATGTTGGAATTGTAAATTAAAAAGTTATTTTTATTTGGAGACTGATGTTTTGATTCTATGAAATATCGGCGGACTTCGTTGCAGTTGCTCTCACACACACACAACTCAGAGTTTTGTCCAGAGTAATACAACGGATGATCCTGTGCCCAAGATTATTTCAGTGTCCTAAAACGTAGTAGTACATTTCCAACATCCTGGTGGGATGATTGACAAAAAGGATGTGGTTTTACCTTTTTGAGTTGTTCCATGTCATTTCAGCAAGCCATGACACCCACATCAGATGGTTTCTGTAGTTAGAAACAGGTAACACGGGCATTCCTGAAACATTATTTTGTTGAAATTACATTTTTATCTCTGGGAAATTACGCTAATTGATTACGCCCAAAATGGTCATTTTAATGTGTAAGATTCATATAATATTCAATAAATGTAGTACCCAACATGAGATTTTCCTACTAAGGTGTGAGACCTGAGGTATCCCCCCACCAAAAAAAGACATCCATGGACCCCTCACACCCTTGCCAATCACACCGAACATCCAGTATACAGTATCAGTTCTGTTTTTCTGAGATCGGATTATATTTAAACAATATAATGTTTCAGGAAATGCCAATCTTATCGAACTACAGAAACGATTTCAGAACTATCTGAGATGGTGGGTGTTAATCGTCTTTCTTTCTTTTTGAGGTGGAACAACCCTTTTGGATTTCAATACCAGACTAGAACAGTTTTGTCAACTTGTGGTCCTTCCACAAGCCCAGGTCCCTGGAGTGTTACTTACTCCACCACTATGCCATGTGAAAATGTCCTCCTTTTGAACACTACAACTAAAACATTTCCCAGGTGTTCCCAGTCATGTGAAATCCCTTGGGCCCTGGAGACCTATATGTAACTCAGTAAAATCTTTGACATTGTTGCATGTTGCGTTTTATTTTTTGTTCAGTGCATTATCAGAGAGAGTTGGACCATAGAATGCTCTGAAAAAATTCAAATCACATTAGGTAAGACTACATGATGAAATATAGTACAGTAATAGTGTTATTGCGTCTCTATGGGTAAGACTCGTTGGAGCAGTCAACTCTGGATTGCAAGTGGTTAGTGGTGTTTCTAAAGTCCTTGTTTTGTGTGGGCTCTAGGTGTGTTTTCACCGTCTACTACAGTATAACACAGCAGTGGAATTTAAATCTGCTGCTGGAGTCTACCTGGATTTCGGTGCTTTTGAAGGATTAATGCCTTGTTATGTAACCACAGCTTGTTATTCAATATGGACAATATCTGCTTGAATTCTTTCACCTTGGCTGGGTAAAGAGAATATCAGCTTTTGAAGAATCTGTTCTCTTTCTCTTCATCATGCAGGGGGTGGCGTTGGATGGAAGAATATGATGTATAAAATCAAGATTTTAATGCCAAGATGGCTTGTTTTCACCACATCCTATGGTTTCATTAACGGTCCATAATTGTAAATTATCACAACGGAAGTATTGTTTCATACCAAAGAAAGGTAATGATGCTCCTGGGGCGACATATTGGGGAAAACAAAAGTGTTATCTGAAGTTTCTGGTGATAGGCTATAGGAGGAGTCAGCGAACTTCATGTTGAATGCCAATTTATCTCAGTTTCTACCCATCTGCGTGCCAGTTATGGTTTTCATGTGCACATTTTCGTGGATCAGTTTAATTTATAATCACGTCTTTGTATCTCAATCCTTGTCAAGTGGTTAATCAAAATTCTATCCACATCTAAATAAAAATACAAAACCTAAAAGGTTACTTCTATTGCCATTTCCAACTATGTAAAAATAGCCTACCTTAAGCCAACAAATAAAAACATTGCAGCCTGCAGGTAGAAAATATCCTGATGGCCTGTCTGTAATGAACTTGAAACATTGTATCAGCTATTAACTTGGGTCTGGCCTGAAGCACTTTGCAACTTTGTATCAAATATTCTGGGCCCTCAGTTTTCCACCCAGTGACCTCGGGACAGACACAGCTGTAGGCTATTTGTGCAAGGGATAACAAGTAATCAGGTAATCCTATTTTGTGACGTTTCCACTGGATCAGAGCTTGACATTTTCCCTTTCACGCCGAGTGGTTATCAAAAAGGAGAGGGCTGGAATTTTATTTTATTTTGAGAGGCCCAACAACTCATTAGTGGTGGTGCATTAAGCCAATCAGAAATAAAACACTGGACAAAAGTATGAATGCAACATGTGTGTTGAGTTTCCATCCCTATTAGTGAGCATTTCTACTTTGCCAAGATAATCTATCCACCTGACACGTGTGGTGTATCAAGAAGCTGATTAAACAGCATGATCGTTACACAGGTGCTTCTTGTGCTGGGGACAATAGAAGGCCACACTAAAATGTGCATTTGTCGTCACACAACAATACCACAGATGTCTCAAGTTTTGATTGAGGGTGCAATTGGTATGCTGACTGCAGGAATGTCCACCAGAGCTGTTGGCAGATCATTTAATGTTAATTTCTCTATCGTAAGCCGCCTCACCTTGTTTTTAGAGAATTTGTCAGTACGTCCAACCTGCCTCACTTTCCATATATATATATATATATGTGTGTGTGTGTGTGTGTGTGTGTGTGTGTGGCTGGCTGGCTGGCTGGCTGGCTGAAAAGTATTTAGTCAGCTACCAATTGTTCAAGTTCTCCCACTTAAAAAGATGAGAGGCCTGTAATTTTCATCATAGGTAGAACACTTCAACTATGACAGACAAAATGAGAAAAAAAATCCAGAAAATCAAGGTCCTGGAGTGGCCAAGCCAGTCTCCAGATCTCAACCCCATAGAAAATCTTTGGAGGGAGTTGAAAGTCTGTGTTGCCCAGCAACAGCCCCAAAACATCAATGCTCTAGAGGAGATCTGCATGGAGGAAATACCAGAAACCGTGTGTGAACCTTGTGAAGACTTACAGAAAACGTTTGACCTCTGTCATTGCCAACAACGGGTATATAACAAAGTATTGAGAAACTTTTGTTATTGACTAAATACTTATTTTCCACCATAATTTGCAAATAAATTCATTAAAAATCCTACAATGTGATTTTTTTTCGATTTTCTTTTCTCAGTTTGTCTGTCATAGTTGAAGTGTACCTATGAAAATTACAGGCCTCTCTCATATTTTTAAGTGGGAGAAGTTGCACAATTGGTGGCTGACTAAATACGTTTTTTGCCTCACTGTGTGTGTGTGGTAATGTATGTTAATTTAATGTAATGTAATGTATGTTCCACTGTGTGTGTGTGTGTATGTGTATATATATATATATATTACACACAACTGTTCAAAAGTTTAGGGTCACTTAGAAATGTCCTTGTTTAAAAAGGGAAGCATATGTTTTGTCCATTTTAAAATAACATCAAATTGATCAGATATACAGTGAAGACACTTAACTTCTTCGAGATAGGGGGCGCTCTTTTAATTTTTGGATAAAAAACGTTCCTGTTTTAAAAAAAATATTTTGTCACGAAAAGATGCTCGACTATGCAAAACTGCAAAGATATTATCTGTGAGTGCCCCATAACTAATGCTACAGGCGAAACCAAGATGAAATTTCATACAGGAAATGCACCAGATTCTGAAGGCGCTGTGTTCCAATGTCTCCTTATATGGCTGTGAAAGAGCCTGCCCTTTCTATCGTTTCCCCAAGGTGTCTGCAGCATTGTGACGTATTTGTAGGCATATCATTGGAAGATTGACCATAAGAGACTACATTTACCAGGTGTCCGCCTGGTCTCCTGCGTCTAAACTATTGCGTAATCTCCAGGTGCGTGCATGTTTCCATTTTGAAGAGAGGAGAAGCTAAACTGCCACGTGACTTATCATCGAATAGATATGTGAAAAACACCTTGAGGATTGATTATAAACAACGTTTACCATGTTTCAGTCGATATTATGGAGTTAATTTGGAAAAAAGTTAGGCGTTTTGATGACTGAATTTTCGTTTTTTTTTTTTTTTTTTTGGTAACCAAACGTGACGCACAAAATGGAGCGATTTCTCCTAAACAAATAATCTTTCAGGAAAAACTGAACATTTGCTATCTGAGAGTCTCCTCATTGAAAACACCGAAGTTCTTCAAAGGTAAATGATTTTATTTGAATGCTTTTCTGGTTTTTGTGAAAATGTTGCCTGCTGAATGCTAACGCTAAATGCTACGCTAGCTATCAATAGCTATCAATACTGTTACACAAATGCTTGTTTTGCTATGGTTAAGAAGCATATTTTTGAAAATCTGAGATGACAGTGTTGTTAACAAAAGGCTAAGCTTGAGAGCTAGCATATTGATTTCATTTCATTTGCGATTTTCTGTAGTCACGATCCCAGATCCGGGATGGCTCGACGCAAGAAGTTAATGTTGTAAATAACTATTGTAGCTGGAAACTGCTGATTTTTAAAACATTTTTTTTTTATTCTTTTAAGCGGAATATCTGCATAGAGTAGAGGTCGACCGATTTTATGGTTTTTCAACGCCGATACAGATTATTGGAGGACCAAAAAAGCCGATACCGAATAATCGGCCGATTTAATAAAAATAAATAACAAAATATATTTTAAAAAAAAGATATAAAAAAAATCAATTAATAAATCTAAGAAAAAATAAATAATAATTATATATATATTTAATTATTTGTAATAATGACAATTTCAACAATACTGAATGAACATATTTTAACTTAATATAATATATCAATAAAATCAATTTGTCCTCAAAAAAATAATGAAACATGTTCAATTTGGTTTAAATAATGCAAAAACAAAGTGTTCGAGAAGAAAGTAAAAGTGCAACATGTGCCATGTAAGAAAGCTAACGTTTAAGTTCCTTGCTCAGAACATGAGAACATATGAAAGCTGGTGGTTCCTTTTAACGCGAGTCTTAAATATTCCCAGGTTAGAAGTTTTAGGTTGTAGTTATTATAGGAATTTAAGGACTATTTCTCTCTCTACCATTTGTATTTCATATACCTTTGACTATTACATGTCCTAATAGGCGCTTTAGTATTGCCAGTGTAACAGTATAGCTTCCGTCCCACTCCTCGCTCCTACCTGGGCTCGAACCAGGAACACAACGACAACAGCCACCCTCGAAGCAGCATTACCCGTCGCTCCACAAAAGCCACGGCCCTTGCAGAGCAAAGGGAACAACTACTCCTAGTCTCAGAGCGAGTGACGTTTGAAACGCTATTAGCGCACACCCCGCTTACTAGCTAGCCATTTCACATCGGTTACACTAGCCTAATCTCGGGAGTTGATAGACGTGAAGTCATAAACAGCGCAATGCTTGAAGCACAACACAGAGCTGCTGGCAAAATGCACAAAAGTGCTGTTTGAATGAATGCGTACGAGCCTGCTGTTGCCTACCACCGCTCAGCCAGACTGCTCTATCAAATTATAGACTTAGTTCTAACATAACACACACAAATACGAGCCTTCGGTCATTAATTTGGTCGAATCCGGGAACTATCATCTCAAAAACAAGACATGTATTCTTTCAGTGAAATACGGAACCGTTCCGTATTTTATCTAACGGGTGGCATCCCTAAGTCTAAATATTCCTGTTACATTGAAGGTTGTGCAGTGTTATGTCATAATTACGTAAAATCATGGCAAATTAGACGGCCCAAACAGTTGCATATACATGGACTCTCCGTGCAATGAACGCAAGCGAAGTGAAACAATTTCACCTGGTTGCTTGCTAACCTGCTAACCTGGATTTATTTTAGCTAAATATGCAGCTTTAAAAATATATACTGTACTTCTGTGTATTGATTTTAAGAAAGGAATTGATGTTTATGGTTAGGTACACATTGGAGCAACGATACGCACCGCATTGATTAAATGCAACGCAGGACACGCTAGATAAACTAGTAATATCATCAACTATGTGTAGTTAACTAGTGATTATGATAAGTTTAATGCTAGCTAGCAACTTACCTTGGCTTACTGCATTCGCGTAACAGGCAGGCTCCTCGTGGAGTGCAATGTAATCAGGTGGTTAGAGAGTTGGACTAGTTAACTGTAAGGTTGTAAGATTGAATCTCTGGAGCTGACAAGTTAAATCTGTCCTTCTGCCCCTGAACGAGGCAGTTAACCCACCGTTCCTAGGCAGTCATTGAAAATAAGAAGTGTTCTTAACTGACTTGCCTAGTTAAATAAAGGTGTAAAAAAAAAAAATATATATCTAAAAATAAATAAATCAAAATAAATCTGTCCAAAAATACCGATTTCCGATTGTTATGAAAACTGAAAATCGGCCCTAATTAATCAGTCGACCTCTAATAGATGTGTAATTCTCATTGAAAGCAAGTCTAAGAAGTCACAGATCTGATCTATGTGCGCTATGTCTGTGTTGTTTTTGAGTCTTACCTTAGGATCTTGTACACTAGCTTCAAACTGCTGAAAATACAATATTTGATGTTTTGGAAAATATATTTCACAGCGGTTTAGATGGTACAATGATTGTGATTTTTAAAACGAGCTCAGAGTGCAGACAAACTGTAATCAGGCAAAATATCACCATTTCGTCAAATGGTGGAGAGATTTCTGCACATTGAACCTTAAATGATAATTATCACTGTGGTTCAGGTTCACTTTTACACAAAATCACCATTAGAAATGTTGTGAAAATGGAGTAAATGCTTCCCAATATATTTAACGTTTTGTTGGTGGACCCCCCTCTTTGTAGCTTCATCAATTCCGACAGAACATATCCAAGTGGCTAATTAGAATATTGGGACATTGTTCGAAGCCACTACAGCAACAATGTGGACATTCTGAAATGCGACCTCGGCCCTGCCATAGGGAATGGAGGAGACGGCAACATTTTCTGCTTGGCTAGAAACTATAAAATGAACAACCAGTGTGATTGGCTAGAAACTATAGAATGAACAACCAGTGTGATTGGCTAGAAACTATAGAATGAACAACCAGTGTTTAGTCTCTCAACCTCAGAAATATAACTAATGTCTGTCTCATGTCCAGACTATGTCTGTTCGAGACATTTAGAAATAAAACGAATGACTGTCTTAGACGTAAACTGTTAGAGACATTTTGGCATCAGAAAGAAAAAGTATTTGTAGATATTTTTGTTATTGAATAGAATGTTTTCTAGAATTAAAGTATGTAGAATGAATATAGAAATGCTGACTGTGTACAGCGTTGTATGGAAGTTGTTTATTTGTCATGACCCCTAGTGGCCCATTGTGGGTGTGTTTCATTAGTTGTATTATGGGAAGACGGGGTCAGTTGAAATCTACATGGAACAGATGATGGGTGCCTGTATAGAAGACGCCGTTTTAAGATGCAGTTTTCAACCATTTAATATCATTGTTTTATTGTGGATTAAACCTCTGGATTGACCTAAGAATGTGTTCTTAACTGACTTGCCTAGTTAAGTAAAAAAAAAATCTGAATTTCCGATTTGTTATGAAAACTTGAAATGGGCCCTAATTAATCGTCCATTCCGATTAATCGGTCGACCTCTCGTACCCATCACTCCTGTGTTCCAATGGCACGTTGTGTTAGCTAATCCAAGTTTATTATTTTATTTTTTCTAATTGATCATTAGAAAACCCTTTTGCAATTATGTTAGCACAGCTGAAAACTGTTGTCATGGTTAAAGAAGCAATAAAACTGGCCACCTTTTAGACTAGTTGAGTATCTGGAGCATCAGCATTTGTGGGTTTTATTACAGGCTCAAAATGGCCAGAAACAAAGCCCTTTTTCTGAAACTCGTCAGTCTTGTTCTGAGAAATGAAGGATATTCCTTGTGAGAAATTGCCAAGAACCTGAAGATCTCATACAACGCTGTGTACTACTCCCTTCACAGAACAGCACAAACTTTCTCTAACCAGAATAGAAAGAGGAGTGGGAGGCCCCTGTGCACAACTGAGCAAGAGGACAAGTACATTAGTGTCTAGTTTGAGAAACAGACTCCTCCCAAGTCCTCAACTGGCAACTTCATTAAATAGTACCCGCAAAACACCAGTCTCAACGTCAACAGTGAAGCGGCGACTCTGGGATGCTGGCCTTCTAGGCAGAGTTCCTCTGTCCAGTGTGTGTTCTTTTGCCCATCTTAATTTTGTCTTTTTATTGGCCAGTCTGCCTTAATGTTTGTTTATATTTGTCTCTCCACTTTGAGTGTTAGTGGATGAATATGTCCTCTATTAGATGGTGCTTCTTTCTTCAGCAACCCACCAATATGCTATATCATCTGAGAGGTAGTCGACTGAATGTGTCATGGGCAAATGCACGGAAACAGAGACTCCAGATATTTCACTTATAATCTATGCGAAATAAAAAAATATAGATTTTTAAGTTTTTTATTCATGAAATGTAAAAAAAAATTATTTACCCCTTTTTCCTATCTTATCCTATATCCATCGCTGCAACTCCCGGACGGACTCAGAAGAGGCGAAGGTCGAGAGCCGTGTGTACTCCGGAACACTACTGCGCCAAGCTGCACTGCTTCTCGACACGATGCCCACTTAATGCCGTACACCTGGTGACAGTGTCAGTGTGCATTGCGCCTGGTCCGCCACAGTAGTCGTCAGAGTGCAATGGGACAAGGACAACCTGGACAGCCAAACCCTCCCCTAACCTAGACGACGCTGGGCCAATTGTGCGCCGCCTCATGGGTCTCGCGGTCACGCCCGGCTGCGACACAGCCTGGGATCGAACCAGGATCATAGACCGCTGCACAACTCGAGAGGCCATTTAATTTCCAAATTTAACAAACCATGCAGCTCTATGCACAAGGACTACTTTTTTTACTGATTTACTGATGCAAAGTTGGTTGGACGGGACTAAATATGAACCAAATCATTAGATGTCTGTTTCACAAGTTTGGAAATCAAAGTACAGCACAGTAGAGTACAGCAGAGTTCTGTACATTATAGTGTATTCAACTCTAGTGTGCGCTACTGTGAACTGTACTCTACCTTTCTTTACTGTACTGTCCAAGCTTGTGAACCCAACTGTGGTTTGTGACTACTATGATTCTCTACTCTACTTTCCTTTCTTTAACCACCCTTGCAAACCCTGACTGCGAGCCATGCCAAATCACCCAAAATGGCGATTTGGCCTGGCTCGCAGTTGGCATTTCAATTCATCCCAAAGGTGTTCAATGGTGTTGAGGTCAGGGCTCTGTGCAGGCCAGTCAAGTTATTTCACACCGATCTTGACTAACCAGTTCTGTATAGACCTCGTTTTGTGCTTGGGAGCATTGTCATGCTGAAACTGGAAAGGGCCTTCCCCAAACTGTTGCCACAAAGTTGGAAACACAGACTAGTCTTCTTGGGTGTGACATTACAAGCTTGGCTCACCTGTATTTGAGGACAATCTCCCATTCCTCTCTGCAGGTCCTCTCAAGCCCTGCCTGCGTTGGTGCACTGCTATTTTCAGGTCTCTAAGGGATGTTTGATTGTGTTCAAGTCCGGGCTCTGGCTGGGCCACTCAAGGACATTGAGACTTTTACCAAAGCCACACCTGCGCTGTCTTGGGTGTGTGCTTAGGTTTGTTGTCCTGTTGGAAGGTTAACCTTCACCCCAGTCTGAGGTCCCGAGCGGTCTGGAGCAGGTTTTCATCGAGGATCTATCTGTACTTCTGTCCGTTCATCTTTCCCTCAATCCTGACTAGTCTCCCAGTCCCTGCTGCTGAAAAACATCCCCACGGCATGATGCTGCCACCCATGCTTCACCGTAGGGATGGTGCCAGGTTTCTTCCAGACGTGACGCTTGACATTCAGGTCAAAGAGCTCAATATTGGTTTCATCAGACCAGATAATCTTGTTTCTCATGGTCTTTAGGTGCCTTTTGGCAAACTCCAAGCGGGCTGTCATGTGCCTTTTTACGTAGGAGTGGCTTCCGTCTGGCCATTCTACCATAAAGGCCTGATTGGTGGAGTGCAGTAGAGATGGTTGTCATTCTGGAAGGTTCTCCCATCTCCACAGAGGAGCTCTGTCAGAATTAACATTGGGTTCTTGGTCACATCCCTGGCCAAGGCTCTTCCTAGAGCGGCCAGGAATCATCTAGTTCGCTAATGAGATTGTGCAGCGATCCTGATTGCGAACTAGAGAAGAGAACTAGAGTCATCATATTGACACGTTTTTTTTAAACCCTGGATTTCTAACCCCATGATATTATTGATGGATCGGATTTTAATAGCGAACATTTCGATTTGCATAAATAGATAAGGAGACATTGGACAACCTTGTTTACCTCGTTGTGACATTATTTACTATTTTACAGTGGTGTAAGGACCTTAAGTAAAAATACTTGAAAGTACTACTTATGCTGTTTTTTGGAGTATCTGTACTTTAATTTACTATTTATATTTTTCTTTTACTTTTTCACCACTACATTCCCAAAGAAAATGTACTTTTTACTCCATGCATTTCCCCTGACACCCAAAGTACTCGTTACATTTTGAACGCACTTATCAAGAGAACATCCCTGGTCATTTGCTGCCTCTGATCTGACGGACTCTCTAAACACAAATGCTTAGTTTGTAAATTGTGTGTGAGTATTGGCGTGTGCCCCTGACTATCTGTAAATGTAAACTAACAAAAAAAACATTTGTTCTGTCTGGTTTAAGTATGAAGATTTTGAAATGATTTATACTTAAGTCTATTTTAGCAATTAGATTTACTTTTGATACTTAAGTAGCTTTAAAACACAATACATTTGAACTTTTACTCAAGTAGTATTTTACTGGTTGACTTTTACTTGAGTAATTTTAAGGTATCTTTACTTTTACTCAAGTATGACAATTGGTACTTTTTCCGCTACTGCTATTTTACATCTGGGGTTATCATACATAACTAAAAAATCAAATCAAATGTATTTGTCACATACACATGGTTAGCAGATGTTAATGCGAGTGTAGCGAAATGCTTGTGCTTCTAGTTCCGACAATGCAGTAATAACCAACAAGTAATCTAACTAACAATTCCTAAACTACTGTCTTATACACAGTGTAAGGGGATAAAGAATATGTACATAAGGATATATGAATGAGTGATGGTACAGAGCAGCATAGGCAAGATACAGTAGATGGTATCGAGTACAGTATATACATATAAGACGAGTATGTAAACAAAGTGGCATAGTTAAAGTGGCTAGTGATACATGTATTACATAAAGATGCAGTAGATGATATAGAGTACAGTATATACGTATGCATATGAGATGAATAATGTAGGGTAAGTAACATTATATAAGGTAGCATTGTTTAAAGTGGCTAGTGATATATTTACATAATTCCCATCAATTCCCATTATTAAAGTGGCTGGAGTTGAGTCAGTGTCAGTGTGTTGGCAGCGGCCACTCAATGTTATTATTGACTGTATGTTTGTTTATTCCATGTGTAACTCTGTGTTGTATGTGTCGAACTGCTATGCTTTATCTTGGCCAGTTCGCAGTTGCAAATGAGAACTTGTTCTCAACTAGCCTACCTGGTTAAATAAACGTGAAATATATATATATTTTTTTTTAAACAGCGCTGTGAAGCAAGCGTTGCTAAGAGCTGCTGGTAAACGCAGTAAAGTTTAAATGAATGCTTACGAGCCTGCTGCCACCTACCACTGCTCAGTCAGACTGCTCTATCAAATTTCAAATCATAGACTTTATGATGAACACAGAAATATGAGCCTTTGGTCATTATGGTCAAACTTTCATTTAGAAAACAATCTTTATTCTACAAATCAAACCAAATCAAATGTTATTTGTCACATACATATGGTTAGCAGATGTTAATGCGAGTGTAGCGAAATGCTTGTGCTTCCGACAATGCAGTAATAACCAACGAGTAATCTAGCTAACAATTCCAAAACTACTGTCTTATACACACAAGTGTAGGGGAATAAAGAATATGTACATAAAGATATATGAATGAGTGATGGTACAGAGCAGCATAGGCAAGATACAGTAGATGGTATCGAGTACAGTATATACATATGAGATGAGTATGTAAACAAAGTGGCATAGTTAAAGTGGCTAGTGATACATGTATTACATAAAGATGCAGTAGATGATATAGAGTACAGTATATACGTATACATATGAGATAAATAATGTAGGGTATGTAAACATTATATTAAGTAGCATTGTTTTAAAGTGGCTAGTGATATATTTTACATCAATTCCCATTATTAAAGTGGCTGGAGTTGAGTCAGTGTGTTGGCCGCAGCCACTCAATGTTAGTGGTGGCTGTTTAACAGTCTGATGGCCTTGAGATAGAAGCTGTTTTTCAGTCTCTCGGTCCCAGCTTTGATGCACCTGTACTGACCTCGCCTTCTGGATGATAGCGGGGTGAACAGGCAGTGGTTCGAGTGGTTGATGTCCTTGATGATCTTTATGGCCTTCCTGTAACATCGGGTGGTGTAGGTGTCCTGGAGGGCAGGTAGTTTGCCCCCGGTGATGCGTTGTGCAGACCTCACTACCCTCTGGAGTAACCCATTGTACAAGAGATTCACCAAAATGAACAGAGTCCAGCATTTATATATACATTCTCGTTGTACTTTATCAAAGGCCTTTTCCAAATCTGCTATGAAGACCAGGCCTGGTTTCATATAGTTCTATTGTTTCATGGAATTGTGTCATATCATCTCCAGTGTATCGTCCATGTGAAAAACCTGTAATCAGGATGAACTTTTTATGGCTGCAGGGGCAGTATTGAGTAGCTTGGATGAAAGGTGCCCATATCAAACGGCCTGCACCTCAGTCATAGTTGCTAATATTTGCATATTATTATTAGTATTGCATAGAAAAAACACTGAAGTTTCTACAACTGTTTGTATTATGTCTGTGAATATAACAGAACTCATATAGCAGGCAAAAACCTGAAATTTCACTTTTTTTCTGGAGGTGGCAGATTTTCAACCAAAGTCTCATTTGAAATTACAGCGAGATATGGATGAGTGTTCACTTCCTACGCCTTCCACTGGATGTCAGCAGTCAATAGAACTTTGTCTGATGACTCTAATGTGAAGGGGGGTCAATTGACACAGGAAATTGTCACCACAGCCATGAGTGGACCATGCTTTCACCAGGCGCATTAACAGGGGAAGGACTTGCGTTCCACCGCTCATCTGAAGTCATTCTAATTCTCTGGTTGGAACGTTAGTCAAGATATATGTAAACAACATTCTAAAGATTGATTCAGTACATCGTTTGACATGTTTCTACTGACTGTTACGGAACTTTTGGACATTTCGTCACGTTATAGTGGACGCGCTTTGTGACTTTGGAATTGTTTACCAAACGCGCTAACCAAAGTAGCTAATTGGACATAAATAACGGACATTTTCGAACAAATCAAGCATTTATTGTGGACCTGGGATTTCTAGGACTGCATTCTGATGAAGTTCATCAAAGGTAAGGAAACATTTATCATGTATTTTCTGCTTTCTGTTGACTCCAACATGGAGGCTAATTTGGCTACTGTTCTGAGTGCCGTCTCAGATTATTGCATGAGTTGCTTTTTCCATGAACTTTTTTTTAAAAATCTGACAGCGGTTGCATTAAGGAGAGGTATATCTACAATTCCATGTGTATATTATCTACATTTATGATGAGTATTTCTGTTGAAACGATGTGGCTATGCAAAATCACTTGATGTTTTTAGAACTAGTGAATCTAAATAGCCAATGTAAACTTAGATTTTTTTTATATAAATATGAACTTTATCAAACAAAACATGCATGTATTGTGTAACAAGAAGTCCCATGAGTGTCATCTGATGAAGATAATTCAAGGTTAGGGATTCATTTTATCTTTATTTATGCTTTTTGTGAATGCTATATTTTGCTGGAAAATGGCTGTGCTTATTGTGGTTTCGTGGAGACCTAACATAATCGTTTGTAGTGCTTTCGCTGAGAAGCCTATTTGAAATCGGACACTTTGGCGGGATAAACGAAAATAGCTTTAAAATGATATAAGACACATGTATGTTTTAGGAATTGTAATTATGAGATTTCTGTGGTTTGAATTTGGCGCCCTCTATTTTCACTGGTAGTTGTCATATCGATCCCGATATCGGGATTGCAGCCATAACAGGTTAATAAAATCTGGTTAAACCTTTTTCAGTCTTCTTTAATAAGGGTTAAATAAAAATAAAAAAAATACCAAGAATGATAATATAAATTGTAATATTAACATTACTGTGAGTGGTAATAGTAATAAGAATTATAGCAATCATAATAAATAATAGTAACCCATAGTTGTAATACAGATTATCATACCATTCATAATAGCTAAAAGGATTTGGTGTAGGAAAATATTGCTATTTCTAACCCATAGTCCCTATCATCATCATCACTCAATAGCAGTGACTGCACACACCTCTCCCCTCCTGCACTTATATATACACACACACACATATATATCACACACACGAGTAGGCTTGCTATGTGAATGCATTTGGTAGCATTGCCTTAATTGTTTAACTTGGGTCAAATGTTTCAGGTAGCCTTCCACAAGCTTCCCACAATAAGTTGGGGGAATTTTGGCCCATTCCTCCTGACAGAGCTGGCATAACTGAGTCAAGTTTTTAGGCCTCCTTTCTCGCATACGCTTTTTCAGTTCTGCCCACAACTTTTCTATAGGATTGAGGTCAGGGCTTTGTGATGGCCACTCCAATACCTTGACTTTGTTGTCCTTAAGCCATTTTGCCACAACGTTGGAAGTATGCTTGGGGTCATTGTCCATTTGGAAGACCCATTTGCGACCAAGCTTTAACTTTAATCTGACTGTCTTGAGATGTTGCTTCAATATACAGTGGGGCAAAAAAGTATTTAGTCAGCCACCAATTGTGCAAGTTCTCCCACTTAAAAAGATGAGGCCTGTCATTTTCATCATAGGTTGACATCAGCTATGACAGACAAAATGAGAAAAAAAATCCAGAAAATCACATTGTAGGATTTTTTAAAATGAATTTATTTGCAAATCTTGGTGGAAAATAAGTATTTGGTCAATAACAAAAGTTTATCTCAATACTTTGTTATATACCCTTTGTTGGCAATGACAGAGGTCAAATGTTTTCTGTAAGTCTTCAAGGTTTTCACACACATTCCTCCATGCAGATCTCCTCTAGAGCAGTGATGTTTTGGGGTTGTTGCTGGGCAACACAGACTTTCAACTCCCTCCAAAGATTTTCTATGGGGTTGAGATCTGGAGACTGGCTATGTCATTCCAGGACCTTGAAATGCTTCTTACGAAGCCACTCCTTCGTTGCCCGGGCGGTGTGTTTGGGATCATTGTCATGCTGAAAGACCCAGCCACGTTTCATCTTCAATGCCCTTGCTGATGGAAGGAGGTTTTCACTCAAAATCTCACGATACATGGCCCCATTCATTCTTTCCTTTACACGGATCAGTCGTCCTGGTCCCTTTGCAGAAAAACTGCCCCAAAGCATGATGTTTCCACCCCCAATGCTTCACAGTAGGTATGGTGTTCTTTGGATGCAATTCAGCATTCTTTGTCCTCCAACCACGACTAGTTGAGTTTTTACCAAACACTTCTATTTAGGTTTCATCTGAACATATGACATTCTCCCAATCTTCTTCTGGATCATCCAAATGCTCTAGCAAACTTCAGACGGGCCTGGACATATACTGGCTTAAGCAGGGGGACACGTCTGGCACTGCAGGATTTGAGTCCCTGGCGGCATAGTGTGTTACTGATGGTAGGCTTTGTTACTTTGGTCCCAGCTCTCTGCAGGTCATTCACTATGACCACCCCCCGTGTGGTTCTGGGATTTTTGCTCACCGTTCTTGTGATCATTTTGACCCCGCAGGGTGAGATCTTGCGTACAGCCCCAGATCGAGGGAGATTATCAGTCGTCTTGTATGTCTTCCATTTCCTAATAATTGCTCCCACAGTTGATTTCTTCAAACCAAGCTGCTTACCTATTGCAGATTCAGTCTTCCCAGCCTGGTGCAGGTCTACAATTTTGTTTCTGGTGTCCTTTGACAGCTCTTTGGTCTTGGCCATAGTGGAGTTTGGAGTGTGACTGTTTGAGGTTGTGGACAGGTGTCTTTTATACTGATAACAAGTTCAAACAGGTGCCATTAATACAGGTAACGAGTGGAGGACAGAGGAGCCTCTTAAAGATTAAGTTACAGGTCTGTGAGACAAAACTCTTGCTTGTTTGTAGGTGACCAAATACTTATTTTCCACCATAATTTGCAAATATATTCTTTAAAAATCCTACAATGTGATTTTCTGGATTTTTTCCCCCTAATTTTGTCTGTCATAACTGAAGTGTACCGATGATGAAAATTACAGGCCTCATCTTTTTAAGTGGGAGAACTTGCACAATTGGTGGCTGACTAAACTTTTTTTGCCCCACTGTATTTAAAAAAAAATACACTCCCTTTTAACTGTGTTAATTAACCTCCAGATGAGCCATACAACTCTCCTTTCGTGGCCTCCAACTGTTCTTAAATGCAAGTAAAACTAAATGCATGTTCTTCAACCGATCGCTACCTTCCCGCCCGTCCAGTATCACCACTCTGGACGGTTCTGACTTAAAATATGTGGACAACTACAAATACCTAGTTGTCTGGTTAGACTGTAAACTCTCCTTCCAGGCTCCCATTAAGCTTCTCCAATTAAAAAATGTAATCTAGTATCTTCTTCCCATTTCGCAACAAAGCATCATTCACTCATGCTGCCCAACATACCCTCTTAAAAGTGACTATCCTACCGATACTTGACTTTGGCGATGTCATTTACAAAATAGTCTCCCAACACTCTACTCAGACTGCATCCAATTTGCTATCACAGTGCCATCCGTTTTGTCACCAAAGCCCCATATACTACCCACCACTGCTACCTGTATGCTCTCGTTGGCTGGCCCTCGCTTCATTTTTGTCGCCAATCTCACTGGCTCCAGGTCCTCTAAGTCTTTGCTAGGTAAAGCCTCACCTTATCTCAGCTCACTGGTCACCGTAGCATCACCCACCCATAGCACGTGCTCCAGCAGGTATATTTCACTGGTCACCCCCAAAGCCAATTCCTCCTTTGGCCGCCTTTCCTTTCTGTTCTTTGCTGCCAATGACAAGAACGAAGTGAAAAATCACCGAAGCTGGAGACTCATATCTTCCTCTCTAACTTTTAAGCTCCAGCTGTCAGCAGCTCACAGATCACTGCACCTGTACATAGCCCATCTGTAAATAGCCCATCCAACTACCTCACCCCCATACTCTTATTTATTATTTTGCTCCTTTGCACCCCAGTATCTCTACTTGCACATTCATCTTCTGCACATCTATCACTCCAGTGTTTAATGACTAAATTGTAATTATTTTGCCACAATGGCCTATTTATTACCTTTACCTCTCTTATCTTACCTCATTGGAAACACACTGTATATAATTGTTTTTCTATTGTGTTATTGACTGTATGTTTGTTTATTCCATGTGTAACTCTGTTGTTTGTGTCACACTGCTTTGCTTTATCTTGGCCAGGTCGCAGTTGTAAATGAGAACTTGTTCTCAACTAGCCTACCTGGTTAAATAAAGATGAAATAGAAATAAATACAAAATTTGCTTGAAGTTGGGTCCAATGTCCAGCGGTTCTACTGTTAAGACTGTTTCTGGTAGATGTTTTCTAAGACTCCTTTTCCGTCTGACTGGAAATCAAAGACTGCTTATTCTACATTTTTTAGATGGAAAATGGTGGAAAATGTATGTGTGCCTTAATTTCTCAACAATATAAACTCTTAGCTTTCCTGTGACACCCAAATGAACTACACATGTTGGTGCTCATGAGTCCTTGGGAATGGAAATGACCTCATTCAATCCACCCACTGTCGTATAGGCAGACATTTCCCTTCTGGTCATATAGGCTACCTCATCTACAGAGTTGTTAACTGAGCTGTCCTCCTCAAGCAGTTCACCAACTTCTAGTCACACGTCTTGATCATTGAAAGGAGCTGTGTCTTTCTGCTCTTTGCTGTGGCAACAGAATACTGTTGGTACTGTCCACTGAGTGTGAATAGGGGAGGAGAATCTTGAGGAACGTTGGGTGATGCGTTTCTCCAACAGCGCACTCAGGCGCTGACGGAAAGCAATGGCAGGTCAAGGGTCGTACAGATGCCAATCCTTAAGCATGTGTCAAAATCCCACTTTGCTTTTGGAGTTTCGACTTAAATGCTTCTAGGAATACTGACCATGGATAGCAGAAACATCGATTAAAAAAATATATATAGATATTTTAAAATGGTTTTTGTTTTTGCTACAGGAAGTCAACAAATGAACAATGTTGACTTCCTGTAGCAGCAGTTGACCACTGTTTTGTATCTTTTTAAATATGAAACCCCTTGTAAATAACAAGTTTTCTCATCCATTTGATTGTCATCATTACTGTGCACTTCCATTACCCATTGACTTTACAATACTTTGTATAGATGTAACTAACTACCTTCTTGGTGTCACCTTAACACAACTGCTGTATGACATTGTTTTTATGACGCGCAGATGGTTAGCGTTACCCTGACTGCTTTCCTTTTCTAGATTTGTAGCCGTTTCCTCTTTCAGGCTGATAAACAGACCCAATGGTAGTTTTTGAGGGTCATCCTGAGCTTGGAAATATTTCACCCTAGACCATAGGTTAGGGTTACTTTGAACCAACTCCCTGTGGTAAATTGGGTCATTCAGGCTGTCCTCCAACAGATTTGTCTGATATTACTGACTAAGACAGACAGGCAGACTTTTGAGTTGTCAACCTGGAGGGGGACTGTTTACCAGTGATTTTATTTTTTATTTTTTTTGCGTGTCCCTAAGCTGCTTACAGAGGTCACTACAGTGCTGAGACTGAGTTATAATCGGTCTTTCCTTCTAAATTACACAGCACCCTGTTACATCACTGTCATTCATCTCTGTTGATTTCCCTTGAACACCTACCCCCACAAATAGGCCCAAATCCTGCTGATACTCTTCTCGGTAGGCTGGGACTGAAAATAACTGGGTTGTGTTTTATTATGCACCAAACGGAAGAAATCAGACTGAAACGGAGGGACAACCTGGACTTACCCAATAAGCAACAATCCTTTGCTTTGTTTTTAATGCATTGCTTTTAGTGTGGGCTTTAAAATATTGTTGGACTTGTTTTGTCAGAATTGTACCCAAAGGGAGACGAGTAGTGACATGACGGCAATTCACTGTAACCACACCGTTTTGAAGCCCCTACCTGAATATCAGAGTAGTACATGTTTGACAGATGAGATTGGTTGGCTGATCCTTGATTGGGTTTACGACTCTTCTCTTGGGTCTGCTTAGTTTCGTGCAACCTGCAAAACCACACACTCCAGACAATTTATTGGATAATGTGTAATATGTCTTCACAAAGAAGTAAATGAATTCTTCGTAGACATGAGTATATGAGGGGTAATTATTTAAAGGGACTTACATATGGAACTCCTGGCTATCGCCAGTCCTGTTTTTATTATTATGGAAGTAGGAGTTCATCCAGTCAAGTCAGACGATGAATGATACACCCCCCAAATGAGTTCTGTTTGTTATGCCTCAATTTGTTTTTTATTGAACTTAGCTGTACTCTGGAGCTGCACTTCTCGAAAATGTCTGGCCCCAGCCCAATCATGACCTCATTTGATTTGACTGTGTCTGTTTCTAAAGTCCATCTGTAAGTCTTATCTGCCTTTTTATCACGACGAGTCTGGTTAATGATCAATAGTACCTTTTTTTTTTTTGAATAAGGGATGTTTGAATACTCTCACAGTGGTGGGATGGCACCCAAATATGTGAGTTATATATATTTTTTTCTTCCACACAACAAATGGTCTAGTACCTCGTGTTTTTTTACAACGTTGCTGCAGAAGTTAACAGTAGGAATGAACTTTCAGAAAGTTAACAAAGCACTTCATTAGGCCCACGTCACAATATTCACAAATCGACGGAAACGTTTTTTTTTTTAGTGGTCTTTTCATTGAATCGCGGGACTTTTTCTAAACTTTTCCACCTAGTCAGACTAAAGGCATTGAAAAGCAGCGAAGGACCAATGTCAAACAAGCCACAGTAAATACACCATTCCTTCAATTCAAAACCCACTTCCTGCCTGCTGCTGACGAAGTAGTCCTGTTTAGTATGGCATAGTGGTGGTTGAGTACTTTCAAAAGTACTCGGTGGCGTTGAGCTTTCAAAAGTCTGCATTTTCAAAATGCAGACCCTCTAAAAATATGCATTTTTAATAGATTTCACCTGCCTTCGAATTAAACAAATTGACAAAAGTCTGTGTTCTAGAATGCTGAAAAAATATGGTTCGGTTCAAGAGGGTGCTGTGTGTGAACTTCTTTTACTCTGTTATTATAATCAATATGAATGATATTTCAACCTAAAATACGCTTGTACTCGACAGTGTTCGTGTGTTTGAGGGAAATGACAAGCTCGTGACACGTGTCTGATTAGTGTGAAATCAGCCACATAACATTGTCAACAGCCTAAGTGCGCACATTTTGATATCTTTTCATTTACCTTCCTCCGTTGCTCTCTACTTTCTCCGTTTGGCACCCTGGTCAAAAATGGCGTGTCCCCTAGCAAAGTCAACACTACTGTGAAATGTTAAGTATGGCTTAATCTGCCAGAACAGGTTGGCACAGGTGGAATGATCCTGTCTATCTCTCTGTCTACGCAGTCTGGCATGATCATGTAATCAAAAAAGTGCTAGAAATACACCTCTATTGTTTTCAATCAAGATCTCAGCGATCACTGCCTCATTGCCTGCATCCGTAATGGTTTGTGGTCAAACAACCACCTCTCATCACTGTCAAAAGCTCCCTAAAACACTTCAGCGAGCAGGCCTTTCTAATCGACCTGGCCCGGGTATCTTGGAAGGTTATTCAACTCATTCCGTCAGTAGAGGATGCCTGGTTGTTCTTTAAAAGTGCCTTCCTCACCATCTTAAATAAGCATGCCCCATTCAGAAAAATGTAGAACCAAGAACAGATATAGTCCTTGGTTCTCTCCAGACCTGTCTGCCCTTGACCAGCACAAAACATCCTGTGGCGTTCTGCATTAGCATCGAACAGCCCCCGTGATATGCAACTTTTCAGGGAAGTTCGGGAAAGCTAAAGGCTAGCTTTTTCAAGCAGAAATTTGCATCCTGTAGCACAAACTCCCAAAGGTTCTGGGACACTGTAAAGTCCATGGAGAATAAGAGCACCTCCTCCCAACTGCCCACTGCACTGAGGCTAGGAAACACTTTTACCACCGATAAATTCATAATTGAGAATTTCAATAAGCATTTTTCTACTGCTACTGCTTTTTACACCTGGCTACCCCTACCCCGGTCAACAGCCCTGCTGAAAAATATAGATTTTTCTACTGTATTATTGACTGTATGTTTGTTTATTCCATGTGTAACTCTGTGTTGTATGTGTCGAACTGCTATGCTTTATCTTGGCCAGTTCGCAGTTGCAAATGAGAACTTGTTCTCAACTAGCCTACCTGGTTAAATAAACGTGAAATATATATATATATTTTTTTTAAACAGCGCTGTGAAGCAAGCGTTGCTAAGAGCTGCTGGTAAACGCAGTAAAGTTTAAAAGAATGCTTACGAGCCTGCTGCCACCTACCACTGCTCAGACTGCTCTATCAAATTTCAAATCATAGACTTTATTATAGTATGATAAACACAGAAATATGAGCCTTTGGTCATTATGGTCAAACTTTCATTTAGAAAACAATCTTTATTCTACAAATCAAACCAAATCAAATGTTATTTGTCACATGCATATGGTTAGCAGATGTTAATGCGAGTGTAGCGAAATGCTTGTGCTTCCGACAATGCAGTAATAACCAACGAGTAATCTAGCTAACAATTCCAAAACTACTGTCTTATACACACAAGTGTAGGGGAATAAAGAATATGTACATAAAGATATATGAATGAGTGATGGTACAGAGCAGCATAGGCAAGATACAGTAGATGGTATCGAGTACAGTATATACATATGAGATGAGTATGTAAACAAAGTGGCATAGTTAAAGTGGCTAGTGATACATGTATTACATAAAGATGCAGTAGATGATATAGAGTACAGTATATACGTATACATATGAGATAAATAATGTAGGGTATGTAAACATTATATTAAGTAGCATTGTTTTAAAGTGGCTAGTGATATATTTTACATCAATTCCCATTATTAAAGTGGCTGGAGTTGAGTCAGTGTGTTGGCCGCAGCCACTCAATGTTAGTGGTGGCTGTTTAACAGTCTGATGGCCTTGAGATAGAAGCTGTTTTTCAGTCTCTCGGTCCCAGCTTTGATGCACCTGTACTGACCTCGCCTTCTGGATGATAGCGGGGTGAACAGGCAGTGGCTCGGGTGGTTGTTGTCTTTGATCTTTATGGCCTTCCTTTGACATCGGGTGGTGTAGGTGTCCTGGAGGGCAGGTAGTTTGCCCCCGGTGATGCGTTGTGCAGACCTCACTACCCTCTGGAGAGTCTTACGGTTGTGGGTGGAGCAGTTGCCATACCAGGCGGTGATACAGCCCGACAGGATGCTCTCGATTTGTGCATCTGTAGAAGTTTGAGTGCTTTTGGTGACAAGCCAAATTTCTTCAGCCTCCTGAGGTTGAAGAGGCGCTGCTGCACCTTCACGTTGCTGTCTGTGTGGGTGGACCAATTCAGTTTGTCTGTGATGTGTACGCCGAGGAACTTAAAACTTACTACCCTCTCCACTACTGTTCCATCGATGTGGATAGGGGGGTGTTCCCTCTGCTGTTTCCTGAAGTCCACAATCATCTCCTTAGTTTTGTTGACATTGAGTGTGAGGTTATTTTCCTGACACCACACTCCGAGGGCCCTCACCTCCTCTCTGTAGGCCGTCTCGTCGTTGTTGGTAATCAAGCCTACCACTGTTGTGTTGTCCGCAAACTTGATGATTGAGTTGGAGGCGTGCGTGGCCACGCAGTCGTGGGTGAACAGGGAGTACAGGAGAGGGCTCAGAACGCACCCTTGTGGGGCCCCAGTGTTGAGGATCAGCAGGGTGGAGATGTTGTTACCTACCCTCACCACCTGGGGGCGGCCCGTCAGGAAGTCCAGTACCCAGTTGCACAGTGCGGGGTCGAGAACCAGGGTCTCGAGCTTGATGACGAGTTTGGAGGGTACTATGGTGTTAAATGCTGAGCTGTAGTCGATGAACAGCATTCTCACATAGGTATTCCTCTTGTCCAGATGGGTTAGGGCAGTTTGCAGTGTAGTTGAGATTGCAGTTTCCCTAGTTATATCGCCTGCTGACATGAATTTCTTTTAACTAAATATGCAGGTTTAAAAATATATACTTCTGTGTATTGATTTTAAGAAAGGCATTGCTGTTTATGGTTAGGTACATTCGTGCGACGATTGTGCTTTTTTCACAAATGCGCTTTTGTTAAATCATCCCCCGTTTGGCAGAAGTAGGCTATGATTCGATGATAAATTAACAGGCACCGCATTGATTATATGCAACATCGGACAAGCTAGTTAACCTAGTAATATCATCAACCATATGTAGTTAACTAGTGATTATGTGAAGATTGTTTTTTATAAGATAAGTTTAATGCTAGCTAGCAACTTACCATGGCTCCTTGCTGTACTGGCGTAACAGGTGGTCAACGTGCCTCGCAGTTTCCTCATGGAATGCAATGTAATCGGCCATAATCGGCGTCCAAAAATGCCAATTACCCATTATGAAAACTTGAAATCGGCTCTATTTAATTGGCCCTTCCGATTTTTAATCGGTCGACCTCTAGAATACTTATATATACACACACACAGTTGAAGCGGAAGTTTACATACACCGTAGCCAAATACATTTAACTTAGTTTTTCTGAATTCCTGACAAATAAAATCCTAGTAAAAAATTTATTTTCTTAAATTCACCATTTTATTTTAAGAATGTGAAATTTTAGAATAATAGTAGAGAATTATTTTAGCTTTTATTTCTTTCATCACATTCCCAGTGGGTCAGAAGTTTACTTACACTCAATTAGTATTTGGTAGCATTGCCTTTAAATTGTTTAACTTGGGTCAACGTTTTGGGTAGCCTTCCACAAGCTTCCCACAATAAGTTGGGTGAATTTTGGCCCATTCCTTCTGACAGAGCTGGTGTAGCTGAGTCAGGTTTGTGGGCTTCCTTGCTCGCACACGCCTTTTCAGTTCTGCCTGCACATTTTCCATGGCATTGAGGTCAGGGCTTTGTGATGGCCACTCCAATACCTTGACTTTGTTGTCCTTAAGCCATTTTGCCACAACCTTGGAAGTATGCTTGGGGTCATTGTCCATTAGGAAAACCCATTTGCGACCAAGCTTTAACTTCCTGACTGATGTCTTGATGTTGCTTCAATATATCCACATAATTTTCCTGCCTCATGATGATGCTGCCACCCCCATGCTTCACGGTTGGGAAGGTGTTCTTCGGCTTGTAAGCCTCTCCCCTTTTCCTCCAAACATAACGATGGTCATTCTGGCCAAACAGTTCAAATTTTGTTTCATCAGACCAGAGGACATTTCTCCAGAAAGTACGACCTTTGTCCCCATGTGCAGTTGCAAACCATAGTCTGGCCTTTTTATGGTGGTTCTGGAGCAGTGGCTTCTTCCTTGCTGAGTGGCCTTTCAGGTTATGTTGATATGGGACTCATTTTACTGTGGATGTAGATTATTTTGTACCTATGTCCTCCAGCATCTTCACAAGGTCATTTGCTGTTGTTTTGGGATTGATTTGCACTTTTTACTTGTACAGATGAGCATGGTACCTTCAGGGGCTTGGGAATTCCCAATGATGAATCAGAGTTGTGGAGGTCGTTGACCAGGGAAGTGACCAAGAACCCGATGGTCACTCTGACAGAGTTCCTCTGTGGAGATGGGAGAACATTCCAGAATGACAACCATCTCTGCAGCACTCCACCAATCAGGCCTTTTATGGTAGAGTGGCCAGACGGAACCCACTCTTCAGTAAAAGGCACATGACCGCTCGCTTGGAGTTTGCTAAAAGGCACCTGTGTAGATTGAGGGGTGGGGGGGACTATTTTAATCCACTTTAGAATAAGGCTGTAACGTAACAATGTGGAAAAAATGAAGGGGTCTTAATACTTTCCGAATATACTGAAATTAAATTGGATTATTATCAATGACTTATTATTATTATCACTGACTCACTGGCACTCAACACTAAATACCTTCTCCAAGCTAGCTAACCACTGTCGCTATTATTGACATCACATTTACTCATCAATAGGTTTTACAAGGATGATGCAACATTTTCTGAAGTGTGCAATGCAACACATATTACAGTGTTTGTGTACACAAGGATTTGATCATGCACAGGTTTTTTTTACAGTGCACCAACTACTCACGTTGTACTCTCACTGGGCGGCTATTTGTGATGTTAGTCATCTCTACCATCGTTTTGTCGTTGGATTGTATGCTTGCATGATAATTCAGCACCTTAACTGTACTGTATGGTCTACTGTTTGCTGCTCGCACAAGTGATCTCTAATCAGGCTTGAGTGATACAGAACCAAGTAAAAAATGTTCACCAACGTCCGCCTTCAGCCCCACCACCGTACCCCCGTAGCTTCCAAACGACCAAGTTCCTGTGACAATTTCTTCAATATGAATTGGCCATAACCCACCAGTGTGGTTCTTGATCCACAATTTGGGAGCCATTGACCTAACTTAACCACCATCTGTCCTCCTCTCCTGCAGTTGGATAACATCCTGTACCCTCCGTCCATGCCCTTCCGGAAGTCCACCAACCTGGAGGTCATCCACGGCGTGGGCCTCTCCCTCAAATTCAAGAGACCACTCTGTGAGGACGGCATGAACCTCCGTAGGGGGAGCCTTGGGAGCGTTCTCACAGGTAATAACCACAGGGCCCTGCAGGTACACATGCAGAAACACAATAATATTTATATATATACACACTAGTGTTCCATGATATACCAAAACCTCTGTACCTACTGACTTAAGAGGTGGCGCAGCGGTTTAAAGCACTGCATCTCAGTGCTAGAGGCATCACTACAGACCCTACTTCAATCCCAGGCTGTATCACAACCGGCCGTGATCAGGAGTCCCATAGGACGGCGCACAATTGGCCCAGCGTCGTCCGGGTTAGGGGAGGGTTTGGCCGGGGTAGGCGGACATTGTAAAATAAGAATTTGTTCTTCACTGACTTGCCTAGTTAAATAAAGGTTAAATAAATAAAACATGTATGTCTGCCTATCAGTGTAGCTGATGTCCCCTTATAGTTTGAGAGCATCTGGCCTGCTCCACTTACTTATTCCCAGCTCTAGCCTGTCCCGAGGAACCACTGCACTCACTGGGAGTCCGGGCTGCATCGCCACTCATGCTGCACAGAAGTTTAACACACTTGAATAATGCAACATGAAATGTCGAATGTGTTAATTACTGTTCGTAAAACCATGTCCATTACAGGCAAGAACACTTTACAATGAAGATACCGGTAGCTTCCAGCTTTGTAGGCTAACTTTCCTTGCTAGCGTACAGCTGAAGCTAACATCAATTCCCTACCCTAGTACCTTGTTTGTGATTAAATGCAAACCTTAATGCGAAAATGTTGATGATTTCAAAGCTGTTTGTCACAAAATGTCATTCATTCACGTTGTCTCCCAGCCTCCGGTCTCTCTCAATCATATGCATATGTGCTTTAGCATCGAACTGACTGTTAGTGAATGACGTCATGGATCTTAAAGAGACAGTGCACACTTTTCTAAAAGGAAAGATTGCTGCTTCTATGCAAATGTTGTTGATCAGTACGATTAAAATGAGTCCCAAATGGTAGGGAAACAGATTGCTTTTCATCTAGTGTCCCATGAAATAACTCAATGTATGCACACAGTTGTATTGAATATGCATTCCCCTCTATTGTGAATAGGCCTAGGCTACATCTTGATTTACCCAGTTTAATAATGTGGTGAGGGGTGACCTGGAGCTGTGCTCCGACCGGGGCACTAATTAGGGATTTACTCTCCTGGCTGGTGTGTGATGAGTGCTGATGAGGAAACCATCTCCGGATCCTCGTTTTCCTTCCTGTCTCTGTGTGTCATCCTGTTTTACCGTCCGACCCTCCAGGCCTTACAGCAAGGCACCGGATGCCACGGGGAGGAGGCGTGTCGTAGAACAGCGGGGTCATGTTCAGGAGGGCACACTGTAGGATAAAAGGGGAAAGGACAATCTTTGTTCTCATTAGACAAGTTCAGATTGTGCCTCTGACTTTCAAAAAGATGTGAATCGACTTTTCCCTTCTAAACAGGATACAGGTAGAAAAGCAGAGGAAGTTTTCTTTTACTGAGGTCCTTTTTCTTAGTGACGAGGTAGATAACTGTTGCAGAGGGAAAAGGCATCGATGGAGGAGGGAGAATATTTCCACCTGAAATAATTGGTGACTGTAAGACACACACACACAAAGTGATGTCCCCTAGGTTTAATAACAGAGAAATTACCCCCCCCCCCTAACCCTACCTGAAGTTAAGTGCTTTTGTGCTGGGAGGTCACCATACATGGAGTTGGATGAGAATCCTCTTCAACATCACATTTCCGTCAGCCTCTTTGAAATGCATGAGGAAAGGCCCATTCGAAAAGCAGGACGTTTTGGTAATGCAAGGCTCATGCATGTGTAATAGCCTCTTTCCATGAGCCAGGCAGGCTCTCATACATGTGAGAAGAAATCGGGAGATGGGAGATATGGTTTTTTCCAGAGATTGTAAAGGCTAAATGGTTGGTTAATGTGTATAAAGGATGATGCCTGAAGTATAGGGCAACCATGTCACGCGCGCACACAAATGCATGCACGCAGACATACCGACATACAGGCAGGCATACAGAACATTTTACATCTCACCATGGTTTTACTTTGTTGGTCTTGACTTGTGTTGAATAGCTTCTCCGTGATGTGTTGGTGCTTGTTTTTGACATTTCATTTGAACTCGTCTGTTGCTCTCATTTTCCATCGCCACTTCAGGCGCCCATTTAGTTTAGTTGTCCTGACAGTGCTGTTGAGTGCAGCCAATTTCAGCAGTGCCAGCGTGGCTGACAGAACCGAATGCCAAATCGAACCGAATCCTCAGCCACATATTGCAAATCCCACATTAGACAAAGGCGCTTCTGTAAGTTGTTGAATTCTAACTTGTCAAAGCATGTGCATCATATTTGCCAGGCATATCAAATGTGATCAGACTCCGCGTCTCACCCGTCTCATTTTGCATCCTACGCAATGGGACAATTAGGCTTTATAGCTAGTTAGCTGTCTGAGTTGGCGCGATTTGTCCGTGTTCGTGTTGGGCTAAGTCTTCCTAGTGCTGTAGACTAGAGCAGATCAGGTGAAGTGTTTACCAAGAAAGTCTTAATGCGGTCAGTGTGAAAGAAGACTATGTTCTCTATCGCTGTGTGTCTGGGTCTAATGGTCAGAGCTGGCAGAACTCTGCTTACTCAGGCTATACGTTGGGCGACATGGAACTTTGTTGAGCATATTTTGATTTGACTTTCGCAGCCACCCATATAGGCTACATTTTGCAGCCATTCATGTCCAGTGCCTTCAGAAAGTATTCATACCCCTTGACTTATTCCACATTTTGCTGTTGCAGCCTGACTTCAAAATGTATTTGTATTCTCACCCATCTACACACACACACAACTCCATAATGACAGAGTGAAAACATGTTTTTAGAAATGTTAGCAATTTTCTTTTCAATGAAATATGTGTAAGTATTCAAATCCCCGAGTCAATACATGTTAGAATCACCTTTTGGCAGCAATTACAGCTGTGAGTCTTTCTGGGTAAGTCTTCAAGAGCATTGCACACCTGGATTGTATAATATTTGAAAAGTGAATTGCTTTGCCACATTTTTTTGCAGCATTACTTTAGTGCCTTGTTGCAAACAGGATGCATGTTTTTAGAACATTTTTATTCTGTACAGGCTTCCTTATTTTCACACTGTCAATTCCGTTGATCCATCTTCAGTGTTCTCCTATCACAGCCTTTAAACTCTGTAACTGTTTTAGAGTCACCATTGACCTCATGGTGAAATCCCTGAGCGGTTTCCTTCCTCTCCGGCAACTCTGCTAGAAAGTACGCCTGTATCTTTGTAGTGACTAGGTGTATTGATACACCATCCAAAGTGTAATTACACTGAACAAAAAAATATAAATGCAACAATTTCATTGATTTTACTGAGTTACAGTTCATAAAAGGAAATCAGTCAATTGAAATAAATTCATCAGGCCCTAATCTATGGATTTCACATGACTGGGAATACAGATATGCATCTGTTGGTCACATATCTTTAAAAAATAAAGTAGGGGCATGGATCAGAAAACCAGTCAGTATCTTGTGTGGCCTCATGCAGTGCAGCACATCTCCATCACATAGAGTTGATCAGGCTGTTGATTGTGACCTGTGGAATGTTGTCCCACTCTTCAATGGCTGTGCAAAGTTGCTGGATATTGGCGGGAACTGAATCACCTCCAGCATAATTTAAAAGAATTTGGCAGTGCATTCAACCGGCCCCATAAATGCAGACCACGTATGGCGTCGTGTGGGCGAGCTGTTTGCTGATGTCAACGTTGAGTGACCCATGGTGGCGGTGGGGTTATGGTATGGGCAGGCATAAGCTACGGACAACGAACACAATTAGCATTTTATCAATGGCAATTTGAATGTACAGCAATACCGTGATGAGATCATGAGGCCCATTGTCGTGCCATTCATCGTACACGTCTAGTGAGTATGCAGGAAGAATGGAAGAACTGGGACATTTTCAGCTTCCTGGAATTGTGTACAGGTCCTTGCGATATGGGGCTTTGCATTATCATGCTGAAACGTGAGGTGATGGCGGTGGATGAATGATACGACAATGGGCCTCAGGATCTCATCACGGTGTCTCTGTGCATTCAAATTGCCATCGATAAAAGGCAATTGTGTTCATTGTCTGTATTTTATGCCTGCCCATACCATAACCCAAGTGCCACTATGGGGCACTCTGTTCACAACGTGTTGTGACAAAACTGCACATCTTAGAGTGGCCTTTTATTGTCCCCAGCATAAGGTGCACCTGTGTAAACATGTTGATTAGCTTCTTGATAAGCCACACCTGTCAGGTGGATGGATTATCTTGGCAAAAGAGAAATGCTCACTAATAGGGATGTAAACTAATTTGAACTCAACATTTGAGAGAAATACATTTTTACGTGTGTATGGAACATTTCTGGTATCTTTTATTTCAGCTCATGAAACATGGTACCAACACTTTACATGTTGCGTTTTATATTTTAGTTCAGTGTAATAACTTCACCGTGCTCAAAGGGATATTCAAAAAATAAAATAAAAAAATGATATATCTTTTTTTACCCATCTACCAATAGGTGCCCTTCCTTGTGAGGCATTGGAAAACCTCCCTGGTCTTTGGTTGGATCTGTGTTAGAAATGCACTGCTCCGCTGAGGGACCTTATGATTATCTGTATGTGTGGTGTACAGAGATGAGGTAATCACGTTAAACACTATTATTGCAACCAAATGAGTCGATGCAATTTGTGACTTGTGCAACAAAAAAAAGTATCTTGAACTTGTTTAACAAAGGGGTTGTGAATACCTATCGACTCGAAACATTTCAGCTCTTCATTTGCAATTAATTTGTAAAACTTTAGAAAACATAATTCCACATTATGGGGTATTGTGTGCAGGCCTGGGACAAAAGAAGTCTCAATTTAATCCATTTTAAATTCAGGCTGTAACACAATAAAATGTGGAAAAAGTCAAGGGGTATGAATACTTTCAGAAGGCAATGTACATTACAAATCACAAGGTCTCATCGAACTCCAGTCCCTTGAAGGCAACACATGCGGACGTTCTTATTTCATTGTTTAAAATGGAATATCTGAAACATACGATACACTTGCAGTGAAGCCACTCAACAACTATATCATCCCAGTCATCCAACAGACTCTCATTCAACAACTACATCATCCCAGTCATCCAACAGACTCCCATTCAACAACTACATCATCCCAGTCATCCAACAGACTCTCATTCAACAACTACATCATCCCAGTCATCCAACAGACTCCCATTCAACAACTACATCATCCCAGTCATCCAACAGACTCCCATTCAACAACTACATCATCCCAGTCATCCAACAGACTCCCGTTCAACAACTACATCATCCCAGTCATCCAACAGACTCCCATTCAACAACTACATCATCCCAGTCATCCAACAGACTCCTGTTCAACAACTACATCATCCCAGTCATCCAACAGACTCCCGTTCAACAACTACATCATCCCAGTCATCCAACCGACTCCCGTTCAACAACTACATCATCCCAGTCATCCAACCGACTCCCGTTCAACTACATCATCCCAGTCATCCAACCGACTCCCGTTCAACAACTACATCATCCCAGTCATCCAACCGACTCCCGTTCAACAACTACATCATCCCAGTCATCCAACCGACTCCCATTCAGAGCGACATGCTGACATTCTTGCCCCCTGGCATTTGATTAATCAGCTGTTATTGGTTTACCAGAGTCCACACACCATAGTACCAAGGTCTCAATCAGTCTCTGATCAAAAAAGAAAGATCAAGGACCAAAACTAGCTGACACTGCAGCCCCTCAGGACCAGAGTTCTGCTCCGAAACACATTAGGTCAAATCGAGGTGAGAGGAATGTCTCTCTTCCTCCGCTCCTCCTTTTCACTCATCGTCTCCACCAAGGCAGTTAATTCTCTCATATTAACTGTTGACTTGCCGTGCTTCCTTCAACAGGAAATGGAAATGTATACACACACATGAAAGTCTAGAGGGGATAAGAGGGATGATGAGAAGAGGGTGACACACGATTTTAGGCAGAATTAAAAAATATATATATTTTTTAAATGACTGCTAGGAGCCTCAATGCCACAATGTGACACGATAATCCAGACTGCACGCACACACACACATTATTTGGGCTCTATAGAGTACCACATTATGAGTTATAATACCCATTGGCAACATTTCTTTAAATTTTACATTTCTGTGAACTGTCTTGTGCAAGGTTGCATGACAATTTAACACTGTTTGCAAAGGTGTCAGCTAGCGATGACCACACGAAACCCAGCCCTTATTTTATGTTTCTAAAATTCCCTATGGGAGAAAAATGAATGGTGGAAAAACTATTGGAACCATTTCCCTGTTTGACCTCTAGGTTTTATGGATAATAAAACCTAGAGGGGCTCTAAACTGCATAGCTGATTTCATAACTGAACAAAATGTGGTTGAATGTTGATTGTAATCTTAGCACCTGTGGACCTACTGCCATCTAGAGACTGTGAGAGTCAATTCATGCATAATCCAAAAATGTGGTCGGTGGCGCCGGAGGTACTCCGTACCGCATCGCCGTGCTCCTTTCAAGTGTTGTAACAATGCAGAGGACTCCCTATAGCTCAGCACTTTATATGATTGGTTGACGGTAGGTGGGGGCGGGAGGTCCTGTATAAACACAAACTGACTGATTTGACAACTTCCTTCACAACAGCTCTGCGCTGCTTGGCGACGCGCAGGAAGTATGAATGCTCTGACTTTTGCGGAGGCCATATCACCGTAAATGCTGCACGCACCCAAATGCAGCGCGCACCCAATCCGAATGACCATGACCATTTTACTGGGAGACAACTCTTGGGGAAATATTTGCCCTGAAAAATATGTATTTGTTAAGAGCTTGTTAATCTTAGGATTCAACGTAGGAAACGTCTCATCAACATGCCCTGTACTGTAGCGTCTCTGGTCTTATAAGTGTATTAACTTTCACTGCTGCCTCTTATGTGTGAGCCCATGCAGTCTTAGGGGCTTCTGCTCTGTTTCTCTTAAGGAGAGGAGGAGGACAGGATTAGTTCATTTCTGTGAAGCACTCAATGTAATTTGTTATGGTATGCATTTGCATTGATATCTATTTATCTGTGCAAATGGTGTGAGTAGGCAACCGGTATCCTCACGTCGGGAATGTATCGCTGGTCTTTTTAACACCCAAAATAAAATCAGTCAATATTTAAAATAAAGATAAAGCACAATACCAACAGCTTCTTTTTCTCTTTTTATTTGTACTTTTCTCATAATATGCATACAGTAAAAAGTATCCTACAATGTGATTTTCTGGATTTTTTTTTTTCTCATTTTGTCTGTCATAGTTGAAGTGTACCTATGATGAAAATTACAGGCCTCATCTTTTTAAGTGGGAGAACATGCACAACTGGTGGCTGACTAAATACGTTTTTTTGCCCCACTGTATATTACTGTACCTGCTCCTATACGCCTGTCTGTAGTTTAACTACTGTTGTCTGTCTTGTACAGGAAATGATCTGCTCTCTATAATGTAACTACCATTTGTGTCTTGTCCTATAGGAAAGTACCTGCTGCCCTATGTGTCCCCCCACCAGGCATGGCAGACCCCCTCGGAGAACTCCAACCTGGTGCGGATGCGCTCCACCACCTTGGGGAAGTCAGCCCCCTCTCTCACCTCTAGTCTGGTGAGAAGTACATCCTGTTAATTCCACTACCACATTATTTGTACCCCCCTGCTTTGATGTTGAGACCAGGATATTGTTAATCAGATATTTGATTGGCGTATTAATCTGACATTTCCATTTATTATTGCCATATTTTAAGCCATATTTATTTGCATAGCAAGACACTCCTCATGACAGTACAGTGAATACTCAGCAAAGAAACGTCAATCAGTAATAATGGTAAACAACATTTTTTTTTACCTTTATCTCAAAGTCGTAGTGATTAATATTTCGTCAGAGCCATAATGTTCAGGTCCTTGATTATAAACAAACAGTACGCAATCTATGATGATTTCAGAAAAATAAGATTCTGTGATGGGGATCTGTCTGAGATCTTGATTGGAGCAGATATCGTCTAATCCCTCAGTCTGAAATGCCAGTCACCAGTGACTAGTCTCACTTTGACCTTGAGCATCAAAGAGCCTTTAAGTCCGACATCACCCATCTCTCCTGTATTCTTTCAGATAACAAAAGCGATAGCAAGCCCAGATTTCCTTTTGATGGGGAAATTATATCGTCCCATCTCATTTCAAACGAGTGAAACGTAATCGAAAGTTGAAGCAAAGCCAATTATGTCCATCTATGATATCTCATTCCAGTCCAGAGGTTTTATCTTTTTGTGTTTATTTACCTGGACAAATGAGAAGGTGTGTACTGTCTCTACCTTGCTTTCCAATCAAGGTGCTTAAACAAGGGAGAAAACCAGACATTTGGAAAACCGTTTTGTCATTGTGTTTGTATAGTTTTTTATTTTTTATTTTTTTTTTACAAATCCCAAATCTTGTAATCCGATTTGCTGTCATCTGGACGTGGAGATTCAGAGAAGGCTTGATTGAGCGAATCCTATCTAATCTGTGTGGATGTTTCTGTAAGCGAAACAATTCACTGTGCTGCATTACAGACAGCGGAGACTATGTTAAACGTGCTGAATATTTCTCTACACTGGAGGGAGCCACTGTGCTGTTTTGAGTTTGATCCACATTGCCTTACTGTGGACACATTTAGTATTTGTGAATCAGAATCAATGTGCTTCTTCAATCTATAATGTATTGTGGGGGAAAAAACTAATATAGTATTATAGGAGTGACCTTTCTTCCCACTGCTGTTTATGTCAACATATGATCAGATAAAGTATTTGACACACGGACATACTAACAACCTTTGTGTCTGGGGCAAGGTAAGGCATGTGCAATCTCCAATAATCAATGACAAAAATTATGATATTGAGTAAAAGTTCAATAGGACTTTACCCAAAGACATTGAATCCATAAGATCAGAGTGAGGTCTCCATTTCAGATCGGAATGTTTGGCTCTCATAATATAGTTTCCCAATCCTGGTTACTGGTGACCCAACGGCTTAATCATCAGTCCATCAGGTGTGTTGGTTCCCATAGTGTCTTGTCCCCATACAGTCAGATCTCCATATTATCAGGTCCCCATGTTGTCTGGTCCCCAGAAAAGACTAAATCCCATATTATCACGGGCTCCCGAGTGGCGCAGTGGTCTAAGGCACTGCATCTCAGTGCTAGAAGCATCAGTACAGACCCTGGTTCGATTCCAGGCTGTATCGCAACCGGCCGTAATTGGCATTCCCATAGGGCGGCAAACTATTTCCCCAGCGTCATCCGGGTTTGGCCGGGGTAGGCTGTCATTTAAAAAAATAATTTGTTCTTAACTGACTTGCCTAGGTAAATAAAGGTTAAATAAAATAATAAAAAAAAAATATATATATATATATATATATATATATATATATAAAGTCTAGTTCCTGAAAGTCTGAATCCTGTGTTGTCTGGTCTTCAGAAAGTCCCCAAAAGGCCCTCATCCCCTAAGGTGAGTGTGAAGATGTGGGTGGAGAGCCTCTCTGGATGCTGCCACATCTTATTAGCTTCTCCTCAGACCCTGTAAACAGACCCCATATAGCGAGGGCTGATTGAAATTAGTTATTGCAGAGACCAGGGTCAATAAGGCACAAACAGTCATTACACTGGGCCGAGAGAGGCGCCACATTTTCATCTATTGTCTCTCATGGGTTGCACATTTTCTGTGAGTTTGTGCAGGCATGTGAGAGCATATGTGTGTGTGTATGCGCATGTTTACGTGGGCATCTTTATATGTTTGTGTGAGAGTATTTGTGTGTGTTGTCTGATTTGTGTCTAGCTTGGTATCAGTCCACGACACGACGGATGGTAACGTTGATCCTTTTTCGGTCTGTTGGAAATGCCTCCATGTCTATCTAGCCTCCCTGAAGAAATTCAATGCTGCTCGCCACCGCTTACGAACAGCCAGGCGTGGACATACGTTGCCTCGCTGACGCATGAACACATCCTAATAGCATATTTTAGTATAAAATATGTGGTGTATTTGAACATTTTCAGGGGAACACCATTTATAGAGTTGTGGTACATATTTGACCTTGGGAAAACAGTATATTGAGAGAGAGACAAACATAACGGTTGCTAGGCTCTGAATGGTTTGGTTTGTTGCCAGGGACGTTTTCATTGTTTTTGTTTCTTTGCTTGGTCTTTTGTTTGTCAGGGACCATGCACAACTTGTTGCACCAGAGATGGATTTCTTGGGGGGCAGATGATTGTGGATCATTGCTACAGAATTCCAGATCACAAAATTGGGAGAGTAGGAAATGTTATTAACCAGGTTCCTTTTGGGGGTATAAAATGTGTGCTCAAGGAGTTAACTGGATCAGTAGAGGTAGATTAGAATGTGCGTTCCCAAATGGAAGGCATCTTGAGTTTTGGGGACTTGAATGACAGCTAGGGTTTCACCCAAACTCAACCATCTGGTACGAAAAGTAACTGATGCAGATTGTTCTGCACCGACTGAACACACTAGGTAATTCATTTGGATGAGTTTATGCCATCGTTCCCTCAAGAATGAACCTGAATCATGTGTGTCCCTGTGACAGCAGGATGTATCCGTTAGCTATCACAATCGCTGACACCATGTGACCCGCGGTTGTCTTGCTAAAGTTGAGATGGCTTTGTTCCATCAAATTAAAATGTCACTGCAGCATCGGACTGTCTGGCCCCAGGGACTATTTTGTTGCACAATTTTTATATGTGAAAACACAACATCCTTCTCATAATCATATTCCGTTCTATTGGCAGATCCTGTTAGGGCAGCCCATCTCTGAGCCATATATGATGTATCTAATGTCTATCTTTATAATGTGCTTTAGCCCATGAATCTCGTGCTGAAATATGAACATTTCAGAGGAGAATATAAATGATCAGAATCATTAGAACACACACAAGTACTTCTCGAAAGGGTCATCGGAGTTTGAAGTGCTAAGTTCTCATTTGAGAAGTTCAGCAAGGTGTCTGGCAGCATTTCGGTGTCTGAGACAATGTAATGTGAGCAGATTGAGAGACTTCAAAAGCATAACTTATTCGTGTTTTAGGAGGAGGTTGATTTGGTCTGTTTTGATTCAGTTTGGGAGATTATTGGAATGTGTGATAATGATGATGACTTGTGCTGAATAATTAACATACATTTTCCCTACTCAGTATGGTTATTGTACAGCAATGATGTTAGAAGGCAAATCCTCATGCTATCCTCTACGTTTTGTATTCAAACATCTGTTTCCCAGTGGGTTCTGGTTGTTATTCATTACAAGGCAGATTTCCTACCAAGAGCTGGATTTTGCATCAATTCTGTAAAATATTCCAGAGTTTACTGTGAAATATGGCAATTAACGCAATAATTTTTATGCATTCTATCCACAGTGGTTCCTTGTTATTCACTAGTTGAATAATCAGTGGTGCGTGGTATTGGCTTTCAGTAGGTTATATTCCTTCTCGATTGTTGTCTGGGGACGTCAGACTGAAAGGCTGTGTTTAGACAGGCAGTCCAGTTCTGATATTCTTTCCACTAATTGGTATTTTGACCAATCCCATCAGTTCTTTTTACATCAGATCTTTTGCAGCGCTGATCTAATTGGTCAAAAGACCAATCAGTGAAAAATAATATCGGAATTGGGCTGCCTGTCGAAATGCAGCCTAAGTTGTCATGTTCTTAAAGCCACACTAGAATTTTGGCCCCCTACTCTCAAAGTCTGGCCCATCCTCATCACCTTCCATCCCCCCCAGTGCCAGCGCAGCGACTTATCTCCCTCTATCAACCATGCCATGCTCCCTGCCTTGCAGGTCGGCTGTTATTGCTTTCTCTTTTCTCGTCCTTCACGCTTTTCTGTCATGCCCCCCGGGTGTGCGGGTCTCTTTCCCTTTTCGCATGGCACATCTCTTTTGACTATGAGTAGGTTTGACAGTAAATCAATACGTTTGTCCTGGCCTGATTTGTAAGATTGTCATAATCCTGATGTTGTGGCTTTGTGGACTCCAATTCCCCTTCTTTATTGCGGTCCCTGATGTCCTTTGGAGATAGCGTTTCTCTCGTTTCAGCTGCATTGGGTCTGCAGAGGTGATGTCCGTGCTGAGGTTAGACAGATTGGACGACAGGAGAGTCCAAGGTGTGCTTTGTTTAGTGTTTGTGTACATGCTTTCCATTATACCGGTTCCCACTTCTGACACCAACTGTACTTACTTTTAGCCAAACAGCGAGGAATAATGCCAATGTGAAGGAACACTAGCGTGTTTTTATAGTTCCTTTCTTTCCTACAGTAAAAGCACTATGAACCATGTTCATATTCACACCGAGTGCAGCTACCTGTGTGTTTTTGTTGTTGAATGCTTGTATACACATGTCCTCCCCTGTCCTTTTAGTCCTATTTTCAAGATCACCTTCCAAGGTCGTATCAAGCCAATGATCTCACGTATCCAGTAATCTTAGGATACATTACTGTCATGTGACATGTCACTGTGTGTACACATATGCACAGAGGGCGCGGTGTAAATGAACAACTGTCAGTCTTGATGAAGTGGCTGCAGTTTGCGATATCAGACTCCTGTCAAACTGCAGGGTATGACGTTTCTGTTTAGGGACTGTAATATAATATTAAGCCGCAATGTGACATTGTTTCCCTTTTTGTGAAAGAATATGAAATGAAAAGACTGGTATCACAGTCTGTAGGTGACTCCTGGAGGATTCCCTGGCGGACTCAAACTGACAGTCTGTTTCATATGTTAAATGCATTTATCAAAGAACATAACACAAACCTCCTGGTTTCAACTCCTGACACCAACCGATGTACTTTTAGCCAGAAAGCGTAATAAGAAGGTTGTCTATGATTTATTTCAACCTTGAGGTGCTTTGTGTGAATATGTTTGTGTACCACATTGTTAAAATTAGAAGACACGTGTGTATTAAGCTTACGCCTTGGCCTTTCAATACTCTAATGAAGGTCAAAAGGCTGAAATGCAAAATAGATGCCGAAATAAACCTGGCAAACATCTCACAGCCCTCACAAAACGAATAGACGCCAAATCAGTTCTAATCGTAAAATATAAAAATACAGATGTCTTTGTTAGAAACAACAAGAAGAATAATGACAATTTTAAAAGCTTCATTAAAAATCGCTATAAATCCAAATGAAAACAGGAATTAATACTTTTTATACAAATATTATATACATTTCCTGAAGAAAGGGGCACAAGTTTGGAATGTCTTCTCTCCCTCCTCCTATCTATTTGCATTGGCAATTGAACCGCTTGCAGGAAGAATTAGTCAGTACCCAAATGTAACTCGTGTCATTATTTGCAGATCTCCTGATATACCTGACCAATATTGATTTTTTTTCTTCTTCAGAAGTCTAAAATCTCAGTAAAAAAAGAAAAATAACTCATGACATTAATCCTTTTAAGTGTACTACAAAACAAGATCATACTTATGATGCTGAAGTGACAACATAAAAACAACTATCCGATTACTCAACAGTATGAAAGCAGAACTAATTAAATGGAACAATATTGCCATAAATCCAACAGGTAGCATTAACCTCTTCAGAATGGCATGGCTGCCAAAGTTGTTATACTTATTCTCTGTAATACCAATTAACCCACGAAGACATACTTTAAAAAAGTATACTCGGCCCTAAGACTTTATATGGGCAAATAAAACTCAGAAACCCAATGGGTTGGACAATACTTTTTTTTTCGGCAATCGTTAAAAAAAAAGTATACTTTGAAAACTGGAAATCAACCAATCCTCCGCCGTTAACACAATAGGTCAAATGGTTTATCTAAATGATGAAAGTGCATTGGCGATGGACAAAATGGTGCTGTTTGAGGCCATGTGACAGAGAATCAAATCAAATTTTATTTGTCACATGCGCTGAATACAACAGGTTTATCCCTTACAGTGAAATGATTACTTACAGGTCCTTAACCAACTATGCAGTTTTAAGAAAATCCCCCAAAAAAAAAGAATTAAGAGCAGCAGTAAATAACAGTAGTGGGGCTATATACAGTGGGGAGAACAAGTATTTGATACACTGCTGATTTTGCAGGTTTTCCTACTTACAAAGCATGTAGAGGTCTGTACTTTTTATCATAGGTACACTTCAACTGTGAGAGACTGAATCTAAAACAAAAATCCAGAAAATCCCAGTGTATGATTAAGTAATTAATTTGCATTTTATTGCATGACATAAGTATTTGATCACCTACCAACCAGTAACAATTCCGGCTCTCACAGACCTGTTCGTTTTTCTTTAAGAAGCCTTCCTGTTCTCCACTCATTACCTGTATTAACTGCACCTGTTTGAACTCGTTACCTGTATAAAAGACACCTGTCAACACACTCAATCAAACAGACTCCAACCTCTCCACATGGCCAAGACCAGAGAGCTGTGTAAGGACATCAGGGATAAAATTGTAGACCTGCACAAGGCTGGGATGGGCTACAGGACAATAGGCAAGCAGCTTGGTGAGAAGGCAACAACTGTTTTGGCGCAAGTATTAGAAAATGGAAGAAGTTCAAGATGACGGTCAATCACCCTCGGGCTGGGGCTCTATGCAAGATCTCACCTCGTGGGGCATCATGAGGAAGGTGAGGGATCAGCCCAGAACTACACAGCAGGACCTGGTCAATGACCTGAAGAGAGCTGGGACCACAGTCTCAAAGAAAACCATTAGTAACACACTACGCCGTCATGGATTAAAATCCTGCAGCGCACGCAAGGTCCCCCTGCTCAAACCAGCGCATGTCCAGGCCCGTCTGAAGTTTGCCAATGACCATCTGGATGATCCAAAGGAGGAATGGGAGAAGGTCATGTGGTCTGATGAGACAAAAATAAGAGAGTAGCAGCAGCATAGGTGGGTGAAAATAGTCTGGGTAGCCATTTGATTAGCTGTTCAGGAGTCTTATGCCTTGGGGGTAGAAGCTGTTCAGAAGCTTCTTGGACCTAGACTTGGAGCTCTGGGACCGATTGCCTTGCAGTAGCAGAGGGAACAGGTGCTGATGCTGGAGATGGGGGGTGTGAGCATGTGGGTCTGGGCAGGGTTGATGTTTGTGTGATGTTGTCGGTTGTATGTGTATGTTTTGTATTGTTTCAAAAAAGAAAAAGGCAAATGCAATCACTATAAACAAACAATACTTTCCAAGCACAGTGTGGGAGTTTTATTTCATCTTAGCAATTATTTCTTGAACATCTCAGACGCAACTGCAAAGCAACCTCTACTGTAGATGAATGGAAATAGCATTTCACTTTCTTGCGTCTTTCATATTCAAATCCAATCTAATTGTATTTGTTACATGCACCGAATACAACAGGTATATAGACCTTACTGTGAAATGCTTACTTACATACAAGCCCTTAACCAACAATGCAGTTTGAAGAAAAATAAGAGATGTATTTACTAAATTAACTAAAGTAAAAAATAAGAGCAACAATAAAATATTGAGGCTGGGTAAAAGTACCGAGTCAATGTGTGGGAGTATAGGTTAGTTGAGGTAATTGTTGTAATATGTACATGTAGGTAGGGGTAAAGTGACTATGCATGAATAAACTGAGTTGTGTGTTTTTTTTTCTCCTTTTGTCTTGATCATGTTGAGGGAGAGGTTGTTGTTGTCCTGGCACCACACTTCCAGGTTTTTGACTTCCTCCTTATAAGCTGTCTCATCGTTGTTGATGATCAGGTCTACCGCTGTTGTAATGGTGTTGAAGTCATGCTTGGCCAAGCAGTCATGAGTGAACGGGGAGTACAGGAGGGGACTAAGCACACACCCCTGAGGGTTTCTAGTGTTGAGCATCAATGTGGCAGATGTGGTGTTGCCTATCCTTACCACCCGTCAGGAAGTAAAGGATCCAGAGGGTCCCCCAGGTGTTATTGGAGGGATTGGTGAGGGATTGGTTCCATTGTGAGGGATTGGTTCCATTGTGAGGGATTGGTTCCATGGTGAGGGATTGGTTCTTTAAGGTCATAAAGTCTGCTTTTCTTTCCCACTGAGGAATTGACTCCAAAGGACTGGATGTATACACAGATATAATGTCCGGCTAAGCTTTCACTGTAAATGATCTGTATTAGGGTCTCTTTCTCCCACTCTCGCTATCCTCCTCTCTATCTCCACAAGCCATGGCCCTCCTCCTGCCTTAGCTTAGATCTGCAGGCCTCCTCTCGCTGCGATAAACCCAGGCAAGGCAGAGGGGTAACACAGGCCTTGGGTCCCTCAATCAGTTCTCACTGCTGGCTCTAAGGGCGTACTCCCACCAAAACCCCTCTCCTCTCCCCCCTCCACTTTTCTACGTTCTCGCCTCCTCGCCACTCGAGGAAATGGGCTTAGCTGCCCACCTGCCAGGAGGAAATGAGATACAGAAACTCCCAAGGACTTCCTGTTGAAGTAAACCTGTGGCCATGGGCCCCTTTCTCCCAGAGCCAGTGGTAGTGGCATCCTCACACAATGCCCGCCATTCTCACTTCCCTCCATAGGGCTCTACTCTGGCTGATTTATTATATGGGTCCTCTGAATAGCCGGGGAGTTAGTTGTTGCTTCCGCTTTTGCATTTTTGTCAATTAAGTAATTTCCAGACAATTGCATTTGAATCCACCTTCTGTGGAGGTTTGAACGGCTTAAGAAAGAAAACAAAAACAGGTCTGATTATTCCAGTGCCGGCTGCCGTTTTTCAATTCTCTGTTCCTCATCAGCGACGGCACAAATGACTGGCCATCCAGCTTCAGTGAAACACACTGCTCTGTTCAACAGACAGTCAGAGAAGGGGAAAGTTTACACGGCAGTCACCTGTCTGACCTTTCACACAATTTGTTTTCTCTCTCTCCTCAGCCATAGGTAGCCAACTAGCCGTCACTCATTCATGCTCAATAACAGAAATCATTTCAGCTTGGTTGGAGACTGGGAGAATGTATGGGGTGCTACTTAATATTCACAGAGTAGAGTCACAGCAAATGGAAATGAGGAAGGGGGGGAAGAAGAGGTGGAGAAGCAAAAACAAAAAAACCCAGGACTGAAACTGACTGTGAAATTGCCGGATGGAATTGGCATGATGGCAATCGTAAACCAACCTATTGATCTAAATGCTAATAATTCAGAGCGGGGCGACTGTGGTGTTGCGACGGCGGCGAGGTATAGCATTGGAGAAGAGGCTCGGTCGGTTACTTGCTGAGTACCTAGGAGTTTATGTAACTTATGACGGAGACCGCCAGGAAAGAGATGACGGAAATGCATGAAATCACCGGAAATTGACAGTGGATATGCACTTACACAATGTGCTGCTTACAATTGGTTGTAGAGGAGTTGACTGAAGCAGTGGAGTTGTTCTTGATAGCAGCACGGTAATAATCAGAGCTGTTGTTTTGTAGGAAAGCCCCACAATAGCCACCTGCAGTATTATATCACTATGAGGGATGGAGTCCCAGGGCAGCTGTAGCAGCAGTGCCTCACCACTATTATTGTAAATCTCTTTTTTTAAATTAAGAAATAAAATACATTTTTTACACTCTCTTGCTCACCCCACCTTCTTGTCCCCCATCTCTCTTCTACACCCCCCTCCCTTTCTCTCGCTCTCTCCCTTTCTCTCTCTCTCCCCCATCACCCTATGTCCCCCTCTCTTTCTCTCTATCTCTCTTTTTTTCCCTTCCATCTTTCTCTCTATGACCTTCAGATATATTTTGCCCAGGAGAGAGAAACTGGAGGAATAATGACTCATTTAAAAGCCGTTGAACAGTAGAGGCCACTTAGCGTATAGTCCTGGCTGCTCTCTGCCGATGGACAGGCGGTCAGGACAGGATGCCAACTGTATTGTTTGAATAGAGAGGAGGAGAGCAATTCGGGGCAGGATATCCTCTACTTACGTTTCATGGTGACTTAGGGCGCCAGAAAAGCGTGGCTGCTCCGCTCGGGTGGAAATGACTGAGGCACAGCTAGGGCACCCAGTTGCCCCTCAGTCCCAATGCTGAATTAGTCCTGCCTCCCTTTGCTCCCTCTGTCTCTCTCTTCCCTTCTTTCTCCCCCTCCCTCACGCACTGACTCACTCACATTCACACACACACTCCCTCTCCCCCACACTTATTCATATTCACTCACACTGCTTCTCTGTGTCTCGCTCTCACTCACACACACACACACACACACACACACTGTCCTGAAGTTACAGAGGGGCGAGAAGAGGAACAAGAGAGGGAGGTGTCAGCTGACTGCCCCCCTCCAATCAGATAAGTTCTGATGTTGGTGTTTAGCAGCTGCTAAGATCAGAGTTGGCATGAGGGAAGGAGGGAGCAGGAGAGAGAGACCGAGAGAGAGCGAGAGAGAGACTGCTATAGGCAGCTAGTCAGTCAGTACAGCATGGCTATGCGCCGGTAGGGAGGCATCCCAAGCCGGAGCTCTGTAGCATGGACGAGTCCAGCATTCTGAGGAGACGAGGGCTACAGGTAGGGAAAATGGAAACGTGTGTGTGTGTGTGTGTGTGTGTGAGAGGCGGTGCTGTAGTCGTGTTTGTATGTGGGGCAGTGCTCTGACAGGGAATGTTGCTTCTGTACAGCAGAGCACAGTTAGGAGTTTCCTACATTTTGTGTTAGTGATGCATAATTTCGGGCAGTAGTTTTGAAAGTAGTGCTCACCAACTGAAACCGCTCTCTGAAAATTGTGCACAATTCTGTACTACGTTATCCATTTCACATGATATGTTACGTACTGAAAATAAAAGGTGTGTGTGTGTGTGTGTGTGTGTGTGTATATTGTAATTTGTGCGATGTGTTAGGAATTCCAATTCGTACAATATGTTACGAATTTGTAAGTGCTTAAGATCCCGGAAGGCACTTGGCAGCACGGGGTGTTTGTGTGGGGTGCGTCTCTCTCTCTCTGTGGGAGCTGCTTACCTATTCACAGAGCAGTGTTTGTGGTCTTGTGTTGTCTGAAGATGTTCCTGTTCTTAGGTAAATGTTCTACAGCGGAACATTGATTTGTGTCATAATTGACTACGTCATTGTGTACCACAGCATATCCACTCTTCCAGTTGAGGTATTCTCAAACTTCTGCCTCGATTAGTCTATATCTCTGCACACATTGTAAGAACAATGGACAGAAACAAATGTGAATTCTTCTGAATGATTTTGATTTCTCTATTGCCTTAGGTTTGATGTCTGCTGCATGACATTAGTGGTGTAACCTGCCTGGGCTGCCGAGGCTGTATTTTCCTACCTTTTCAACCCATAATGAACAGAATCATGAACATCAAATATGAATCTTGTATGGCATAAAATATTATTTTAGTTGGTATACATTTGTGTATGTGTTAACTTAAATGCCTGATATGAAATTCACAATTGAATACATGATTGTGGTGAATTTCCTACATGGAAATGCTTTCCTTATAGATCAATATCTATTTTTTTAAATGTGACAATTACTATAAGAAATACACAATATTTGTATATACCTGAGGTATGAGTTTCCATGGTTAAGGCTGGGCAGCACCTCCTACTGGATTGCTCTACTTATCTTTGGTCTTCCATCCAGGGTTTTAATGTGCGATCATGAGAATGATTGTTGAGAGATCTCCACAAACTAAATAGATTTAGTGGAGATGAGTTGTTCCTCCTCCCCCTCCTGCTTTCCTCCTCTTCCTAATACATGCAACAGCTTGCTATTACTATGATCCAAGTACTATGAAATTCCTATGTCCCATGTATGTGAGACCATAAAATGTAACTTACATGTCTTGTATGCTTTTTTTAATGTAATTACATGCAACATTTCTGTTATGTGTAAATGTTACCCACCCAAGTCTGATATTACTAGAATCTTCTCTGAACCTTGTAAGTGTATTTGCTGCCAAATACATATTTTCCATATGGGGAGGCTGATTGATCTGAAGAGCTGTCGACCAGCCTCTCATTGACTTCTTTATGATAATGGAACTGTTATCGAAGCTTGTGCTTTGCGGACGGACGCCTTGATAAACTACTGGATGTGTGCAGAGTTGCCCTCGTCCAGTGTGTGTACTTTAGGAATGCGTGATTGCACTTATCCCATAACAGAGAGATTTGAATGGGGTACGGTCACTTTAAGCAAGCACACATTTAAAAAAATTCAAACTGTAGATTTACCTTGTGTTGAACACAACAGCAATACTCCATTATCACAGAGCAATACTTGGTGAATAGCTCAGTGATACCAAATGAGAGTTCCAGGGTAAAAGGGGATCCAAAATGACTCTGAACTGTTGACTGGGAGAACCAGGTTTTTTATTTTTTTATAAACGCCAAATTCCCAGTGAGTAATTTTATGTGCCATTTATTTTTAATTGGTCTGCACTCCACAGATGAATCAAAGCCATAAAGTAGCTTTTATGCTCCGACATTAATTTCACTATAACAATTTTTATTTGTGCTCGTTAGAGATTACATTTTCCCCCTGTGCTTTTGTTTTTGAATTATTTTAAATGATCGATAAAAGCCGTGGACGAAATGTAGATAACCAAATTATTGTTTGCATCTTTCACAATTTAAAATGCGAAGGTGTTTATTCACTTAGGAAAATCTAACTGCTGACATTTCAATCCAATAATAAAAAATAAAAAAAGTCTTAATGACTTTCTCTATATTAGCCATGAAAAGGTAGTGTAATTGCCACGTGCGTTTTATCAGGTGCTCCCAAAGCTGTAATTATCCTCACAGTAGCGCCGCTTATCTCCCGCTTGCGCTTTGTTGCCGCCATTAACTTTAAAGGACACCTCCGTCCTTGTTCATTGTTTCACACGGAGCGACATTGCGCCCAGCGCTCTTAAGAGAACCCTGTTAGACGTCAGCCAAACAGAAAGACCTCTGTGGTGGAGGGAGGAAGCTCCATAGAGCACCAGTGTTATGGTTCAAATGGCAACGGGGAAGTTAGTTTGTCAGGCAAATGAATGAGACGGAGACTGGCTCTCTGACTCCGAGCCTTGGAAGCAGGAAGGAATAGGGGGTGACATCATTTCACTGAGACTAGATGACGTTTACATTTTGGTGAATGAGAAGTGCATGGCCTTGTGCTATATAAATGCTGATTTGTGTATATACAGTAAGTGGGGCTTTAAAGTAGATAAGCGATAAGTAAAATAATGACTCATCTGTGTATACAGTATTGAATATGCCACAGTTAAATGTTGTCTTCACTTTTTTTTTTTACATGTGTCAATTGACTGGTATGGCAAAGAGTGTGGAATGAATAATTAAGGTAGCTCCGGAAATGATGGTTTTTGTTTGTCAACGTCTCAACAGAATCTCCTCCCAATGGTTCAATGTTTCTTCATCCTTCTGAGGATAAGAAAACGCACACCTGATTAAGTGAACTGCGGGTTGGTGGAACGCACACGTTAGACCACACTCCCTTCTTCAGATGAGAAATAAGTCACCAATGTTTAGCCACAGACATTGTTACCCCCCTTTTGGGTTATGTAAATGTTTAAGGACTGCACATGGTATGTAAAGTAGTGTAACTTCCTCTCTGCATTTGTCTATTTCTGTCCTTGGACCTGCCCCAACAAACAGACGCATCCGCAACATTGTTCACTTGGTGTAAACCCTACTGTCAGTGAGACTTACAAAGTGTGTACTTATTTTTAAATTTTTAATTTGACCTTTATTTAACTAGGCAAGTCAGTTAAGAGCAAATTCTTATTTTCAATGACGGCCTAGGAACAGTGGGTTAACTGCCTGTTCAGGGGCAGAACGACAGATTTGTACCTTGTCAGCTCGGGGGTTTGAACTTGCAACCTTTCAGTTACTAGTCCAACGCTCCAACCACTAAGCTACCCTGCCGCCCCGCCCCTTATGCCCTGCTGTCTGTGAGAAGCTACACTTTTAACACTTTTATTTATGATGGATATCATGATTGTCAAATATTTACACTTCAAGACATGTTTTCTTGTCTACATTATTGATCAGGTGTCTGGAGTAGTGTGTGTGTGAAGAAATGACCTGTGAGGAGCAGAACACTTGAATGACAAGCACACATTCATCCAGTCTATCAATGCCCTGTATACATAGTAACTGCCTGTTGAGTTTGCTAGTCTAGTGTGAGGCTGTGACATTGAGGCATTGCCACAAGTGTCATAATGCTAAACTTGGTCTGCAACGGCACGTGTTCTTGAGAGAATGTGATCAATTTATTCCATTGAAGTCTGCAGTTTTCAAGGTCAAGGCTATTGTCTCGCACAGAGCGCTGGCGATGAAAAGCTATTGGGATGTAATACTCAAAGTCCTAAGTCTACAATAATTGTTAGCAATTTCAGAGCAATTTTATAGAGCATAGCGAGAGAAAAAAATTGTCAAAGTGCCCTCAATTTCAAAATAGACTCAAATACCCGCGTGCCAAGAAAAGTATTAGGCTAGTTTGAATGTATACAGTAAAAAAAGGCTTTAAGAATATATATTTCTGGACTTTTTGGTTATGGGGAAATTATGAGGAATGCCACCCTACATTTCAGTCAAAGTATCCCTCTCACTAAATCTCCCAGTGAAATGCCCTACATACATTGTCCACAGAAGGTGGCCATATTTATATAGTACAGAGGGCTAAGACAAAGGTTTTCCTGTGTCGCTGGTCTCTCTCGCTCTTTGCTCTTAAGATGCTCTGCAGTAAAAAGTGAATAATAAAAACAGTAGCACCTTGTTGCATATGTAAACCATTTGTTGGCGAGTTCTCGACTGTAATTGAAATAAATAGGCAGTTGAGTTGTTGTGTATTGGCTTTATAATTACATCCATAGGACCAGGCATGGTGTGAGTCTCTAGAGATTTTCCCTGCATTTGTATATTTCACTTAGCTCTGTTTTCACATGTATGCTTAATAAGAACGAATGGGGACCGGGCATTTCTGATGAGATGTTCTCTCATGTAATTGCTTTTTAGATTGAAGATCATCATTTATTTGCTTGCTACCCGAATGCATTATGTTGTTTATTAGGATTTCACAGTGAAGCTGTGAAACCTATTTTTATTCTGTGTATTTTTATTATAATTCTTTCTTTGACATGGTCAAATAACTCAATCATAGATTGGTATCTTTTTTTTGAAAAACTTCTTCTCTTGAACTATAAGTCCAAATAACACCATTCGGGTGTGTAGGTACATCTCTTAACCAATTCCTTGGCTTTTCTCAAACTATGTTAAGAGATGGCTGGGTTATTGATAATTCAGATTTGACTTGTCAATTTAAATTCTTTGTAAATGCACTCCACAATGACCTATCAACTTGACACTTTTTGGGGTCACCGAAGGCATTACCACGATGAAGCATGTTAAGTTTGGCATTGATATCTTACAAAATAAGGAAACTGTCAACAATCCACATTTTCACTTAACGCTAATGCATAAAATTTGCAACAAAATATCTTCTCATGGACAAAAAGTCCGACTCGCTCCAAATTTGGTATTTGCACCCATCATTGGGGGAAAAAGTCTGTTGTTCAGTGTTTTCCCGGGTAAGGGGGCAGTAGCTCTTCGGCTGCATCAGATTCACAACTGTCAGTGTCCATGCTAGCTGGGCTAATAACAAATGTAGAATTACTGATGCTTGCACTGGATGTGCTCGTGGAAGCAGAACCACTTGTCGTCGACAGGTTTTGCATTCCTAACTCAAAATGTCGGATAAAGCATATACTGTATAGTATTTGTTCATCAACATCTTTATGCTTTTGTTAATAAAATAATGATAGACTTTTCAAAATGCAGATATTTATTTCAACTGCTGTACATCTCAGCTACATTTTAGTTGCACTTCCATGACCACGGGTAAAACCTTGCTGAGATGACCGAGTTATTTGTTGCGTCGTTGTATCGTCAGTTTCTCAAGCCAAAACGTCTTGGTGACCTCCACCAGCTCATCTTTGCTTGTAGGCGTGGCAGAGGGACGGATGAATGTTTTCAGTTGATGCCAAACAAGTTAGATCGGGTTTAAATCAGGAGACATGCATGTAGAGATGAAAAAAACAAAACATTTTTTGATATACTGCAGGCCTACTGTAGGCGAGGTGAGTCTCACTAGTGTTGTGTGTTGTGATGTTGAAAGTGTTGTAGGTCTAGTTACTCTGCTGGTGTCTTGACCCAGTTTATGCCCTCATTCGCAATGCAAACCCGGGCGGCAGTGTGTTTTGGGTTTGGAGAAGAAAAAAATACCCTAACAGCAAACATTCGGTAAAATAATCGTACTCTTCACCCCGCCCCAAATCCCCCCCTTATTAACACAGTTACCATTTCAAAATTCATCTGTTTATCTAAAATGTAGTTTTTTTTTTACATTTGTGACCAAAGAGAACAGACAGAATGGACATAGTTTTCAGCAAGCCAGCTTCTTTCTATGGTGCCACCCATTCCAGGGACTGTAACCACAGGAGGACTTGAAAATGAGCCGAAGGTGAGAGGATCACCAAAAAAAGGCATTTTCGTTTTTCTTGGAATAGTACATTTCTAAAAATCTATCCCATGTAGTCTGTTCAAACAAAACAAGGTTTCGGCCAATATGTTAGCCGACATATCTTTTCACCCCCGTTTTTTTTTCTCCCCAATTTCATGGTATCCAATTGGTTTTGTCTCATCACTGCACCTACCGTACGGACTCGGGAGAGGCGAAGGTCGAGAGCCGTGCGTCCTCCGAAACCCAACCAAGCTGATCACTGCTTCTTGACACAATGCCAACTTAACCCGGAAGCCAGCCGCACTAATGTCAGAGGAAACACTGTACACCTGGCGACCGTGTCAGCGTGCACTTCGGCCAGCCCGCCACAGGAGTCACTAGTGCGCGATGGGACAAGGACATCCCTGCCGGCCAACATCTCCCCTAACCCAGATGACGCTGGGCCAATTGTGCGCCGCCCCATGGATCTCCCGGTCGCAGCCGGCTGTGACAGAGCCTGGACTCGAACCCAGAGTCTCTAGTGACACAGCTAGCACTGCGATGCAGTGCATTAGACCACTGAGCCACTCTGGAAGCCCAGTTCATTCATTGTTTAATGACTTGCTTCATTAAATAATGAGAAATATTCAAGACTCCCTGTTGTTGGTTTGTTTTATAACCAAAATGCTTGACTGTATTAAAAGACATGGATGACGTTGCGAATAGATAAGTTACGCAAAAACAGCTACAGTGAACAGGACTTTCGTAGGCCAACCGCTCCATGTCATTTCAATAACTTAGCTTCTCAAAGATGCCCTCTGGTTGTCAAACTAGCAGTAACTAGCATTAATGGCAACAATGGCTGACAACAATGGCTAAAATGTGTTGCCTTGGGCTTGCCTCGCACTTCACTGTACAGGAGTAGCCGGAATATTCCGACCTGTGTGTCTTCATTAGTAAGTACATCTGAAGAAGCCTACAGGTCGGAACGCACTGATGCCATCATCAGGGAAACGCGGAGCTGGTGTGGAATATGGCTTGAGAACGTACCTCATTCAAGGGATGCAAGATGTTGCTGTACTCTGAATTATCCCAACTGACAAATCGAGAAAATTGAAATTCAGCTAGTTTTTAAATTAAACAGCCTTTTTCGTCCTCTTGCTAGGCATGTAAAACGTTGTGTTGCGTAACAAAGGAACCTGATTGGATCACTATCCTCTTGTTCATTGTGATGTGCCATCCCAAAATGGCTGCTCTGGCTTTTGCTAGCATGAGGACACAAAATCCGTATTCCGCACCGGCTCCACGTTTCCCTGATGAGGGCATCAGTGCGTTCTGACCCGTTGGGTTCTTCAGATGTACTTACCGCGGAATAAAACCGGGTCGGAATATTCTGCCAATGGACCGGCGAAGCCTACGGCACAAGCAGCCCTATCTCCACTTCATAAAGCTTTCTCTGGGTAGCGCTGAGTTGGTCTGATCATGTGACCTGCCAAGAGCTGAAGATATGTTTACCCTGACGTCATCTCAGCACAGCTGTTCGAGCCACCTAGCCAACCTAGCTATCTAACAGCTAGACTAGCCATTTTAACAGCAATCAGAATGTTTAATTCACATACTGTGTCTATCAGCCAGCCACCTTACTGTTGTATGTCCATTTTTTTTTTGCCTGCCACAAACATATGCTCCATTAAAAAAATGTCCAGCTGCCTCAGTCTGTGCATCCTGTTAGGGGTGGGCATGAGAACTCAAACGGACATCAAAGCTAGATCTTCAATCAGAGATGTGAAAACATTTCCAACACAGTAAAACTATTTGGTGGAATGTGCTTTGTGGCTGCCCGAACGGGCAAGTGACATTTTGTCTTGAAGACAAAGTTTAAAAAAAAATGTGACTCTAAGCATTGGACAGTTCTTCTCCCTATATTCCCTTTCCCCTCCAGATCTCATTACCTCAATTGTGTTAACGACCGCTCCCGACACACACCGGTGCTATGTGCACACAAGATCCCGTTAGGGCAACAATAATAAATTGCTATAAAAATGTAACTAAATGTTAGGGATACACAAGCTACATTCCTTGCCAAATGATGAGTTTTACCAGTAATTCAAAATTGACTGGTTGATTTGAAGTAGGAAAAATGTGTTTTAACAACGAGCTGCAGTTTTGTAGTAATTGCGTCCCATCTATATTCCACTTAATCATATTTTTAAAAGCTGCTAGTGCCATTGAGAATTGGCTATAAGCCCCCTAAACATACAGGTTCAACACCAAAAATACACAAGAACATGCGTTTGATTCAGACAGAGCATATTTTCATCCGAATCATTAAGCATAGGCCTACTCACTAAACTGATGCCATGGCTGTAATGAATAACCATGCAGTTTTCAATGCGGAATTGTCATTCCATTTTGGAAAATTCCAAAGAACAGAATTGAATGACTGTATATAAAAGAAGACATTTTGGTTTGTAACCCGAAAAAATGTTTTCTTTCAACTCTCCAAATTGATCCCCGTTTCAAATGATCATGACCTGTTGTAAGGCAGGTCCGTTGTAAGGCAGGACGTTGTAAGGCAGGTCCTCACCAGACATCACTGGCAACAACGTCGTCTATAGGCACAAACCCACCGTCGCTGGCAAAAAGTGCTCTTCACTGACGAGTCGCGGTTTTTGTCTCACCAGGGGTGATGGTCGGATTTGCGTTTATCGTCGAAGGAATGAGCGTTACTGAGGCCTGTACTCTGGAGCGGGATCGATTTAGAGGTGGAAGGTCCGTCATGGGCTGGGGCGGTGTGTCACAGCATCATCGGACTGAGCTTGTTGTCATTGCAGGCAATCTCAACCCTGTGCGTTACAGGGAAGACATCCTCCTCCCTCATCCTCCCCCCAAAATAATGCAGATACTCAAACAGTAAAATAAAAAATTATTTGACAATATCAGTGTATTTGTATTCATAACGTGACATTTGCTCACACAATCTGTTCCGGCTAGATTAAGTGGTAATCTGCTGGTGAGACTGAGTTCCTCCCGGCCAGCCAACCTCTTATTTCATCCACACCGTCGGGCAAATTTGCCTTTGGAAAGTATTCAGACCCCTTGACTTTTTCCACATTTTGTTCATTCTAGAATGAATAATACATTAAATGTCCTCATCAATCTACACACAATAGCCCATAATGACAAAGCAACAGTTTTTAGACATTTTTGTTAGTTAAAAAAAACACAACTCACATTTACATTACTATTCAGACCCTTTACTCAGTACTTTGTTGAAGCACCTTTGGCAGCGACTACAGCCTTGAGTCTCCTTGGGTTGGAAGCTACAAGCTTGGCACACCTGTATTTGGGGAGTTTCTCCTATTCTTCTCTGCAGATCCTCTCATGCTCTGTCAGGTTGTATGGGGAGTGTCGCTGTGCAGCTATTTTCAGGTCTCTCCAGAGATGTTTGATTGGGTTCACGTCCTGGCTTTGGCTGGGCCACTCAAAGGCATTCAGAGACTTGTCCCAAAGCCACTCCTGTGTTGTTTTGGCTGTGTGCTTAGGGTTGTTGTTCTGTTGGAAGGTGAACCTTTGACCCAGTCTGAGTTCTTGAGCACTCTGGAACAGGTTATCATCAAGAATCACTCTGTATTTTGCTCTGTTCATTTTTGCCTCGATCCTGACTAGTCTCCGAGTCCCTGACGCTGAAAAACATCCCCACTGCATGATGCTGCCACCACCACCATGCTTCACCGTAGGGATGGTGCCTGATTTCCTCCAGACGTGACAATTGGCATTCAGGCCAAAGAGTTCAATCTTGGTTTCATCAGACCAGATAATCTTGTTTCTCATGGTCTGAGAGTCTTTAGGTGCCTTTTTGGCAAACTGCAAAAGGTCTGCCGTGTGTCTTTTACTGAGGAGTGGCTTCCGTCTGGCAACTCTACCACAAAGTCCTAATTGGTGGAGTGCTGTAGAGATGGTTGTCCTTCTGGAAGGTTCCCCCATCTTTTTTTTAAGACATCACAGAGTAAGAGCTCAATACCCCTGCTCAGTTGACTCAAGCACCATGCCTGTTCCTACAACTGTAATTCTAAAGCCAATACACAACTCAACTGCTCAACAACTCAACTAAATCTATTTATTTGGATCCCCACTTTTGCAGAAGCAGCAGCCACTGTGCCTGGGTCCACAAAACATGACAAGTAACAAAACTCCGATAGACAAGGACAGTCACATTTTAAAAATACCATATACAAACAGTACAACAACAAAGAAATATGTGAGTGTCTGTTTGTGCGTCCCACCGCAGTCCTAGCAAATGGTCACTTTTTATGGACAATGTATGTACCTCATTTGCTATCGGATTTGGTTACAGGGAAACAATGACTGAAATACAGGGTGGCTTTTTTTTTCTTCAAAACCTCAGTCCACAGACATATTCCTCATCCTTTCCCATAACCTAAAAGTCCAGAAATATATTCTTACAGCCTTTCCTACTGTATAAATTCAAACGTACCTGCATACCATGAATAGTTTTAGGTATTTGAGTCTATTTTTAATCTGAGGTCACATTGAGACTTTCGCCTTTTACTATGCTCTAAAAATGCTCCGAAATGGCTAACAATTACTGTCGACTTGGGCTTGAAGGAGTATTCCATCCCAATTGCTCTTAGTCGCCTGCGCTCTGTGCGAGACAATTGCTCTTAGTCGCCTGCGCTCTGTGCGAGACAATTGCTCTTAGTCGCCTGCGCTCTGTGCGAGACAATTGCTCTTAGTCGCCTGCGCTCTGTGCGAGACAATTGCTCTTAGTCGCCTGCGCTCTGTGCGAGACAATTGCTCTTAGTCGCCTGCGCTCTGTGCGAGACAATTGCTCTTTGTCGCCTGCGCTCTGTGCGAGACAATTGCTCTTAGTCGCCTGCGCTCTGTGCGAGACAATTGCTCTTAGTCGCCTGCGCTCTGTGCGAGACAATTGCTCTTAGTCGCCTGCGCTCAGTGCGAGACTATTGCTCTTAGTCGCCTGCGCTCAGTGCGAGACTATTGCTCTTAGTCGCCTGCGCTCAGTGCGAGACTATTGCTCTTAGTCGCCTGCGCTCAGTGCGAGACTATTGCTCTTAGTCGCCTGCGCTCAGTGCGAGACAATTGCTCTTAGTCGCCTGCGCTCAGTGCGGGACAATTGCTCTTAGTCGCCTGCGCTCTGTGCGAGACTATTGCTCTTAGTCGCCTGCGTTCTGTGCGAGACTATTGCTCTTAGTCGCCTGCGCTCTGTGCGAGACAATTGCCTTGTGACCAACTTACGGTATGTGGAATTGTCACAGCCTCACACTAGACCAGGTAACTCGATAGGCAGTTATTATGTATAAAGGACATTGATCGCATTGATGCCATTGCATGTGCATCCATTCGTCTTGGTCTTCTTGCCATTGTATGTGCATCGTCTTGCATGTGCATCCATTCTTCTTGGTCTTCTTGCCATTGTATGTGCATCGTCTTGCATGTGCATCCATTCTTCTTGGTCTTCTTGCCATTGTATGTGCATCGTCTTGCATGTGCATCCATTCGTCTTGGTCTTCTTGCCATTGTATGTGCAACGTCTTGCATGTACATCCATTCGTCTTGGTCTTCTTGCCATTGTATGTGCATCGTCTTGCATGTACATCCATTCTTCTTGGTCTTCTTGCCATTGCATGTACATCCATTCGTCTTGGTCTTCTTGCCAGTGTATGTGCATCGTCTTGCATGTACATCCATTCTTCTTGGTCTTCTTGCCATTGCATGTGCATCCATTCGTCTTGGTCTTCTTGCCAGTGTATGTGCATCGTCTTGCATGTGCATCCATTCGTCTTGGTCTTCTTGCCAGTGTAAATTACGCACACTCATTGTGTACTCCAAGTATCCCAGAGTAGATTGGATTTGGTGGGGTGATATAAGGTACATACCATTTTGAGATTAGAATTAGAGTAGATCAATACAATGTCCCACCCTGTTCTTCATTCACAATTGGTGATAACATATTTATGCATAGTTCGCTTCCCCTCGTTCATCAACTCACCCGTTCTCCCCCATCAACTCACCCGTTCTCCCCATCATACTTTACTTAATGTATTTCATCTGTTATATGTACGAAATAAGTTTCGGTATAGTTTCACTTCCGTTTCGAGGCAATTATCAGGGTGATTATCAACTGGGTACGACTGTCAGGAGAAGGAGGGGCAACGGGGGAAAACATTACAAAAATGGCATGCCGTCCTAACTCCAGCTATGTTTGTGATATTAAGATTCTAACAAAGATGGTGTGTTATATATACTTAAGTAGGAAAAGTCAAGGACAGAGGGGAAATTACTTTAAAAATGGCAGAGTAATCTTTGGACTCACGAGCAGTCCAAATGTCTGCTTTAGTAGTTCTAATGTAAAGACTTCTGCCCAGTCCAAAAACACTAGTAGTGTCCTCGGCCTCACTCAAAGGAAAGCAACTGGACTGTCTCCCCTGAGAGACTCTGACATCCAGTAACTTCCTCAAGTCATTTCTAAAGGAACTCGTTAGAGACAGTAATGGACAAGGCCTGGGTCTATCATTGTCTTGCTTAAGTTGCTTAGGTTGTCCTTTGAGTGGAGCAGAGGACAAACGCTGGTGTTTTTGGACTTTTTCAAGTGTCTCTCCTTAGTTTGAGCACATCGGGTGAAATGTATGTTATTATTAAAACCACACCTCCATAGGGTGAAAAGGTAGACTGAGATCTATTCCTGTCCTGAGAACTGAAACCTAATCACACTGACAGACCACATCCCCCTTATCAGGTGAAGTGCTGAGATATCAACAATCAGATTAGTGAAATATCCCAGAGTAATTGTAAGATTTGCCATCAAGATTGTTTCTCTCTCTTTCTCCATAATTAATGCCTGTTTATTAGTTTATGGGCTACTCGTGGATTAGCTGGTGATGGATGTCTGATAGTTGGTTGAAGCTCCTCACTTCTCAGGCATTGTGTGGTGTTTTGTCTCGGAAAGCCTGAGGGAAATAATGATATACAGTGCATTTGAAAAGTATTCAAACCCCTTGACTTTTTCCACATTTTTTTACATTACAGTTTTATTCTAAAATGTATTTAGTACAAATGTTTACTCGTAACTCTACACACAATACCCCATAATGACAAAGTGAAAACAGGTTTTTTTGAAATGTGCAAATGTATACAAAAATAAACAGATACCTTTACATAACCATTCAGACCCTTTGCTATGAGATTCAAAATCCTTTGCATCCTGTTTCACTTGATCATCCTTGATGTTTCTACAACTTCATTGAAATCCACCTGTGGTAAATTCCATTGATTTGGAAATGATCACACCTGTCTATATAAGGTCCCACAGTTGACAGTGCATGTCAGAGCAAAAACCAAGCCGATGGAGTTGTCTGTAGTACTCCGAGACGGGATTGTGTCGAGGCACAGATCTGGGGAAGGGTACCAAAAAATGTCTGCAGCATTAAAGGTCCCCAAGAACACAGTGGCCTCCGTCATTCTTAAATAGAAGTTTGGAACCACCAAGACTCTTCCGAGAGCTTGTCGCCTGACCAAACTAAGCAATAGGAGAAGGGTCTTGGTAAGGGAGGTGACCAAGAACCCAATGGTCACTCCGACAGAGCTCCAGAGTTCCTCTGTGGAGATGGGACAACCTTCCAGAAGGACAATCATCTCTGCAGCACTCCATCAATCAGGCCTTTATGGTTGAGTGGCTATTCGGAAGCCACTCCCCAGTAAAAGGCACATGACAGGCCGCTCAGTTTGCCAAAAGGCACCTAAAGGACTTTCAGACCATGAGAAACAAGATTCTCTGGTCTGAAACCAACATTTAAACTCGTCTGGAGGAAACCAGGCACCGCTTATCACCTGGTCAATACCATCCCTCCTGTGAAGCATGGTGGTGGTGGCAGCATCTGTGGGGATGTTTTACAGGGAGACTAGTCCATGTCGAGGGAAAGATGAACGGAGCAAAGTACATTGAGATTCAACTGGCCAATACCATCCCTCCTGTGAAGCATGGTGGTGGCAGCATCATGCTGTGGGGATGTTTTGCAGGGACAGGGAGACTAGTCCGTGTCGAGGGACAGTACAGTGAGATTTTTGATGAAAACCCGCTCCAGGGCGCTCAAGACCTCTGACTGGGACATAGGTTCACATTTAAACAAGACCATGACCCTAAGTACACAGCCAAGACACCGCAGAAGTGGCTCTAATTGTCAAGTCTCTAAATGTCCTTGCGTTGCCCCGCCAGAGCCCGGACTTGAATCTCTGGAGAGACTTGAAAATAGCTGTGCAGCGACTCTCCACATCCAACTTGAGTGGATCTGCAGAGAAGAATGGAAGAAACTCCCAAAATACAGGTGTGCCAAGCTTGTACCCAAGAAGACTCAAGGCTGTAATCGCAGGAGCTTCAACAAAGTACTTTATTATGACACTTTAAACATATAAGAAGTCATAAAAATATATAAATATTCCTTACCTTATATTCCTTACTCATTATTCCTTCATCTAAGTGTGAGAGAGAGAGAATCTTTAAAATTGGGAGCCAATCTCTCATCTCACTCAGATCAATGAGCAATTTCTGATACTGTATGAAAACATTATTATTATAATTTTTTTAAAAGGAATTAAATGTCACATTTTCCTTTTGAACATGATGGCTTTATTCTTGTCTGGAAATATTAGACGCTGGAATCACCAGTGTTTTACTCCCAGTGTTTACTCATCCCAACCAAAGAGAGCCCTGACAGGCTGTCTGGGAGCAGACCCATCAATCAAACGTCAGGTTATGTTCGACATCCACAAAAAAAAAGACTTTGAATCGTTCTATATTATTTCAAGTCATGAATTATGTGTGGGTGGATGTAACTGCATTGCTCATTGAGTAATTGTGGGACTGACAGCCGAAGAGTGGGGGAAAAAAATTAAAATCCCTTTCTAAAACAGAGAAATGTATCCAAACTCTACAGTACCCCAGGGAACTCATGCAGATCACTTTGATGTCAGCTTTCTCGTCTGCGCCCCCAAAATGTCCCGTTTTCAATCCCCCAAAAAAACAAGGCTTTGGATTGTTTTCCCCCTTTTTATTTTTATGTGATATTCTTTTAGAGTAGTGGTCTTTTAGTGTTGTGCTGTGATTATCTCAGTTTTGATGTGAAATACTTGGCACACTAATACAGTTTGAGACATGCAGGCTGTCATAGTGTAGTTAATATGTTTGGATTGACAACATGTTACTGCCTCAGTCTCTCAAGAATCTAGTATTTGAGACATCTCCTTGTGTATTTGGTTTCAAATTGGTTTAAATAATGCAAAAACACAGTGTTGGAGAAGAAAGTAAAAGTGCAATATGTTCAAGGTAAAAAAGCTAACGTTTAAGTTTCTTGCTCAGAACATGAGAAAATGTGAAAGCTGGTGGTTCCTTTGAGTCTTCAATATTCCCAGCTAATAAGTTTTAGGTTGTAGTAAGTATAGGACAATTTCTCTCTATACCATTTGTATTACATATACCTTTGACTATTGGATGTTCTTATAGGCACTATAGTATTGCCAGCCTAATCTCGGGAGTTGATTGGCTTGAAGTCATAAACAGTGCTGTGCTTCAAGCATTGCTAAGAGCTGCTGGCAAATACAATGAACGTGTTGTCTTAATGAATGCTTACGAGCCTGCTGCTGCCTACCACCGCTCAGTCGGACTGCTTTATCAAATATCAAATCAGACTTAATTAGAATATAATAAACACACAGAAATATGAGCCTTAAGGTCATTAATATGGTCAAATCCAGAAACGATCATTTCGAAAATAAAATGTTTATTCTTTAAGTGAAATACTGAACCGTTCCGTATTTTATCTAACGGGTGGCATCCCTAAGTCTAAATATTGCTGTTACATTTGCACAACCTTCAATGTTATGTCATAATCATGTAAAATTCTGGCAAATTAATTAGTCTTTGTTAGGATGAAATGCAGTCTTCACACAGTTCACAACGAGCCAGGTGGCCCAAACTGCTGCATATACCCTACCCTGACTCTGCTTGCAGTGAGCACAAGAGAAGTGACACAATTTCCCTAGTTAATGTTGCCTGGTAACATTAATTTCTTTTAACCAAATATGCACGTTTATAAAATATATACTTGTGTATTCATTTTAAGAAAGGCATTGATGTTTATGGTTAGGTACATTGGTGCAACGATTGTGCTGTCTTCGCAAATGAGCTTTTGTTAAATCATCACCCGTTTGGCAGCCACAAGGTCCTTTTCATGCTGCACTCATGTAACACGTGGTCAGCCTGCCATGCAGTCTCCTCGTGGATTGCAATGTAATCGGCCATAATCGGCGTCCAAAAAGGCTGATTACTGATTGTTATGAAAACTTGAAATCGGCAGGTAGCCTAGTGGTTAGAGCGTTGGGCCAGTAACTGAAAGGTTGCGAGATTGAATCCCCAAGCTGACAAGGTTGTTCTGCCCCTGAACAAGGCAGTTAACTCACTGTTCCTAGACCAGTTTAACCCACTGTTCCTAGACCAGTTAATCCACTGTTCCTAGACCAGTTAATCCACTGTTCCTAGACCAGTTAATCCACTGTTCCTAGACTAGTTAATCCACTGTTCCTAGACCAGTTAATCCACTGTTCCTAGACCAGTTAATCCACTGTTCCTAGACCAGTTAATCCACTGTTCCTAGACCAGTTAATCCACTGTTCCTAGACCAGTTAATCCACTGTTCCTAGACCAGTTAACCCACTGTTCCTAGACCAGTTAACCCACTGTTCCTAGACCAGTTAACCCACTGTTCCTAGACCAGTTAATCCACTGTTCCTAGGCCGCCATTGTAAATAAGAAGTTGTTCTTAACTGACTTGCCTAGTTAAATAAAATGTATTAATTAATGAATTAATTATTGTAACGTTGTATCTCCACCCCAGTTATACAATCCTACTATCTGTGTTTAATGCTGCGTTCATAATCAAATGAGAAGGTGGTATTTACCACATACGACTGGGAAAAATCCACTTGAACCCCCCTACAACTTGCAATTACTTGTAGAAAACCTGTCTATTATTCCTGAGCTCTGAATTGTCAAATAGTCTGACCTCTGATGTCAACTACAAAGGAAATTACCTCGATAACAGTATTTTCGGCAGTTAAATATAACAGCAAAACATTATTTATAAAAAACAATTTGGTTTTGAACACTAATTTTTTGACAAGCATGATAGCTGTACTTTTAGTTTTATGGTTGACACAGCTTGTTGGCCAATTGTCAATGCGTTCAAAGCACATGAGTGCATCCAACTGGTATTTACGACTTCACAACTGGTCATTTCCACCTTCCCACTTTGTTATGAATGCAGCATAAGGAACTGAGGTTTTCCCCTCTTAGTATCCTGCAATTCAGCAGTTTACCATGGCCAAGCACTTTTGAGCTTGAGAAAACCGAAATCAAAGGGAATTATTAATAAAGCATCACAATGTCTTTAAAGAGGCACCGCCTGCTTTGATGTCACGTCTCGCAGTTGAAGAGGTTCCCGCCAGCGGTCATCCCGTGACATTGGGCCCTGTGGAGCGCAGTAGTCATCCGCGTTACCATCAATTGTCAACCGCATTTCTATTCTCCTATCTACTGTCATATCCAGGCATGACTGGAGGGAGAATGGATTTTTCTATACAGCACTCGGATGTACTTTCATGAGATCGTTCTGTGGCACGGTTCTGACAGTTTTAGGAGGGAGTTCGTTGATAAAAGCTTTTGTCTACTCGGTGCCTCCGGTCTCTCTGAAGTCTTCTGTCAATACCAACTAGCCTCATACATCAGAGCATCCTCCTATACTCCACCTTTTGGCAACCACCTTTTGGCAACCACTTTTTGCACTAACTGCTAAGGTCTGAGGACTGTCAGTCAAACATGAACTCCTCGGTTTTCCTTTTTACTGTGACTAGAATGGCTGTATCATATTTTAGCATCATTCATTTCACTGTATGGCAGCTGAAAATGGCAATATGAACACAAATGAATGTCATCGAAACGCTTCTCTTTCTAGAGCTAGAAGCAGTTTTATGTTGAGAATAAAGTTATGAACATGACATTCTTTAGAAGCACCCCTGAACGTGGTACAGTGAAGTCAATGGGGAACTGTCAAGGCCTTTTACGCCCCAGGAAGGATAAAATAATTGTTGAAAATATATTTTTCAATTTCATCTTTTCATTAATATTTAAATGATGATTTATATTCTTCTATTGAATGACATTCTTATTTCATATCTTCAGTTTGTGTTGGAAAGGGTTAAAACTGAAAAAATATCCCATGATTTTTTTTCTTTGAACTGCAATTTTTAAAGGAACCGGTTGACCTTGTCTTAGTTAGATAGGTCTTTTTAATTTGTCTGGATAGGCCCCCAGAAGCCTGATAGAAGGCATCTGCCATTCTCTATTAGATCCAGTTTTGTAGAGTCAGTGGAATCAACCAATCACATTTTGTCTTGTAATAGGTAGGACCATTTTTGCAAAAATGTATGGAAACTTCTGCCTTCTCGAAGGCCGACAGGTCACTGTGCAATAGCGAGCACTAGGTTTCCCACGGTCTAAGCTAGCTAGTTTTTGTTGTCGTCTAGTGTTCCATGGCAGCTGGGGAAGCAGGTGTTACCGAAGAAGATGTTGATGCTAATTTGTTGGCTTCGCCCTTTTCAAGATTAACTTTCAACAAGAAGTTCAGTTTCAAGTTTCTGCACCCTGCTCCAGCTCTTGTGGTTCTGCATCCAGCTGCACCACATCCTGTTCCAGGATCGACCACCATGCCCAATTCCAGTAGCACCCTACTTCCCTCCGGGTCTCCCCATTCCAGGAGAACACTACTTCCCTCCGGGTCTCCCCATTCCAGGAGAACACTACTTCCCTCCGGGTCTCCCCATTCCAGGAGAACACTACTTCCCTCCGGGTCTCCCCATTCCAAGAGAACACTACTTCCCTCCGGGTCTCCCCATTCCAAGAGAACACTACTTCCCTCCGGGTCTCCCCATTCCAAGAGAACACTACTTCCCTCCGGGTCTCCCCATTCCAAGAGAACACTACTTCCCTCCGGGTCTCCCCATTCCAAGAGAACACTACTTCCCTCCGGGTCTCCCCATTCCAAGAGAACACTACTTCCCTCCGGGTCTCCCCATTCCAAGAGAACACTACTTCCCTCCGGGTCTCCCCATTCCAAGAGAACACTACTTCCCTCCGGGTCTCCCCATTCCAAGAGAACACTACTTCCCTCCGGGTCTCCCCATTCCAAGAGAACACTACTTCCCTCCGGGTCTCCCCATTCCAAGAGAACACTACTTCCCTCCGGGTCTCCCCATTCCAAGAGAACACTACTTCCCTCCGGGTCTCCCATTCCAAGAGAACACTACTTCCCTCCGGGTCTCCCCATTCCAAGAGAACACTACTTCCCTCCGGGTCTCCCCATTCCAAGAGAATACTACTTCCCTCCGGGTCTCCCCATTCCAAGAGAACACTACTTCCCTCCGGGTCTCCCCATTCCAAGAGAACACTACTTCCCTCCGGGTCTCCCCATTCCAAGAGAACACTACTTCCCTCCGGGTCTCCCCATTCCAGGAGAACACTACTTCCCTCCGGGTCTCCCCATTCCAGGAGAACACTACTTCCCTCCGGGTCTCCCCATTCCAGGAGAACACTACTTCCCTCCGGGTCTCCCCATTCCAGGAGAACACTACTTCCCTCCGGGTCTCCCCATTCCAGGAGAACACTACTTCCCTCCGGGTCTCCCCATTCCAGGAGAACACTACTTCCCTCCGGGTCTCCCATTCCAGGAGAACACTACTTCCCTCCGGGTCTCCCCATTCCAGGAGAACACTACTTCCCTCCGGGTTACCCCATTCCAGGAGAACACTACTTCCCTCCGGGTCTCCCCATTCCAAGAGAACACTACTTCCCTCCGGGTCTCCCCATTCCAAGAGAACACTACTTCCCTCCGGGTCTCCCCATTCCAAGAGAACACTACTTCCCTCCGGGTCTCCCCATTCCAAGAGAACACTACTTCCCTCCGGGTCTCCCCATTCCAAGAGAACACTACTTCCCTCCGGGTCTCCCCATTCCAAGAGAACACTACTTCCCTCCGGGTCTCCCCATTCCAAGAGAACACTACTTCCCTCCGGGTCTCCCCATTCCAAGAGAACACTACTTCCCTCCGGGTCTCCCCATTCCAAGAGAACACTACTTCCCTCCGGGTCTCCCCATTCCAAGAGAACACTACTTCCCTCCGGGTCTCCCCATTCCAAGAGAACACTACTTCCCTCCGGGTCTCCCCATTCCAAGAGAACACTACTTCTTTCCGGGTCTCCCCATTCCAAGAGAACACTACTTCTTTCCGGGTCTCCCCATTCCAAGAGAACACTAGTTCCCTCCGGGTCTCCCAATTCCAAGAGAACACTAGTTCCCTCCGGGTCTCCCCATTCCAAGAGAACACTAGTTCCCTCCGGGTCTCCCCATTCCAAGAGAACACTAGTTCCCTCCGGGTCTCCCCATTCCAAGAGAACACTAGTTCCCCCCGGGTCTCCCCATTCCAAGAGAACACTACTTCCCTCCGGGTCTCCCCATTCCAAGAGAACACTACTTCCCTCCGGGTCTCCCCATTCCAAGAGAACACTACTTCCCTCCGGGTCTCCCCATTCCAAGAGAACACTACTTCCCTCCGGGTCTCCCCATTCCAAGAGAACACTACTTCCCTCCGGGTCTCCCCTTTCCAAGAGAACACTAGTTCCCTCCGGGTCTCCCCATTCCAAGAGAACACTACTTCCCTCCGGGTCTCCCCATTCCAAGAGAACACTACTTCCCTCCGGGTCTCCCCATTCCAAGAGAACACTACTTCCCTCCGGGTCTCCCCATTCCAAGAGAACACTACTTCCCTCAGAGTTTAGGCGTGCCATATCCCAATCCAGCTGCACTTTACCCTGCTTCCGGACCCGATTGCACCCTGTCCTGCACCTGCTCCACCACCTGACGCTGAACCGCTGATTGCCTTATCATAATGCATTCCAAAGCCATCATTGCTCCATTTCGAGAGCAGCAAAGAGAGTGAATTTTCCATCCTCAAAATGGCCTGGACAACTGGATGAACAGTCACAGACACCTGAATGAGAAAGTATTATGTGCTCCCTGGACACCTGAGACTTCCAAGTGCATTCCAGCTCGCTAAGGCCTACATGCATGACCTCAGACTTTATGCTGCTGCCTTAAAAGCCCTGCAGGATAAGTACGGTCAGCCCCGCCAACTTGTCCATTGTGAGCTAGCCACCATTCTAAACTCCCCTGCATCTTGCCACAGCCTGTGCAACATCTCAACCTCACCACTGAGTCTGAGACACTCAACACTGTTTGTCAAAATGTTGTACAATTTCAAGGTGCCTCAGTTACCTCTTGATGTTCCACCTCTGTCCGAACCCTCCAAGAAATATCGGACACATCAGACATTCACCGCCAACAACTTAGGCCTTTTACCCCAACAGCCAGTATGTACAGGCCCGTCAGGTGGACCCATCGCATTCCTTACAAGACTTGGCTGTTCCCTTCAAGGCCCCACTACTGTCCTGCCTAATCCTGAGCGCTTCAGAAATGTAGAATTTCTCCAACAATCGTTCCTCCAACAATCAGAAGATCAGTAGCCAACAATCCTGGCAACAGCGAACTGTAAAAAAATGACTTTGTAGGACCTGTGTCCGTTCTTTCCAGTCCTCAGCACCCAGACATCAGCAGGCTTGCCACATGGAAAGTCCTTGTGCTGCTCTCTACACGTGGTGGCTGGTTGTCCAGTTCACCCAGCAACGCAGTCCTCATCTTAGACAATGGCGGGAAGGTGACGCATCCCTACCCTGGAGCTGATGAATTAAAATGGAGTGTCATTTCTACTTTTAAGTTATTTTCAGTTGGAGATTACATTAAGTACCGAAGAGACACTTTGATACCACATCTTCAGTTGATGCAAATGAAAAATTGCCCGCACTACAGATGGCTAGGGGTCTGCTAATACAGGACTAGTGAAGGTCCAGTACACTACTTTTGTGAAAACAATTTCCTTTTCAATGTATTTTATTTTGTATTCAGATTTTTTTATTTATTATTCAGGTTTTTCAGTTGGTGCTACAGCACCCTCAGAACCCCTGCTTCCGACGGCTATGCTTGTGGGGTATGTATGGGTGTCTGAGCTGAATGCGATCTGATTATGCAGACAATCTGGAATTTTCATCATAGTAATATTTATCATAAAAACTAGATGAGAAGCAGTCTCGTCAACCCTCAACAAGGAAAGACCGGCGTGCATGTTGTTGATGTCAGTTCTGTTCAGGGCAAGGGTGCTGCTCTGTTTTGAGCCAGTTGCAGCTTTGTTACTGCACTTGACCATATTACTGGACGGTAATCAAGATGGGACAAGACCAGAGCATTAACAATTAGTACAGTTCATTGTCTGGGTCAAAAACACAGAGCATCTTTTTATAACAGACATACCCCTCCCAATCTTCACAACTTTGTCAATATGACTTGTCCATGATCATTTACCATCTGTTATACCTAGGAGTTTAGCTTCCTCAACTTACTAAATGGTCTCAACCTTTATACACAACTCCAGGTCTTAGAGGATGTTTAGCTTCCTCAACTTACTAAATGGTATCAACCTTTATACACAACTCCAGGTCTTAGAGGATGTTTAGCTTCCTCAACTTACTAAATGGTCTCAACCTTTATACACAACTCCAGTTGAGGGTCTTAGAGGATGTTTAGCTTCCTCAACTTACTAAATGTACCCAAACAATTCTACTTTTAAAAATCCACCTTTCCAGAAACAAGTCTCTCACCGTTGCCGCTTGCTATAGTCAACCCTGCCCACAGCTATGCCCTGTACACCATATGTGAACTGAGTGCCCCCCATCTATCTTCAGAGCTCGTGCTGTTAGGTGACCTAAACTGGGACTTGCTTAACACCCCGGGCCATCATACAATTTAAGCTTAATGCCCTCAATCTCACACAAATAATCAATGAACCCACCAGGTACAACCCCAAACCAGTAAACATGGTCACCCTCATAGATATCATCCTAACCAACTTGCCCTCCAAATACACCTTTGCTGTTTTGAACCAGGATCTCAGTGATCACTGCCTCATTGCCTGCATCCGTAATGGGTCAGAGGTCAAACGACCACCCCTCATCACTGTTAAACGCTCCCTAAAACACTTCAGTGAGCAGGCCTTTCTAACCGAACTGGCCTGTAAGTAGAGGATGCCTGGTAATTCTTTAAAAATGCCTTCCTCACCATCTTAAATAAGCATGCCCCTTTCCAAAGATTTAGAACCAGGAACAGATATAGCCCTTGGTTCTCTCCAGACCTGACTGCCCTTGACCAGCACAAAACATCCTGTGGCCTTTAGCATTAGCATTGAATAGCCCCTGTGATATGCAACTTTTCAGGGAAGTTAGGAACAAATATACACAGGCAGTTAGGAAAGCAAATGCTAGCTTTTTCAAGCAGAGATTTGCATCCTGTAGCACAAACTCCCAAAAGTTCTGGGTCACTGTAAAGTCCATGGAGAACAAAAGCACCTCCTCTAGGAAACATTGTCACCACTGATAAATCCACTAAATTTGAGAATTTCAATAAGCATTTTTCTACTGCTGGTCATACTTTCAACCTGGCTACCCCTACCCCGGGCAGCCCTGCACTCCGCACAGCAACTCGCCCAAGCCTCCCCATTTCTCATTCACCCACATCCTGAAAGAGCTGCAAAATAGACAATTTGGACCCTCTCTTTCTAAAATTATCTGCTGAAATTGTTGCAACCCCTATCACTAGCCTGTTCAACTTCTTTCGTATCGTCTGAGATTACCAAAGATTGGAAAGCTGCCGCGGTCATCCTCTTCAAAGGGGGAGACACTCTAGACTCAAACTGCTACAGACCTATATCTGTATCTATCCTGCCCTGCCTTTCTAAGGTCTTCGAAAGCCAAGTTAACAAACAGATCACCGGCCATTTCGAATTCCACCGTACCTTCTCCGCTATGCAATCTGGTTTCAGAGCTGGTCATGGGTGTACCTCAGCCACGCTCAACGTCCTAAATGATATCATAACCGCCATCGATAAGAGACATTACTCTGCAGCCGTATTCATCGACCTGGCCAAGGCTTTCGACTCTGTCAATCACCACATTCTTATCGGCAGACTCGGCCTTGGTTTCTCAAATGATTGCCTCACTTGGTTCACCAAGTACTTCTCTGATAGAGTTCAGTTTGTCAAATTGGAGGGCCTGTTGTCCAGACCTTTGGCAGTCTATGGGGGTGCCACAGGGGTCAATTCTTGGGCTGACTCTCTTCTCTGTTTTCATCAAAGATGTCATTCTTGCTGCTGGTGATTGTTTTCAATGAGGAGACTCTCAGTTAGATAGCAAATGTTCAGTTTTCCTGAAAGATTATTTGTGCAGGAGAAATCGGTCTGTTTTCTGCGTCATGTTTGGCTACAAAAAAAACGAAAATTCAGTTATAAAAACGCCAAACTTTTTCCAAAATAACTCCATAATATCGACTGAAACATGGCAAACGTTGTTTAGAATCAATCCTCAAGGTGTTTTTCTACATATCTCTTCAATGATGTATCGTTCCTGGAAGTGTGCTTCTGCTTCTGTATCCCATGGCAAAATGAGTGTTACTGACAATTGCGCACCAATTTAGACAAAGGACACCGGACGGCCCCCTGGCAAATGTAGTCTCTTATGGCCAATCTTCCAATGATATGCCTACAAATACGCCACAATGCTGCAGACATCTTGGATGAACGGCAGAGCGCATAAGCTCGTTCACAGCATATTCACAGTCATATAAGGAGACGTTAGTAAAACACAGCGTCAAAAATCCTGTTAATTTCATATTAGAAGTTTCATCTTGGTTTCGCCTATAAGATCAGTTCTGGGGTACTCACAGATATCTTTGCAGTTTTGAAAGCGTCAGTGTTTTCTTTCCAACGCTGGCAATTATATGCATAGTCGAGCATCTTTTCGTGACCAAATATTGCGCTTAAAACGGGCATATCTTTTTATCCAATAATGACATAGCGCCCCCATAGGTTGAAGAGGTTCATTCCAGTTCTCTGATGCCAATGACTGGAACGAACTGCGAAAATCTCAAGCTGGAGACTCATATCTCCCTCACTAGCTTTAAGCACCTGTACATAGCCGATTTGTAAACAGCCCATCCAACTACCTCATCCCCATACTGTATTTATTTATTTATTTATGTTGCTCCTTTACACCCCAGTATCTCTACTTGCACATTCATCTTCTGCACATCAATCCCTCCAGTATTTAATTGCTATATTGTAATTACTTTGCCACCATGGACTATTTATTGCCTTAACTCCCTTATCTTACCTCATTTGCATTCACAATATATAGACTTTTTGTTTTCATTTTTTCTCCTGTATTATTGACCGTATGTTTTGTTTATTCTATGTGTAACTCTGTGTTGTATGTGTCGAACTGCTTTGCTTTATCTTGGCCAGGTCGCAATTGCAAATGAGAACTTGTTCTCAACTTAACTACCTGGTTAATTATAATAAATGTTGTAACCAAAAAAAGCGCTTTCTAGCAATATAATTGTTGTTTGTGAATCCTCATCTGAGTGGAGAAGTGCAACTGAAGTGCAAAATTTGTCTGATGTCAAGCAGATATTACAATAAGAAGCATTTTCGATCTGCGTTTTATATTTTTGTCCTCTGTGAATAATATAGAATTCTGCGTTAACGTGACCCCTAAGTTTAACTTGATAGTTAACCAAGTAAGTGGCTGAATTAGTAAGGTGCAGGGTCATCGTATTGTGTTAGCTTCCTGCCATGTTTGAAAAGTCAAAGCCATTTTGGTGAGTTATTTGTACAGCTGCAACATTGATTTTCTTGCCTTTTTTCTCTTCTCCGTTCTCGGCCCGTCTTTTCCTCCACCTTCTCTGAGTAGAGCAGACAGGCCCGTTGCCCGAGCAACTCCAGACTCCACACAGACACAGCGTGTACACATGCTGCTTCAGAGCCAGTACTGTTCTTCCTTTAGACAAGCAGGCGTCAACTTTTTTTATTTGCACAATGTCTCTCAGTCACATTAGCTTGTAAATGTACAAACTCACCAAAAATGACCTTTGGTAGCTCCTACCTGTACAGTAGATGTGTAGCTTTATGCACTGGATTGCGTGTCTTTACAATTTGTTTATTTTCGTTGGTGCTCGTTACCATATTTAGCTGGCAGCCTCCATGGAAATATGCTGTTACTTGTGCAAATGTTGCTAGCATTTTGGTAATATTTTTGTCGCCCCCTTGTGTACTAAGCCGGTAATTCCATAATTTGCGGAATGAGAGACAGTATGACGACATGAACATCTGCATACTACCCTTCTTGAAAGTCCAATATCTTAAACTGCTGACATGCAAAATATTTTGGGACTGTTTATTTTATTTTTTATTCAGTTTTATTTATTCAGGGCAGCCCAATTGAGACTGGCGTATCATTCCCAATGGTACCATTTACATTACATTACATTTAAGTCATTTAGCAGACGCTCTTATCCAGAGCGACTTACAAATTGGTGCATTCACCTTATGACATCCAGTGGAACAGCCACTTTACAATAGTGCATCTAAATCTTTTAAGGGGGGTGAGAAGGATTACTTTATCCTATCCTAGGTTTTCCTTAAAGAGGTGGGGTACCCTGAGTACAAACATTTTGTCACAATTAGGTAGAACAATTTGTAGAACAATCAGTTTAAATAACCACAAAGCACAACCTCAACACCACAATATCAACAAATTAACTAAAAGAATCAATCGAAACAAGTGCAAATCTCAATTATTGAATTCAACACCAGAGCCCTAAACTACCATAGCGGCTCCAGGAAATCAAGATGCAAGGAATTTTGTAGGTTATTCCAACAACTAAAACTAAAGGACGATTTACCTAAATTGTTCGAGACCAAGAGTTAACCAATACTGTGAGCAGGTTAGGTAGCTTATTCTTTTGTACTTTAGCAACAAAGTTATGTAAGTTGGAAGCTTGTGTAGTAGGGCTTTGTAAACGAAAAGGGAGTAATGAATTGGTCTATGGGGCTTTGATGAGGACAGGATGTAGTGGTGAATATTAAAACTGTCTCCAGTGATAAAACTTATGGCGTTCTGGTAAACGGCATCCAAAGGTTTAAGAGTAGTGGCTGCTGCAATCTTGTGAATGGTGTCACCATAGTCATGACCTGGCAGGAAAGTTGATTGCACAAACTGCTTTCTGCTATTTAGGGTGTGGCCAGATCTATTTCTAAAAAAGAAGCCCACTTTAAATTGTAGCTTTTTTTTAAGTAACTCATCCATATGTTTGAAAACAATTAAGTCTTTGTCAATCCCAAATGCACATATATTTGTAGGCAGGAACCCGATCAATGGGAGAACAATCCATGGGATAAATATATAGGCTCTCTGAAACATTTTTGCGAGAACTACAGAACAACATATATTTAGTCTTGCCCACATTAAGGACATGTTTTAAAGCAACCAGGGCTTTCTGTAATGTTGACAAGGTCAGGTTGCAACTCCAACATAGCCTGGTCAACAGTTGGGGGAAATGGCATACATACACTAAATGGCACATTAAGGTGTCCGCATAAAAGGTATGTTCGACTTGCAGGTGTCCACATCTCATTCCAAAATCATGGGCATTGATATGGAGTTGGTCCCCCCTTTGCTGCTATAACAGCCTCCACTGTTCTGGGAAGGCTTTCCACTAGATGTTGTAAAATTGCTGTGGGGACTTGCTTCCATATAGCCACAAGAGCATTAGTGAGGTCGGGCACTGATGTTGGGCGATTAGGCCTGGCTCGCAGTCGCCTTTCCAATTCATCCCAAATGTGGTCGATGGGGACGAGGTCAGATCCCGGACAGTGATGTTCTTCCACACTGATCTCGAAAAACCATTTCTTTATGGACCTCGCTTTGTTCACAAGGGCATTGTCATGCTGAAACTGGAAAGGGCCTTCCCCAAACTTTTGCCACAAAGTTATAAACAGAGAATTGTCTAGAATGTCAATGTACGCTGTAGCGTTAATATTTCCCTTCACTGAAACTAAGCAGCCTAGACCGAACCATGAAAAACAGCCCCAAGGACAGATGATTTTCATGCGCTTCTGCACTTCGGCAGTCCAGTTCATGAGGTCGAAGCAATTTTCTCCATAGCACTCCAAGACAGGATTGTGTCGAGGCACAGATCTGGGGAAGGGTACCAAAATATTTCTGCAGCATTGAATGTCCCCAAGAACACAGTGGCCTCCATCGTTCTTAAATGGAAGAAGTTAGGAACCACCAAGACTCTTCCTAGAGCTGGCCGCCCGGCCAAACTGAGCAATCGGGGGAGAAGGGTCTTGGACAGGGAGGTGACCAAGAACCCAATGGTCACACTGACAGAGCTCCAGAGTTCCTCTGTGGAGATGGGAGAACCTTCCAGAAGGACAACCATCTCTGCAGCACACCACCAATCAGGCCTTTATGGTAGAGTGGCCTGACGGAAGCCACTCCTCCAGTAAAATGCACACGACAGCCCGCTTGGAGTTTGCCAAAAGGCACCTAAGAAACAAGATTCTCTGGTCTGATGAAACCAAAGTTTATCTCTTTGGCCTGAATGCCATGTGTCACAGGACAAGTCTCTGAATGTCCTTGAGTGGCCTAGCCAGAGCCTGGAATTTAACCTGATCTACCATCTCTGGAGAGACCCGAAAATAGCTGTGTGGCGATGCTCCCCATCCAACCAGACCGAGCTTGAGAGGATCTGCAGAGAAGAATGGGAGAAACTCCCCAAATACCCAAGAAGAATTGAGGCTGTAGTCGCTGCCAATGGTGCTTCAACAAAGTGCTGAGAAAAGGGTCTGAATACTATTTCAGTTTATTATTAATACATTTGTAAACATTTCAAAAGATTCTATATATTTTTGGGGGTATTGTGTGTAGATTGATGTGGGGGGACACTAATCTATTTATGAATACGGCTGTAACCTAACAAAATGTGGAAATCACAGAATAATTCTCCGTAATCTAGAATTTTTCAAATACCTGAGTGAATGCCAATTGGATGTAGAATCATTCCGTCTGACCTTAGCACAAGGAACATTTATTCCCTGTAATTTCTCAGACAATTCATGTGTAAACCAAAGATTACATAAGTCTTTTAGCCTGAGCTTTTGGTACACTTGTATCAACAGTGGACTATTTCATGTGTAACATTGAGGGTTCACTTTGAATGATGCTCTGTTGCCGTCTAGCATTAAAGTATGCCTTCTCTATGGAGAATATTGACAGTTTATTTGTACTCATTTATGCTCAACTTTGAGGGTTCACTTTGAATGTCGTCCACTGCAATTGTCTAGTGTCAAATAAAGTTTTTATTTCCTATGTCTGACTGCTGTTCAGTGTGGTGGTCTGGGAGTTCAGAGGCATGACAAACTCAGACGAGGAGCGCCGTCTCGGTCTCCTCTCTCAAACCAGCCACTTTCATCCACCACCACCACTCTCCGTTTGTACTCATGAGTACAATGTCACAGTGGTTCCATGCACTTTGATGTGTCTCCACACCATATGGGGAAGACTAGCTCACTGGGTTGTGTATAGGGTTTCTCACACAGTAGAAGTGTATGTCAGTGGATCAACTTCTTACCCACTGTGAGAGATATAGTCATGACCAATGTTCCCTAAATTTTTTGGGGGCACTAAGCAAATTTTAGGTCTGCTGAGCACGAACTTGAACGTTGTGTAAATTCTGTGCAACTTCCAGCATTTGTTTACTGTGAACCACTGATGCAGTACAGTTTTAACAGTGGCCAAGTAGACTACTGTGGCTATTTGATCATAATGTAGACTTACCAGAGTGGCCTACCATCAAAATAATGGAGAAAATGCATCCCATAACATTTTAACATGGAAATAGCTGTTCTATCATCCAGCCTACAGTAGCAACCAATGTGAGGTGTTCAATGTAAGCCTACATTCTGAGACTTTTGAAAACAACGTGCAGGGCTTGACATTAACCTTTTTTATCCACTTGTCCTTCAGACAAGGAGGTGACTGAAAATGTGTTGTTTGGTACATGAAAACCACTTTACAACATAAAATGCATTATTATTCCCATACCATTTATTACAAATAATCAGACAAATGATGCTACCCTCTGCCTATTGGCTACTCTCAAAATACATCACTTTTAAACTGTAAAAATGTTTTTACTTGACTCACATTTTAAGAATGTCTATAAATGTACACATTGTGTGCTCTTGTTGGAAGCAATCCCTCCCCCATTGCTGACTACAAATGATCTATAACTGGGCTAATAACTCACTAACTAGCAAAGGATATGAACCAAATGTGCACACGTGGCTACATGCAGCTCACGCTTTGATCTCAAAACAAGCGCATCTACTCTCCACCACAGCTGTAAACACAATCCGGTTCAAAGTCAATTTTACAGATCCATATATGGCAATGGTCGATTCGCATATAGGCCTACTGCAGTTCTGATTGGTTATGCCGCATCGTCTGTGTAGCGAACGGGCTGAGTCGTGCACAATAAAATTCTATGCTTTCTGCCTACAACAAAATATCTTGAATAGTTCATTTTGTTTCAGTATGTTGCATTGAAAGTGGCTAATATTGCTTTGATTTGATCTCAATTGTCACAGTAAAGGGAAACGTTAATAGTGTTAACTCAACTTTGTAGAATTTGTGGGCAAGCTATTTCTTCTCTGCCGGCAGTCATGACACATGACACATGTTTTAATCTTTAAAGTAATCGCCACAGGTTTTACCAGGATTTTTTGTTGCTGTGTGTGCCATTGAACCAGCTAGACCAGACAGTAGGCACCTACAATGATTTGTTATGCTGTCATTGGTTAGAATTCACAGTAGCTTCACATATTCCCTTATGGTACTTAGCATGAACCACAGTCACGTTAGCCTATGAAATGCTGGCTTGGATCCACAGGAGCCATCAAGCTCTAATTGATGGCCACGGGGAGAGGGGCTTAGTTAATTAGCTTAGTTAATTTTCTACTGACTAGACCCTTTAAACACCTCCCTCTTTAAACTCTCTGCTGTCTCATTTCTAAGACAATAGGACCTCACCCTTACTGTACTGTTTTGTGTATTTATTCAACCATAGTTCATTTAGGTATCTTGACTATGGCAGTTTAGTGCAATGACATACTGGTGAAAGGATTAGGAATGAAACGCGTTACAAATGGAATTGTGTGGGTTTTAGTCCTGTCATCTCCGTGTGTGGTAGTGGGATTCTTGTTGCTCCACGGAATCCGAATGCAATTTAATGGAAAATTCCAATCGAGTTGACACCACGTAAGTGCATTTGAGATGTGTTCAAACGTGCAAAAGTCCTTTTATGTTCACTTCAGTGCAGTTCCACAGTCCCAGTTCAAATATATTCTGTTCACTTGCTCTGTGTAACTGCAGGCTGTGGTTCGGTCAGTACATACATTCACAGCAGCAGTCCCCAGACAGAAAGTACATGCATACATCAGAAAATGACAGCACTACCTTATTGTAAATGCTCCCCTCTACTGGTATATTAATACTATTACATTTTCCCCGAGTGCAGACTGCAGAGCTACTGTGGATGTGCATTGTTGGAAAATCTCTTATTTTATTCACTTTTGATGCATTTTCAACACGTGGTTGTACACAATTAGAGGCCTGCTTTTTAAAGGTGCAGTGTTTCATCTGTGTATAATAAACACATTACTTTTATGATATACTGACCTGAATCTTTATTGGGAAAATATATGATATCTATGAATTTAACAGCCTGTAATTAAACATATTGAGATCCATTACAGTTGATGGAATAAAAACAAGCAGGACAAACATCTACGCAAATGCTTGTGACATTTTTCACGTTCATTTACGGGTACAGTAAATACAGAGCTGGTACGGTTCAAGGTGCCTAATCCACTCCCCTGGGCAATCAATGAAAGTATTGTTGATGTTTTCCCCTACTGCAGGGACTGCTGCAGTACAGCACAACCTCCGGGGGAGCGTACTGTAGCTTGTTTTCCTGAGAGAAGCTTTATGATTGTAATGGTCGAGCAATAGACATGATTCCTCTTCCAGGGCTCAAAACGGTGACCAAAACAGTTTCAGTACAACAAAATATTAGTTGCTAGAGTGCCAGTGAATAATTAAAAACGCGTTTTTTTTACCTGGTCACGTGTTTTTAATTTTTTTTTTAAATCGACATTTATTCAAACAGCAATGAGCAGGCAGACCAGGTATTCAAAAAGGTTGGTCCGAAGTCTTGGTTGAATCTTTGCTATACGCAATTCAGTCATCATGAGCTGTTTAAACGATTGTTTCTGAAGGTTTTCCCCAAAAACCTTTGCTATTAAATGTTGACTCCAAAGTAGGCCTACCTGGTAGAATGATTTCATGATGATTTGTGTAGCGGGGGATTTGTTTAGCAAACTCTGTCGTCACATGTATTCTACATTGTACGGTACAAAAACACCACTACTAGGAAAACTCCGAAACTGAGATAAAACCTGGAAAACTGAATTTACCAAAAGATTAAATTGATTTCACCCTACAACTGTAGTGACTGTTCAAAATCGCAAAAAATAACACCCTTTTTGAGATTGTGTCACGGTTATATTTTTAAATATAACCTAATATGAACTAGGGCTGGAAATGTCCAGGTACCTCACGATACTATCACAATACTTAAGTGAAGATACGATATGTATTGTGATTCTTAAGATTCTATATGTATTGCGATTTGATACTGTGATTTTATTGCAATTCGAAGTTCCAAACATATATTGCTCACCGTGTCTGCTGCAGAGAGACGAGATGATGCCATTAGAGAACGAGTTTTGAACCGTCATGGGGGAGTGCTGAAAACAAATTCTCAATTTAAAAAGATGGAGAACTGTGTTTGTTTTGATGCAGGTACAGCAAACAGGCGCAGAAATAGTATTGCGCTACTGTCAACTATACGATATGATATATTGTCAGAAATAATATCTCGACATGTAATCAATGCCCCCATCACTATTATAAAGATAGCATTTAAATGATGTGTGCATCTGCTTTCCCTGACCAGTTTTTATTTGGGCTAGTTGTCAGTCGTGTGTGTGTATAGGTGGCAGGGCAGTCAGGCGCAGGAGAATCAAACAGTGTAATGGAGTTATTTAATAACAATGAATGAAATATACAACAGGTAATGAATTCGATTGAAACCAGGTGTGTAGGAAGACAAGACGAAACCAATGTCAAATGAAAAATGGATCAATGATGGCTAGAAGACCGGTGACGTCGACCGCCGAGCACCGCCCGAACAAGGAGATACTTCGGCAGAAGTCGTGACACTAGTACCTTTCAGTGTGCCGCTGGCAAATTTACCTGAATGTCAAGGGCATGCTAATTTAAATGATTGCTATTCATTATTAGCCTGGCTCTGTATGGAATGCAGATACATTATAGGACACAGGTCAGGTCATTGTCACCGCGCAGCTGTGAAGAGTTGGTGCGACCAAATCATGTGCTGCTGCAATCAACTCATGAAGTTGGTCGCACAAGTGGAAAAAGTTAGTCTAGCGCCTTGTCTTTTGAGGCACAATTATTCTGTGATTTACATATGGCCTTTGAGAGTGTGAATTGCGTGCTCTTTGAATTGTTTCATTATTAACTGTGTGACTCAGTGCTTTTTGTCTTGAGGTACTCAAACTGGGTCAGCCAAGAAAGTGAAGTCATGGTTTGGGAGTGGATAAATGGAGACGGGTGGGGGGGGGGTGCGTGCGAGCATGCAAGTGAGTGGGCAAGTCATCTCTTATTTATTTGTTATTTAATTGACAATGACAAATAATGCACATCCATTTAAATGGCAAGGATACAGCAGCTATGTAGCTAATTAAAACAAAGGTCATCCATTATCCCACGACAGGCTAGTCAGACAGTCAGCACTGTCTGATGAATATCAATATATGACCTGATTTTTACATCCATTTAACTTTTTAAATGTGTTTTCTTCAGGTTTTATATCATGCTGTTTAACAACGATTCTGTGTCACTGTGTAAACATTTGATTTATCAATCTTTTTCTTATTTTTTTTCTTTTTAGAAGGAGCTGAGTCTTCCAAGAAGAGGAAGTTTGTGAGTAAATCTGTTTCTTATATTAAACATCCACGACCACATATTGTGCCTCCACAGATGCATGATGCGTTTGTGTAGCTCTTGCAGGCTACTTACTGTAGTTGTGTTATACTTAGAGCTAAACAAAGGAGTTGTGTACTTTCAACAGTGGCTGACGGATCAAGGAGTGCATGTCGCCATCTTTTGAGTCCATAGTTCCAATATCTATACTACCCTCCATTGCCTAGTGGATTGATACAAATAAAATAAGACACATGCTTCAGAAATCATCTGAGGAAACGGGAAGAAAATCATGTACAGAATGTGAAGAAAAGACTGATGTTATCTCCACTATAGGTTTACAGATACTATACTATAGGATTTATCTCCACTATAGGTTTACAGATACTATACTATAGGTTTTATAGACACTATAGGTTTTATAGACACTATAGGTTTTATAGACACTATAGGATTTATTTATAGACACTATAGGATGTATTTATAGACACTATAGGATGTATTTATAGACACTATAGGATGTATTTATAGACACTATAGGATGTATTTATAGACACTATAGGATTTATAGACACTATAGGATGTATTTATAGACACTATAGGATGTATTTATAGACACTAGGATTTATAGACACTATAGGATTTATAGTATACTATAGGATTTATAGTATACTATAGGATTTATAGACACTATAGGATTTATAGATGGTATACTATAGGATTTATAGACGGTATACTATAGGATTTATAGACACTAGGTTTTTGATACTATACTATAAGATTAAACGACTAGGTTTATAGACACTATGGTTATGCCACTTTGTTTACATACTCATCTCATATGTATATACTGTACTCGATACCATCTACTGTATCTTGCCTATGCTGCTCTGTACCATCACTCATTCATATATCCTTATGTACATATTCTTTATCCCCTTACACTGTGTATAAGACAGTAGTTTTGGAATTGTTAGTTAGATTACTTGTTGGTTATTACTGCATTGTCTGAACTAGAAGCACAAGCATTTCGCTACACTCGCATTAACATCTGCTAACCATGTGTATGTGACAAATAAAATTAGATTTGATTTGATTTATAGGTGTAACGGTTTTCTTCTGGTGAAAGAGAGGCGGACCAAAATGCAGCGTGGTTAGTTTTGTACATCTTTAATAAAGATGAAAATAGAACAATCTACAAAACAAGAAACGTGAAAAAAACGAAACAGTCCTATCTGGTGCCACAAACACAAAGACAGGAACAATCACCCACAAGAGACCTAAAGAATATGGCTGCCTAAATATGGTTCCCAATCAGAGACAATGATAAACACCTGCCTCTGATTGAGAACCACTCTAGGCAACCAAAGACTTACCTAGAGTACTACTCTAATCACAATCCCATAACTACAAACAAAAAAAACAGACAAAACAAACCACATAAATCCCCATGTCACACCCTGGCCTAACCAAAATAATAACGAAAACACAGAATACTAAGTCCAGGGCGTGACAGTACCCCCCCACACAAAGGAGCGGACTCCCGGCCGCCACCTAAATCCATAGTGGAGGGTCTGGGTGGGCGTCTGTCCACGGTGGCGGCTCTGGCGCTGGACGTGGACCCCATTCCAACATAGTCTCTGTCCACCTCCTTCGCGTCCCTTGATTGGCGACCCTCGCCGCCGACCCAGGCCTACTAACCCCAACAAAGGGACCACCTGGACTGAGGGGTGCCTCACGACTGAGGAAGCTCGGGACTGGGGGGAAGCTCGGGACTGGGGGGAAGCTCGGGACTGGGGGGAAGCTCGGGACTGGGGGGAAGCTCGGGACTGAGGGGAAGCTCGGGACTGAGGGGAAGCTCGGGACTGAGGGGAAGCTCGGGACTGAGGGGAAGCTCGGGACTGAGGGGAAGCTCGGGACTGAGGGGAAGCTCGGGACTGAGGGGAAGCTCGGGACTAGCCGACTTGCGGTTCCGGCGGATCCTGGCTGTTCTGGCGGATCCTGGCTGTTCCGGCGGATCCTGGCTGTTCCGGCGGATCCTGGCGGTTCCGGCGGATCCTGGCGGTTCCGGCGGATCCTGGCGGTTCCTGCGGATCCTGGCGGTTCCTGCGGATCCTGGCGGTTCCTGCGGATCCTGGCGGTTCCGGCGGATCCTGGCGGACTGGCGGATCCTGGCTGAATGGCGGATCCTGGCTGACTGGCGGCTCCTTGCAGGCTGGCGGCACTGGCGGCTCCTTGCAGGCTGGCGGCACTGGCGGCTCCTTGCAGGCTGGCGGCACTGGCGGCTCCTTGCAGACTGGCGGCACTGGCGGCTCCTTGCAGACTGGCGGCACTGGCGGCTCCTTGCAGACTGGCGGCACTGGCGGCTCCTTGCAGACTGGCGGCACTGGCGGCTCCTTGCAGACTGGCGGCACTGGCGGCTCCTTCCAGACTGGCGGCACTGGCGGCTCCTTGCAGACTGGCGGCGCTGGGCACACTGGCGGCGCTGGGCAGACGGGTGGCTCAGGCGGCGTTGGGCAGACTGGCGACTCTGATGGCGCTGGGCAGACTGGCGACTCTGATGGCGCTGGGCAGACTGGCGACTCTGAGGGCGCTGGGCAGACGGGAAGCTCCGGCAATGCTGGAGAGGAAGGCTCCGGCAGCGCTGGACTGAGGAGCTCTGGCGCCTCTGGACTGAGGGGCTCCGGCAGCGCTGGACTGAGGAGCTCTGGCGCCTCTGGACTGAGGGGCTCCGGCAGCACTGGACTGAGGAGCTCTGGCGCCTCTGGAATGAGGGGCTCTGGCGCCTCTGGACTGAGGGGCTCTGGCGCCTCTGGAATGAGGGGCTCTGGCGCCTCTGGAATGAGGGGCTCTGGCGCCTCTGGAATGAGGGGCTCTGGCGCCTCTGGAATGAGGGGCTCTGGCGCCTCTGGAATGAGGGGCGCTGGCGCCTCTGGAATGAGGGGCGCTGGCGCCTCTGGAATGAGGGGCGCTGGCGCCTCTGGAATGAGGGGCGCTGGCGCCTCTGGACTGAGGGGCGCTGGCGCCTCTGGACTGAGGGGCGCTGGCGCCTCTGGACTGAGGGGCGCTGGCGCCTCTGGACTGAGGGGCGGAAACTCTGGTAGCGCCGGACAGGCGGGAGCACCTGTGTTGATGGGACGGCACTGGTGGTACCGGGCTTGGGACACGCACCTCAAGGCGAATGCCTTGCATACTACGCCAAATCAACTGCTCTCTTTCTTCACACTCCCCCAATTCTATTAACACCTCCTTGAGTGTCTCCTCATCTCCCATCCGTTCACTCTCCTCCATTCTGTCCAATAACTCCTCGACCCTCTCAGACTCAGCCCTCAGCTTCGCCGATAGCTCCGATAACATCCATTTATAGACACTATAGGTTTATAGATACTATACTATAGGATTTATAGACACTATAGGATTACAGATACTATACTATAGGATTTATAGACACTATAGGTTTACAGATACTATACTATTTATAGACACTATAGGTTTACAGATACTATACTATAGGATTTATAGACACTATAGGATTATAGACGCTATAGGATTTATAGACACTATAGGATTATAGACGCTATAGGATTTATAGACACTATAGGATTTATAGACGCTATAGGATTTATAGACGCTATAGATTTATAGACACTATAGGTTTATAGACACTAGGTTTACAGACACTATACTATAGGATTTATAGACACTATAGGATTTATATACACTATAGGATTTATATACACTATAGGATTTATAGACACTATAGGATTACAGATACTATACTATAGGATTTATAGACACTATATAGATTTACAGATACTATACTATAGGTTTACAGACACTATAGGTTTACAGACACTATAGGATTTATAGACACTACTATAGGATTTATAGACACTATATAGATTTACAGATACTATACTATAGGATTTATAGTCACTAGATTTACAGATACTATACTATAGGATTTATAGTCACTATAGGTTTATAAACACTATAGGATTTATAGACACTAGGATTACAGATACTATACTATAGGATTTATAGACACTATAGGATTACAGATACTATACTATAGAATTTATAGACACTATAGGTTTATAGATACTATAGGGTTATGATCACCAGGGTTTATGGTGTCTGTTGTGGGTGCCTTGGATGGCACATGTTTAATGAATTACTGAAAAGACTCACTTTATGCTTGAGTGGCAGGTTGCCAGCTTTAAACACTGCTGTTTACCACCCGGTATATGGAGTAGGATGAACCTGCCCCTTAGAGGCTGACCTTCAGATCAGTTTTGTGTTTCCTCCCTCAAATGTTAAGGTAAGGAGTTCTGCAGTATAAACTCATCCTAGATCTGTGCCTGAGTGCAACGTGTACCTGGAAACTGGCCCTGAAAGGGATCCAGATTGGATTAAGTCAGTTGCCACGTCTGTCTGCAGGCTAGGGCAAAGTAACAGCAGGAGCACTAGGATTATAGTTGAATGGCGTCAACTCTATTTGCACCAACAGTACCTTTTAAGGCAGCCACACCGCTCTGATTCAGAGGTGTTGGGTTAAATGCGGAGGACACATTTCAGTTGAAGACATTCGGTTGTACAACTGACTAAGTATCCCCCTTTCCCTTATCCGTTTATGAATGCAGGTAAATCCTCAATATAAAGTGTGATTTGAAAACACAAAAGGAATCACCCAGCTATTTGTTTCATGTGAGAATGTCATGGTCCAACATGTTTGGTCCTCTTCAGCTTTGGACATCAATCTCCTGTGTATTTCATGCCTATTCTGATGGGTCTGTGTGGGATGCTTTACTATGGGGGAAGGATTTGACTCTGACACCATGCTGCTCTACCTGCCAGTGCAGCAGAAGGGAACCACAAAGAGGTCACCCACTAATACAGCCTTTCCCAAACTAGGGGTCGTGACCCCATATGGGGTCACCTGATTTGAAAATGGGGTTGCGAGAGAAACTATGAAAAAAAAATATATATATATATATACAAATAAAAATGGTGCTTGGTTCATAGAACCGGGTTACGTCAGTAACCTCCTGTAGCCACTAGATGAGGATGTAAAAAACATCGGTGTGTGGCGCTATCCTTTTGAACGGTTTAAGTTACAAAATATTATGACCCTATCACTCAAAGTTAAGGCTCTCAGGAACACGTGTTTGTCTTCTGTTTCCCTCTACAAGGCCCAAAAGTCTCATTAGAACTGAGTGGACAAGACCAGGCACTAAATCAGACAGGGGGGAGAAGAACATCGTCAAAAGTAAACATTGGCCGTTGATTACGCAACTTTTTTCCCGGGGGGATTGCACATTTAAAAAGATATCTACAGTAAACGGGTTTGCGGGCCAAAAAAGTTTAGGAACCCCTACACTAATAGATGGGTGCATGGCTGGGGACCACCTTTGAAGGTGAACTAGATGCACAGCCACAATAAACAAATAAAAAGACTATCGTTAAAATGTGCTTTTTTTAGTCATCGTTTAAGGTTAGGGTTAGGCATAAGGTTAGCAGTGTGGTTAGGGTTAGGCATAAGGTTAGCAGTGTGGTTAGGGTTAGGCATAAGGTTAGCAGTGTGGTTAGGGTTAGGCATAAGGTTAGCAGTGTGGTTAGGGTTAGGCATAAGGTTAGCAGTGTGGTTAGGGTTAGGCATAAGGTTAGCAGTGTGGTTAGGCTCTATTTTTAAGAAGAGAAATTGAAGGTTTATGAGAAATATGTCATAAACCCTCTGGCATCAATGGTGATGGCATCGTTGGGGTCACATATTGCCCTCTTTTTCCTGAATGTTGTTTTGAAGAATATGTCAGTGTTCATCTATTTATGGAACAGATGACATTTGTTGGGTAATAAAATGTAGGTCCTGAAAAAGATGGTCTTGTTGACATTCCCAAACAAAGCTCTGATTTAAATCTACAGCTTTTTCAATGAAAAGGGAATCGGGGTAGTTCCAAGACAATTTGTTGTGTGTACACTCAAAATAGATCAGAGGTTTGATTTCCAGTCATCTACGCTAAGTGTTTATTGTCTTCTATTCATAGGGCGACCTTAATAACTTACAGGCTTGTGCGTGGTACAATTAAATAACTAGAAATAGATCACACGCAAGTGTTGGAAATTGAGACAGTCGGCACATCTCAATGATCCTAATGTATATGCTGTGCAATTGGACAACGCTTACTTGCTGTGGTGGTTTAGATTTCTAGGGTTGAATCCTAACAGGGACATTAATGTAATCACCTTTTCTTTGTGATGTGCTAGGATTTCAAGTTGAGTTTAAGCCCACAGAGAGTAGTGAGCTGTATAATTTGATGGCCATTGGCCCTGGTTTGCTTTTGGGTCTAGAGTTTTGGAAAACACTTCAACAGTGTCATTTGACAACTGGCGACTTCACAATCGCATGGGTGCTTAGGGCCAACTAAAGCCCCCTCTAGCCTCCTCTCCCATTCTTTGTGTTCATAGGCAGCCATTTCCTGTGTTTGTTCTGTACCGCAAATACAGGCCAGCTGCACCTATTTGCAAAAGGTACAATGGAGAGAAAGTAGGGTACAGCAACACAGAGAATCTGACAGGGGAGATCATTTTCACTGTACTCTTTCTGAGTTGGTTGCACATGAGAGATTGTAATTGGAATAATGCCTTATTGATGCATATCTCCGGCATTGTCAAATAATATTTCAATAAGTATCGTTGGGCAGCGTGTTGGTGATTTATGACATGTCCGATATAACAAGCCCACCATATGTATGATTAATGTCTGTCTCTAGTCGTCGGTTGTGTTGACGGTGTATCTGAGGGGCCAGAACACAGCCTAGAATGAACACCCAACAAAAAGTGAATAAACTCAGCAGGACAGTCAGATGACGTTTTGACAATAGCAAAGACTAATAATGTTCATTAGAGTTTGACTGAAGAAAAAAAATCTTAGTCAGATTGGGTATTCAAGGTTTCTCAAAAAAAAAAAAAAGTTTCTTAACAATGTGTTTGGATATGTCCAAGGGTGCTTATATATACACCTTATAGTGGGTAAGACTAATGGCACTAATGGCACCAATTTAATTGTAAAGAGGTACCCTTGGGCATGGAAGAGATTTGATTCTTACTATAATAGAGCCAGATATTGTTCCTATGATCTAAGGTGGAGGGAACCACAAAGCTAAATGTATTTTGTCATTTTTACCCCCCCCCCCCGCCCCTTCATTGTGACTCCTTTACTTTTCCACGTTCATCGACTGTCATCCACACTGTCGATTACTTTCAAAAGACGCTAAACTCTGAATGAACCAGATTGAGTGAGTGTTGCCGGCTGCCCTTGTGGAGTCACAATGACTCCTTATGAATGATTAGAGCTCAGAGCTGCTGCTGGTACACTATATACAGTACTAGTCAGTTTGGACATCTTCTCATTACAGGGTTTTTCTTTATTTTTACTATTTTCAAACATTTTAGAACTATGAAATAACACATATGGAATCATGTAGTAACCAAAAAAGTGTAAAACAAACCCAAATATATTTTATATTTGAGTTTCTTCAAAGTAGCCACCCTTTGCCTTGATGACAGCTTTGCACACTCTTGGCATTCTCTGTTCCAGCTTCATGAGGTAGTCACCTGGAATGCATTTAAATTAACAGGTGTGCCTTGTTAATTTGTGGAATTTCGTTTTTCTGGAAATGCATATCAACCAATCAGTTGTGTTGTGACCAGGTAGGGGTGGTATACAGAAGACAGCCCTATTTGGTACAAGACCAAGTCCATATTATGGCAAGAACAGCTCAAATAAGCACAGAGAAACGACAGTCCATTACTTTAAGACATGAAGGTCAGTCAATCTGGAAAAGTTCAACAACTTTGAAAGTCTCTTCAAGTGCAGTTGCAAAAACTCTCAGCGCTATGATGAAACTGTCTCTCACGAGGGTTGCCACTGGAAAGGAAGACCCAGAGCTACCTCTGCTGCAGAGGATAAGTTCATTAGCGTTAACTGCACCTCAGATTACAGCCCGAATAAATGCTTCAGAGTTCAAGTAACAGACACATCTCAACATTAACTGTTTAGAGGAGACTAAGTGAATCAGGTTTTCATGGTCAAATTGCTTCAAAGAAAGCACTACTAAATGATGCCAATAAGAAGCGAATTGCTTGGGCCAAGAAACACGAGTAATGGACATTAGACCAGTGGAAATCTGTCCTTTGGTCTGATGAGATTTTTGAGATGCAGAGTAGGTGAACGCATGTGTGGTTCTCGCCGTGAAGCATGGCGGAGGAGGTGTGATGGTGTGGGGGTGCCTTGCTGGTGACACTGTCAGTGATTTATTTTGAATTCAAGATACACAACCAGCATAGCTACCACAGCATTCTGCAGCAATACGCCATCCCATCTGGTTTGCGCTTAGTGGGACTATAATTTGTTTTTCAACAGAACAATGATCCAAAACACACCTCCAGGCTGTGTAAGGGCTATTTGGCCAAGAAGGAGAGTGGTGGCGTGCTGCATCTGATGACCAAATTGAGATGGTTTGGATTGAGTTGGACTGCAGAGTGAAGGAAAAGCAGCCAACAAGGGATTAGCATATGTGGGAATTCCTTCAAGACTGTTGGAAAAGCATTCCAGGTGAAGCTGGTATAGAGAATGCCAAGAGTGTGCAAACTGTTCATCAAGGCAAAGGTGGCTACTTTGAACAATCTCAAATATAAAATGTATTTTGATTTGTTTAACACTTTTTTTGGATACGAAATGAGCCCATGTGTTATTTCATAGTTTTGATGTCTTCACTATTATTATTATACAATGTAGAAAATAGTAAAAATAAAGAAAAACACTTGAATGAGTAGGTGTCAACTTTTTACTGGTACTGTACAAACAAAGTATGTGGACACCCCTTCAAATTACTGGATTTGTTGCTGATAGGTGTATAAAATTGAGCATACAGCCATGCAATCTCCATAGACAAACATTGTCAGTAAAATTACCTTACTGAAGAGCTCGTACTTTCACCGTGGCACCGCCATTGGAAGCAACGTACAATAACTGTTCGTCGGGAGCTTCGTGGAATGGGTTTCCATGGCCGAGCAGCCGCACACTCACCGTGCACAATGCCAAGCATCGGCCGTAGTGATGAAAAGCTTACCGCGATTGGACTCTGGAGCATTGGAAACGCGTTCTCTGATGAATCACGCTTCACCATCTGGCAGTCTGACTAACGAATCTGGGTTTGGCGTATACCCGGAGAATGCTACCTGCCCGAATGCGTAGTGCCAACTATAACGTTTGGAAGAGGAGGAATAAAGGTCTGGGGCTGTTTTTCATGGCTCGGTCTAGGCCCCTTAGTTCCATTGAAGGGAAATCTTAACGCTACAGCATTGACATTCTAGACGATTCTTTGCTTCCAACTTTGTGGCAACAATTTCATCCTGTTTCAGCATGACAATGCCCTGAGCACAAAGCGAGGTCCTTGCAGAAATGGTTGTAGAGATTGGTGGGGAAGAGCTTGACAGGCCTGCACAGAGCCCTGACCTCAACCACCGCTACCACTCCCACTAATGCTCTTGTGGCTGAATGGAAGCAAGTCCCCGCAGCAATGTTCCAACATCTAGAGTATGGATCCCAGAAGAGTGGGGACCAACTCAATATTAATGTCCATGATTTTGGAATGAGATGTTTGACTTGCAGGTGTCCACTTACTTTTGGTCATATAGTGTATGAGGCCTGCATTGCCTGTGTTCTGCAAAAGTAGAGGTACATAACTGGTTCCTCTTATCACACCCCAGTTAATCTACTGCCTGTTCGCCTGCCTGTGCTACTGGTTGAGCTGAAGCTGATGCAATGCTCTCTGTCATCTGCAGTAGTGCTGAGTTCCGAGAACCTGGCTCCCGGTAATAAACCATTGATAGGTTTGCTGAAGTGCGGCATTAGTGCATTTTCTGTCTGGTGCGCTGTGCACTCTGTGATAGGCTGTTTGGAAGTAGTCCTGGAAACAGTTGACTGTACTGTTGGCCGGCTCTTTCTCTCCGACTTTCTCATCATTCTATAAAAATGTGCTTCCAGAGAAAAGTTTTGGACTACAGACCTCTTGACGGCACAGCTTGTAGCCAATAATCACAACATGAAGTGTGTTTTGATGTGACTGATATTCTCTCCCTGGGTGTTTTCTGAATGATCCTCCAGTATATCATCATCATGACAGACTATCAATAATGTAGTTATTGATTCAGTATATGTTACATACAGTACATCATGATTGTTTCACAATACATATTGTACAACAGTAAGTAGCGTATGATACACGTCAGGGTGTGTGTTATCGGTGAATAAGCACTTGCCCCAGGGGTGTACTAAAACACTGCAGGGGTGAAGGGAGGGAGGGGGTAGGTAGGGGGATCTTTCTGCGTATTACCTCTCTGAGGTATGCACTTTGACTCCCCGAAAATGACTGCTTCTCATCCATTGCTTTATTCTGAATATCTATTGGAAATAAACCGTTTGAAATGACTTACGTCGGGTGCACAGTTTCTAGTATGACATCACTCTGAGTGCATTTAATGTGGTGGTTTTGAATGGAGGAGATATGTAAATGAATGTAGCCCTGCATTGACATCGTGTGCTGAGAGGGCACCTTGTGGTGTCAGGATCAGTCATGATGACGTGATGGAAAGGATAGACTGCATAGAGGATGAATATATTCCGAGTTTTGCTCTTGCTGTAGTGAATCACCAGTCAGTGGAGGGGGGGACTCCAATGAGCGAGCCCGAGTGTGTGTGTGTTTGCCAAGTGGAGGGGGGAGTGTGTGTGTCAGGGGAGGGGGAAAAGGGGGTATTGTCCTGCCTCCGTACCCTCCTTCCCTCTCTCCCACCTCAGGCTGGCGATCTCCTCTGACAGCCTCAAGGTGGAACGTGGTGGAAGGACCTGAAACAAGCTGCGTGTTGTCGTTACCCCTTTTCTTTCCCCTCCCCCCTCTTTTTGTCAGAGGAGAGAGTTAGACTAGCCCCATTCCTCTATGGTGGTGGCTGGCTCTGACTCTTTGTCGGCTCAGTGTAGGGAATAAGGGGGGGTGGCTATGTGGCTGAGCGGTGTGAATATAGCATGTGCACCATAGAGCAAGCGAGCACAGTTCAGCCATGAAAGCCCAGCGGGAGAGGCTGAGGATTCCGGGACTGACGTTGGAGTGAGTATTTTCCTTATCTTCTTCTTTGGGGTTGGTGACCGCACCGCTGCTCCACACTGCAGCAGACGGCTTCGTTGGTCTCTGCCGTTGCACCTCCTGTTTTCCTTTTCTCTCCAGCTAGTAGCATTGTGGAGCGTTTAGCATCATGCAGCATTGCCACATACAGCAGCAGCAGCAGCAGCACTGTAGCAGTGTACACGGTAGGATGTGTCACGTAAAATCCTCTGTAGTGATAGTGACGGGGACAGTGTGTGTGTGTGTGTTGCTGTGTGTGTCAAGCAGAGGACTGCCACACAACCTCTGTTTGGTTGCGATGAAACCCACTGACACACCCACACACATGGACACACAATACAGTGATGATTAAATGTCAGGCTTTTGCGACGCATGATCAATAAGTTGATGGCCAGTGGAGTGGCCTCATACCCAAGGCCTTGTTTTTATGTTGGATAACAGATCCCGCCTGCTACCAGTGACAGGAATCTGCTGGGCCTGAGACCCAAACAACAAACACTCCGCCATGGCCCTGTTGGTCCTGTTGCACATCACACAGATCTGTTCTTTGTGTAATGACTTGCGAAGGCAGTCGATTGGGTTCTCTCGGGTCACCAAGGCACATGTTTGTTTGCGTCCTCCGAGACTTCTGCTGGCGCAAGTTTAGGTATTGCTAACTCGGCATATACGTAGCCTACACATCTGATTTAGATCCAGTTCAGTGTCGTCACTGACAGGAAGGTCAATTCTGCAGCTCTATGGAAGGTCTAGTGTTTAATCGTGGACTATTCAGATGCACTGTGCTGTTATTTGCTAATACATTTTGATTGTGTCTACTAAGTGCCATGAATTACACAAAGTAAACAGGCAGTGGTTTGGAGGGCTGAAAGACATCCTTCACATCTTAAGAAGCTTTCTTTCCAGTGAAGTTACTTTAGAGGTTTTTTTCTGTTTTCTCATAGCCTTGGGTAATCCTTCAGATTTCAAGTAGGATTTATGTTGCACTGTGCGCCTGTTTCAGGTTTCACTCTCCACCTCCTGTGTGTGTGTGTGTGTGTGTGTGCATAGTATGGATGCTTTTTATGATAATCGCTTAAGCCTAGCAAGCCTCAAGCACCAAACAAAGTCTCTAATCCTCGAAGATGCTAAACCTGTGTTGCGTGAACAGACAAGTACCTTGGTAACCTATTTCCAAAACACAATTTAGTTTAATTTCAAAGCTCTGCTGCTGCTGCTGCTGCTGCTGCTGCTGCTGCTGCTGCTGCTCTGTGGTTAACGTTTGTCAGCTAGCTAGCAGGACAGGGTACGTGACTGCATACATTAGCCCAAATCACTTCACAGGGCTTCTAAGTTAAAGTAGCCATTGTCCGTCCTGTGCAAACGTGGACGCGTGCTAAAAGAATCACTATTTACAAAACTTACTTTTAACTTCCAGCCTCACTCCCCGAAGCTTGAGCCCGACACCCACAAGTCCTTGCAGCCCTCTCAGCCCGTTGCACGCATTTCATTTTTGGAGGTAAGCGTCACGAGCTTCTTTGACCATCATGTTAATTTTGTATTTGTGGGTTGAGGGAAATCCATGCTGGACTGTGAAAGGTGTGAGTCGATAGTCCATGCGATCAGTAGTTTGTCATAACAGAGAGGTGTTTTTTTTTCTCTCTGAAATCGGTTTCCTTTGGTGCAGCTTTGATGGAAGAGGATAGAGTGCTTATATAATGTTCTTAGTGTCTCCTTCACCTTACTCCTTTTCTATAGTCTGGTTTTGAGGCTTCTCTTTCAAGTGCAAAGAAGGATTTGTGGCATTTTGCAATTCTTCAAAGTGGGGAATGGTCAGAATCCCCATGCTTGATTGATTTATTAGAAAATGCATTTGAAAGAAAAGGGTCATACAGTGATTTTAGGTCACAATGTTGCATACGTTTTTTTCCATTGCTGTTGTTTGCTCTATACCTCTTGTTTTAGACGTCAACATGTATGACCTTCCAACCATCCAAGTAAGTTAAGTCCTTTCGACATTGGAGCCAACTGAAACCTTAGATCAACACACACCCACCCTTTCCCCAAAATGAGGTCCGCTACCGCCCGTGTTGGCCAATAGCAAAATGGATTTAGATGGAACCTGTATCTGGTCAAATGGGCCTTTGAGTCTTGCTACTGTGGCTGATGCATGTCAAGACTGTATCATCTGGAGGAGTGACGGAGGGGGCGGGGTGGTATGGCTGTCTCCCTGAGTGTTTCCTCCACTTCTCGCTCTCCCTAAATCCTCTCCTCTCCGCGTAGCACACTAATGATGTCGGAGATAGCAGGTCACACTGTCCTCTTCCCTGTCTCTTGATGTGTCGCATGGCGAGCCGCCGTGAATCAGCCTTTTGTTCCTGGAGTAGGTTCATCTGGTTTCGCATATTCAACTGGGTCATTGAGCTCGAACCCTACTTTTGTTGTATTAGCCATTTTGGCTCATTAATGTTTACATGACCCCTAGTTTTCTCCCCTCCTACAACTTTGGTTGTAATGAGAAGGACATAACAAAAGGATAAAGAGTTCATCCTTTCTGGAAAACATGCTGTTTTTCTTGTGTGATTGATATGCTACAGATGACTTGAATTAGTCAAGTTCAAGAGAGCACGGTGGAGGCAGTATCCATTCTAAATTCTGGAAATTACTCATATTTATTCACATGTGTGCATCAGTTTCATGCTCATGTTTTATTGATAACAGCCTTTGTAGTATAAATGATGTCGTGGTTACTGTTTTGTGATGTTTGGAGTGGACTCATGTCGTCGATTAATATTTAACGGACATTAATATTCTTCATAAAGTCTGCTATACTTTTTTTATAAATCCATTGGCGATGCATGTGTTGACGCCAGATACGAACGGCATGAAAGACAGTTGTCTATCAATAAGTAGCAGAATGCCCCCTCGCGTCACCTCTGACCACATATTGTGCTGCTAGCTACTCTCTTACAGCTCCATTGAGAAGAGCAGTAGTTTAACATTGAAGTTATTCACTTCCACAAAGCTTGCAACATTTATGCCGTACAGTAGCATACTGTTCATAGTTGAAACTAGGAAATATCTTAATTGAGAATTTTGTAGGAAAGTGGCTAATCTCTAAAAACATCACATCTTTGATGCTACTCTTACCTCCTATCTGCATTTTGTAAAATGTTGGCATATATTTGTTTATATGAAATGTCACTCTGAACTGTAATGTGTATTTGAATTATGCCTTGTGTCGTCTGCTGGTTACTGTTAGTGTCACACTGTGGGTAACCAATGGGAAGGTCTTCACACTGACTAGTGAACCCCTCAGATAATGAGCATGCTTGCCAGAGCTATTTTAGCGTTAGCTGCTACTGCTAGCTAGTTTTTTTCCAGTTTGCTTTTGTACATTTATTCCACAATATTGCCCTGTTAGAATTTGTTTTACTAGCTACAACAAGTTTTCAACCATTTTGGTAGTCCGGTCATGTCTTCCCATTAAGAAACAAAAGGCAAATCACAGTTGCTATAGTAGCTTGCTAATGCTAACCAGTCAATGAGAAAAGGATATAATTACTCGCTAGGCTAACCAGCAAGGGCAGACTGGGTATCCATCAGCTAATCCAGCTTCAGAATAAAGCCTTTGATGTCAAGTATCTGGTGTCAGTCAGAATTCCCCCATGTGTAATATCAGCCATCAGGACAATGATGTTTCACAGTGATTCCAGAGAACATGGTGAACTTTAATCAGGATTAATGAATTAGGGGAGATTACTCGACTCGGCTAATTGCTGTGCTGCACAGAATGTATCATTTCCCCCCAAATATTTTAAACCCATTACTGTAAGTTATGGGCAAGAGAATTAGCACATCAAACCAGACCACTTCCCTTCTTATTAGTCCTTCCTTTTAGTCTAATGTACTGACACCATGTTTCTATTATGTGCATATTCAAATATATTTAATTGAGTCCAAGTTTTTCTAGTAAACTGTAGTTTGAGGTCAACACCAATCAGAATGTAGCCGCTTTCCCATTATAGTTCATTTATCATTCAAATATATTTATTCACATTTTAATAACATTGTGTATATTATATTGTCTGTCGGACTGCAGAAACCTCAATGTTTAAAAAAAAATCTATAAACCACCAGCTTTAAAGTGCACCTCTACAGACATCATTTAAATACGCTTCCAATAAAGTTTAACCTCAAATTGATCTTCTGACTAGTCTGCACATCTCCATCTAATAACGGAATCAGTTTACCATTAACGGTGGTTGTGCCTTTGAAATCACCCTCTTTTATCTGGAGCACAGAAGCAGAGCAGGGCCATAATTAGTGCTGGGCTGGGCCTGTCACATCACTCTACCGGGACACAGAGCTCTGAGGGGGGGGCTGGGAGGCCTGCATGACTACCTGACGTCAGCATCACTGCTTCACATTTTAAGAAGGTGTTCTATCACAGGTCCTGACGAGGGACCCTGGGGTTTTACAGCGCATGTGACCTTGTTATCAGCAATGCTTATGACTATTGGCTAGAGCTCTCTGAAAGCACATGGTCTGACCAGAGCGCAGAGTTTTTCTTGGTCAGGTAATTTGATTGAACCTGATTGTATGACTCAAAAAATTATCTTTTTGTGTTCATTGCAGGGACTTGCTACAGTATCTATAGATAGTGCCAGGAGTACTTCCTGGCCAGGTCACGTGGTTCTAGGAAAAACTGTCTGGACGTTGGACTTTGGCCACTGTTTGGAGAACTGCATCAGTTGTCAATCAATGCCTGTGTCCTGTGATTGGATCCCATTCCGTGTCCCTGACTGGGTGTCAATGGGTGTCTCTATTTCCCCTCAGGGAGTGTTATGTATCTCCCGAGGCTCTTCAGGTGGAGCATACACAATGTAACATGAACCTGGCTGACCTCACTGTTGACTCCCGCCATGCTATCTGCTGTGGAGTGTGTGACTGCATGCCTCTCCTCCTACCCAACTGCCTGCCTAGCCGCCCTTCTCACAAACAAACGTGCAAGCTGATCTCAACCAACTGCCAAGAGTGTGTGTATGTGTGCGAGTCTGTGTGTGTGCGCGCCCGTGTCTGTGTGTACGCGCATGTGTGTCTCATCTGACCCACTTGTTTACCTATAGTCCCCTGTATGTGGCCTGTTATCTTCCTTTAAGATAGTCCAGTGGGCATGAGACAATGGGATCAAAGGGTGGCAGGAGTTAAGATGAGATTGTCTGTCATGAAGTGAGTCAGCCTCTGTCTCACTGCCTGCTTTAAGAACAAACTGTAGGAAGGATGAACTATGGAAGAGAGAGGGGGGGGAAGCCTGGCTGCCTTTAATAGAGGACAACCGTGGAAAAGCACAGCGTTTTCCATTTCAAACGGGACCTGCTTAAGATCGGCCAGCCCATGAGGCATTTTGGAGGGGAGCCAGATTGCGAAAGCTGTGAATGTACCGCAATGTCTGCTGGTGATGCAGCACTGCTCTGACTCCCCCCCCGCTTGGGACGCGGAGTGGTAGATGCCGCCTGTTACATGATATGGAGCATGTTGAGCTGGTAGGGAGAGAGCGAGAGAGAGGGGGGTGAGTGACTGTATGGGATCTGGAAACCAACGCACAGAGAAAGGGAAAGCAAAAGTCAGCTTTTATAAGGTGTTATATCCCGGTCGTAGAGGCTTATAAGCTGACCTGAATCAAACAGTGTTCCCTGGAGTACTTTTTTTGTTTTTTAGAACTGCACTTAAAGGACGCTGCAGTGTGTGTATGCCGCAGCTGGCTGCAGATGTGTCCGAGCAGCAGAGTAAGTTTGGAGCCTTGGAGGAGGATGGGGGCTGTTCAAGTGTTGGCGCTTGTCGCCGGGACTGTTGTTGTAGGGGACGGGTTGCCCCCCATGTTCATGACACCCGGCGCTTCTCATCGCCGGGTCTTTTGAGACCCCCAGTCCACGTCCCGTTTCCTGGAAGGGGCTGGCATGACTTTGGCACAATGTCGGACTCCAGTCTGTGGACGGTTCTCTCCAATTTTACCGTGCCACACTTTCTCAGCAGGGCCAGGCTCAGACGATCCAAAAGGTAACCTTGATGACAAACTGTGTGTTTTGTTCGGTGAGTGTAGGCTTGGTTCTTCTATCGGTCATATGTAGGCTACTTGGGACTTTGTAGCCAGAGTTGTTTGAAGAATTCAGAGATGAGTAGAAGAGCAAGCCTATTCTACTACCTTTTGATTTGGACAGACCAGTGAGTGACCAGTAGCGAATGTGTTGTTGCCGGGGTCATCTAAGCTGTTTTATGCTGACGTTGACCCGGGACAATAAGTTGGGTGTTACTGCCTACGTATTGTGTGTGATTGAGCCTTGTGGCACTGTAACGCCAGTTGAGTGTTTGATTGCTTTCAAGGCAGTATCTCGTGGGCCATGCACTCTATATAAAGGAGTATGAGTAACCTGTCTCCTTAAGGTGGAACAGGGGAGTGTTGACTTTTAGGAATATGACGTGAAATGTGATATCTGGTACCTCTCATCTGTTACCTCAGAACAGAAGCCACAAACTTTTCCCATGAATACTGTAGGTGTGTCTTTAAGGTTATGGGTGGAGTTTGAGCTTCATACAATATGAAAATTCTTCTCTCTGTAGCACTGCATCGTTCAGAGGTTTGTAAGTTACATCGCGCTCTTCCTCACATAATACGACTTTCAGGAGGGACTGGACCAAGTGCGTGTGAGGAAGAGCGCGATGTAACTTACAAACCTCTGGACGATGCAGTGCTCCACGGGTTGACCTATTTTGTACTAAAGAACGGCTTCATATCAGATGATGTCCTCACTACTCTGCATATTCAGGACATGCTGTACTGCACTCTGTAATCTATTCCTTTTATCAGAAAATCACCAGGGGGCTTTTTTCAGTATAAAGACATAGATTTATAGGAGTAACTGAAACAAATTGAGATAAGAGGCTGTTTAGTTTATTAGGATCCCCATTAGCTACTGCACATACAGCAGCTACTCTTCCTGGGTTCCACATAAAACCTAGAAATACATGACAAAGTTCAGAACAGTTGTAGACCAGAACAACATAAGGTATTACGTTGAATTCAAAATACAAGATAAAATAAGAGGTATATACTCAACAAAAACGTAAATGCATTTTTTAAAATTTTACTTGAGTTACAATTCATATAAGGACATTAGGCCGTAATCTATGGATTTTACATGACTGGGAATACAGATAGTTTTAAAATAAGGTAGGGGCATGGATCAGAAAACCAGTCAGTATCTGGTGTGGATCAGAAAACCAGTCAGTATCTGGTGTGACCACCATTTGCCTCATGCAGCGCGACACATCTCCTTCTCATAGTGTTGATTGTGGCCATGGGACCAACACTTCACATGTTGTTCACAGTGTATATTGGAAAGACACCAAGAGACAACTAAAATTCTATTTACATTCTATTCATACAGTATATACTGTACATATTTGCATTCGTATATACAGTACAGTTAAATTAGATCTTTAGAAAGAGGACAGGTGCTGTGATACAAGATGTCTTTATCTGGGTTTTTTTAAGCTAAATGTGCTTTTTGCCTAAGTAAGCTGGCAGAGCATTCCACGATGACATGGCTCTATACATAACTGAGGGACATGTTAAATCTGTTTTTGGTTTGGGTACCGTGAAGTAACCCATAGTGGAATGTCGGGTGGGGTATGTATGCCTGTTTGAAGGGAACGCAACTAGATTATACACGCGGTTAGGCATTTTTTAACAGAAATGTTTCTTAAAAAGAGAAGTAGTACATTTCTCCTCAACCATGAATGTTGTTAATGTTTGTTCTGTGCATTTAATGGCAAGGTGTGCTGCTTTGTTTTGAGCCAGCTGCAGCAGGTCTTTCGTTGCTGCACCTGAAATGGATTGGAGCCAAAATGGGCAGGGTCAAAGTTAACTGAACTAGAGGGATTGCTGTGAGTGAATAGGCATAATATCAGTAGTAAGTGATTTGATTATGTGGGGAGCCGAGCTTTCTCGGTTGAGATCAGATGGGAGGGATGCTGTCCCATGTAAGGAGACCACAGAACAGTGCACAGAACTACCGTATGGTCATGTCCTGAACTGGGATGAACTAGAATGGGTTTATTCCCAGTTGTGTGTAATATGAATAGAAGTGTACCATATAGAACTCCACGTTATTATGAAAAACAAACATTATCTGTTTTTGTTATACTTTTATCTGTGATGAACCATTGAGACATCTGAAGTGCCGTGCTGGGTATTTGTGTTGTGGCGTTATCCACTCTTTCTAATACAGAAATGTGATTCTTTCTTTTTACTTTTTGGGTTTTGTTTTGTATTGCTAGGTGTTACTGCACTGTTGGAGCTAGAAACACAAGCATTTAGCTAGGTGTTACTGCACTGTTGGAGCTAGAAACACAAGCATTTAGTTAGGTGTTACTGCACTGTTGGAGCTAGAAACACAAGCATTTAGCTAGGTGTTACTGTTACTGAAACAAGCATTTAGCTAGGTGTTACTGCACTGTTGGAGCTAGAAACACAAGCATTTAGCTAGGTATTACTGCACTGTTGGAGCTAGAAACACAAGCATTTAGCTAGGTATTACTGCACTGTTGGAGCTAGAAACACAAGCATTTAGCTAGGTGTTACTGCACTGTTGGAGCTAGAAACACAAGCATTTCCACTAGATATTACTGCACTGTTGGAGCTAGAAACACAAGCATTTAGCTAGGTGTTACTGCACTGTTGGAGCTAGAAACACAAGCATTTAGCTAGGTGTTACTGCACTGTTGGAGCTAGAAACACAAGCATTTAGCTAGGTGTTACTGCACTGTTGGAGCTAGAAACACAAGCATTTAGCTAGGTGTTACTGCACTGTTGGAGCTAGAAACACAAGCATTTAGCTAGGTGTTACTGCACTGTTGGAGCTAGAAACACAAGCATTTAGCTAGGTGTTACTGCACTGTTGGAGCTAGAAACACAAGCATTTAGCTAGGTGTTACTGCACTGTTGGAGCTAGAAACACAAGCATTTAGCTAGGTGTTACTGCACTGTTGGAGCTAGAAACACAAGCATTTAGCTAGGTGTTACTGCACTGTTGGAGCTAGAAACACAAGCATTTAGCTAGGTGTTACTGCACTGTTGGAGCTAGAAACACAAGCATTTAGCTAGGTGTTACTGCACTGTTGGAGCTAGAAACACAAGCATTTAGCTAGGTGTTACTGCACTGTTGGAGCTAGAAACACAAGCATTTAGCTAGGTGTTACTGCACTGTTGGAGCTAGAAACAAGCATTTAGCTAGGTGTTACTGCACTGTTGGAGCTAGAAACACAAGCATTTAGCTAGGTGTTACTGCACTGTTGGAGCTAGAAACACAAGCATTTAGCTAGGTGTTACTGCACTGTTGGAGCTAGAAACACAAGCATTTAGCTAGGTGTTACTGCACTGTTGGAGCTAGAAACACAAGCATTTAGCTAGGTGTTACTGCACTGTTGGAGCTAGAAACACAAGCATTTCCACTAGATATTACTGCACTGTTGGAGCTAGAAACACAAGCATTTAGCTAGGTATTACTGCACTGTTGGAGCTAGAAACACAAGCATTTAGCTAGGTGTTACTGCACTGTTGGAGCTAGAAACACAAGCATTTAGCTAGGTATTACTGCACTGTTGGAGCTAGAAACACAAGCATTTAGCTAGGTGTTACTGCACTGTTGGAGCTAGAAACACAAGCATTTAGCTAGGTATTACTGCACTGTTGGAGCTAGAAACACAAGCATTTAGCTAGGTATTACTGCACTGTTGGAGCTAGAAACACAAGCATTTAGCTAGGTATTACTGCACTGTTGGAGCTAGAAACACAAGCATTTAGCTAGGTATTACTGCACTGTTGGAGCTAGAAACACAAGCATTTAGCTAGGTATTACTGCACTGTTGGAGCTAGAAACACAAGCATTTAGCTAGGTGTTACTGCACTGTTGGAGCTAGAAACACAAGCATTTAGCTAGGTGTTACTGCACTGTTGGAGCTAGAAACACAAGCATTTAGCTAGGTGTTACTGCACTGTTGGAGCTAGAAACACAAGCATTTCGCTGCACCTGCCATAACATGTTAAAAATCTGTGTACGCGACCAATAAACTTTGATTTGATGAGCATTTCTAAAGTAGGAACTTTGAGGTGAACAGGACATGCAATATGGGAATATATTTGTTAAGTAATAAATCTTAAATTTCAACAAACATTTCTGTAAAAGCAGTATTCCCAATGACCAAATTGTGGTAACGTACAGGAACTCAAGTTCTTTTGTTCTTCCGATCCGGATGAATACCTCACCATCAAATGCCAACCGCATTACCTCCCCAAGATGATAATTTTATTCGATTTATACGGCTCTCAACTACACTAGACTTTGTGCAAACTGGAAACCTCATATATTGAGGCCGCATTTAATGTAGCTTAGAAATGTATTGAAGGAAGTCTGAGGAAAACGCTACCGAAGTCCTATCAACACATCTCCTATGCTACTCGCGCATCGAGCACTCGTGATCATTGCTTCTCCCCCTTCCGGGGAGCCTACAAGGTCCTCCTTTGCCCTCAGATCTCCTCCCATTTTGCGCCTCCCCTCCTATAGGCAGAAAGTTAAACAGGAAGTACCTGTGGTAAAGTCTGTTCAACGTTAGTCTGACCAATCGGAATCTATTCTTCAAGATTGTTTTGTTCATGCGGAATGGGAAATGTTCCGGGTTGACTCTGAAAATAGAATCGTTGTGTACACTAACCCGGTGACTGAGTTCATCAGGAAGTGTATAGAGGATGTTGTTCTCACTGTGACTATTAGAACGAATCCAAACCAAATATGGATAGATGGCATATGCCAAACTGAAAGCACTAACCACCACATTTAATCACGGCAAGGTGACTGGGAACATGGATGTGTACAACTGACCAGCTACAATATTCCCTCTTAAGGCAATCAGAAGCAAAATGACAGTACAGGGATAAAGTGCAATTCAATGGCTCAGACACAAGACGTCTCCACAATTCATTATTTCACTGTTAATATTACAGAACCTTTGTTTCTTTAAATTCACAACTTAGTGTGTCCATTTAAATCTGAAAATTAAAGGGCTTTGACAAAATTGACACCCTTGACTTAATATTTGGTAGCACAGCCAATCAAGCGCTTCCTATAGCCATCGATGTGCTTCCTGCACCTCTGTACTGGCAGTTTGGCCCACTCCTGGTTTGCTGTGCAAACTGCTTCCATCCTTCTTACAAGTTGTCAATGGGATTTTGATCTGGACTCATTGCTGGCCACTTCAGAATAGTCCAGCGTTTTTTCTTGAACCATTCCTGGGTGTTTTTTGAAGTGTGTTTGGGGGTCATTGTCCTCCTGGAAGACCCATGACCTTCGACAGAGACTCAACTTTATGACACTAGGTCTGACATTGCGCTCCAAAATGTCTTGGTATTTTCCTGATTTCATAAGGCCATGCACACGTTCAAGTTCCAGTGCCAGAGGCAGCAAAGCAACCCCTAAACATCACTGAACTGCCTCCATGTTTGACTGTAGGGAAGTTATTTTCTTTGAAGGACACATTTTGTTTTTACGTAAAAAATATATATTTTTAAATTCAAGAGTTTTCTGGAGGAAATAGTGTGTTTGAAAAAAGTGCAAGGGACTCCTTATTAGCCTGTTAAGTCGACCCTCTACTTTTTCGAACATTCTGTTAAAAATCGCGCAACATTTCAGCGCCCTGCTACTCAGGCCAGGAATATAGTATATGCATATGATTAGTATGTGTGGATAGAAAACACTCAGACGTTTATAAAACTGGTTAAATCACGGCTGTGACTATAACAGAACGTGCGTTTCATCGAAAAGTGCAGGAAAATCTGATCACTGAAAATGGAAATAAATATCATTGCGCTACTTCCAGGAATTGTTCAAAGTGAACCGAATTAAATGAGGCCGAGGTTGCAGTGCCTACAGCTTCCACACGTTGTCTAGAGTCTTGTCATTTGATTCAGCTTTGATTCTTGGTCTAACCGAATCAAGGGAATCAATGTTTTGGTCGAGCTCTCTCCGGACATTTTTTCGAGACGGACACCTATAGAATTGACATCGCCTCCTGATGAATTGTATCGCTTATTAACGTGTACTAATACCTAAAGTTGCATTACAAAAGTATTTCGAAGTGTTTTGTGAAAGTTTATCGTCGACTTTTTGAATTTTAAAAAATGACGTTACGTTATGAAACGCTATTTTTTTCAGTTTATCACAGTCTTCATAGATCGATATCTAGGCTATATATGGACCGATTTAATCGAAAAAAAGACCCAATAGTGATTATGGGACATCTAGGAGTGCCAACAAAGAAGATGGTCAAAGGTAATGAATGTTTTATATTTTATTTGTGTGGTTTGTGTAGCGACGACTATGCTAATTATTTTGTTTACGTCCCCTGCGGGTCTTTTGGGGTGTTACATGCTATCAGATAATAGCTTCTCATGCTTTCGCCGAAAAGCATTTTAAAAATCTGACTTGTTGCCTGGATTCACAACGAGTGTAGCTTTAATTCAATAGCCTGCATGTGTATTTTAATGAACGTTTGAGTTTTAACTAATACTATTAGCATTTAGCGTAGCGCATTTGCATTTCCAGAGCTCTAGATGGGACGCCTGCGTGCCAGGTAGGAGCAAGAGGTTAAGGGAAAGTCAAACCCTGAGCCGCCGACGTGGGCCACTGCCGCTCACGAGGACTGTGAACTCGTTCTCCGTGGCCAACGTGAGTAAGACAATTAAGCGTATTAACCCTTGCAAGGCTGCCGGCCCAGACGGCATCCCAAGCCACATCCACAGAGCATGTGCAGACCAGCTGGCTGGAATGTTAATGGACATATTCAATCACTCCCAGTCTGTTGCTTCAAGATGTCCACCATTGTTCCTGTACCCAAGAAAGTGAAGGTAACTGAACTAAATGTCTATTCATCAGGAAGTGCTTTGAGATGCTAGTTAAGGATTATATCACCTTGCCCAACACCCTAGACCCACTACAATTTGCATATCGCCCCAACAGATCCACGGATGACTATATCGCCATCGCACTGCACACTGCCCTATCCCATCTGGACAAGAGGAATACCAATGTAAGAATGCTGTTCTTCGACTACAGCTCAGCCTTCAACAACATAATGCCCTCCAAGCTCATCACTAAGCTTGGGGCCCTGGGTCTGAGCCCCGCCCTGTGCAACTGGGCCCTGGACTTCCTGACAGGCGATCCCAGGTGGTGAAAATAGGCAACAACACTTCTGCCATGCTGATCCTCAACACAGGGGCCCCAGAAGGGTGCATGCTCAGCCCCTTCTTGTACTCCCCTTTCACCCATGACTGCGTGGCCATGCACGTTTCCAAAGCAATCATCAAGTTTTCTGATTGCCAACAATGACGAGACAGCTTACAGGTAGGAGGTAAGGGCCCTGGCAGACTGGTGCCTGGAAGATGTTCATGGACTTCAGGAGACACCAGAGAGGGCACACCCCCACCCATATTGACGGGATCGTAGTGGAGATGGTGAAAAGCTTCCGTCACTGATAAGCTGAAATGGTCCATTCACACAGACAGTGTGGTGAAGAAGGCGCAACGGCACCTGTTCAACCTCATGAGGCTGAAAATATCTTGGCCCCTAAGACCCTCACAAACATCTAAATATGCACCATTGAGGGCATCCTGTCAGGCTGTATCACCACCTGGTACGGAAATTGCAACGAGCTCAGGGCTCTCCAGAGGGTGGTGCGGTCAGCACAATGCATCACCGGGGCACACTGCCTGTTCTCCAGGACATCTACAGTACCTGGTGTCACAGGATGGCCAAGAAGATCATCAAGTACCTCAGCCACCCGAGGCCTGTTCACCCCGCTAACATCTAGAAGGTGGAGAAAGTACATGTGCGTCAAAGCTGTGAGAGACTGAAAACTGCTTCTATCTCCAGGCCATCGGACTGTTAAATGCCCGGTACTCTTCCCTGCACCTTAGGGACTGTTGCCTTCAGAAAGTATTGACTTTTTGAACATTTTGTTTTGTTACAGCCAGATTTAAAAATGTATTATTTTTTTTGTATCACTGGCCTACACACAATACCCCATAATGTGAAAGTGAAATTCTGTTTTTAGAAATTGTTACAAATGAATAAATGTAAGCCTGAAATCCCTTGAGTCAATAAGTATTCAACTCCTTTGTTATGGCAAGCCTAAATAAATTCAGGGTTAAATATTTGCTTAACAAGTCACATAATAAGTTGTATGGACTCGCTCTGTGAGTGATAGTAAAACAAACACAATAATACTGTTTCAAATTATTTTTGAATGACTAGCTCATCTCTGTACCCCACACAGAATTATCAGTAAGGTGCCTCAGTCGACCAGTGACTTTCGATTCAATCAGAAAGACCAGGGAGGTTTTCCAATGCCTCACAAAGACGGGCACCTATTGGTGAAAAAAATATATAATAAAGCTAACGTTGAATATCCCTTTGAGCATGTTGAAGTTACACCATCCAAAGTATAAATAGTATCAATAGACCCAGTCACTACAAACATACAGGCGTCTTTCCTAACTTAGTTCCAGGAGAGAAAGGAAACCACTCAGGGATTTCACCATGAGGCCAAAGGTGACTATAAATTAGAGTTTAATGGCTGTGATAAGATAAAACTGAGGATGAATCAACAACATTGTAGTTGCTCCACAATTCTAACCTAATTGAGAGTGAAAAGAAGGAAGCCTGTACAGAACATGCATCTTGTTTACAATAAGGCTCTAAAGTAAATGTAAAAAAATGCGCCAAAGAAATGATCATTATGTCCTGAATACGAAGTCTTATGTTTGGGGCAAATCCACACAACACATTACTGAGTACCACTCTTCATACTTTCAATCATGGTGGTGGCTGCATCATGTTATAGGTATGATTGTCATCGGCAAGGACTATGGAGTTCTTTTTTTTAGGATAAAAAGAAGCTGTATATAACTACTGTAAGCACAGGAAAAATCCTAGAGGACAACCTGGTTGTCTGCTTTCCAACAGACACTGGGAGACACATTCACCTTTCAGCAGGGCAATAACCTTAATCACAAGGCCAAATATACACTAGAGTTACCAAAACAACATTGAATGTTTCTGAGTGGCCTAGTTACAGTTTTGACTTAAATCGGCTTGGAAAATCTATGGCAAAACTTGTAAATGTCTGTTTAGCAATGATCAACAACCAACTTTTAAGTAAGCATTTCACGGTAAGGTTGTATTTGGCACATGTGACAAATTCGATTTTGAACTTAAAAGAGCTTGAAGAATTTTTTTGAAGAACGTGCAAATATTGTACAATCCAGGTGTGCAAAGCTCTTTGAGACTTACCCAGAAAGACTCATAGCTGTATTCGCTGCCAAAGGTGATCCTAACATGTATTGCCACAGGGGGGTTAAATACTTATGTGATCAAGATATAGTAGTGTTTTCTTTTTTTTGCATAAATGTTTTACAAATGTTATCATTTCTATTCCACTTTGGCATTACTGAATATTTTGTGTTGATTGTTGACAAATATTACAATTAAATCCATTCTAATCCCACCTTGAAAAAGTCCAGGGTTGGGAATACTTTCTGAAGGAACGGTACATCATCACTGAACAATGGTCACTTTTTAATGTTTACATACTATTTTACCCTCTTCATATGCACACTACAAGAGCAAAAGTATGTGGACACCAGCTCGTAGAACATCTCATTCCAAAATCATGGGTATTAATATGGAGTTGGTCCCCCTCTTTGCTGCTATAATAGCCTCCACTCTTCTGGGAAGGCTTTCCACTGAATGTTGGAACATTGTTGCGGGAACTTGCTTCCATTCAGTTACAAACTATTTCTGCGCATTTAGAAGACTAAATGTGTGGTGATTTTTTTATTATTATAGAAAATGGTATATCATACACTGAAGTTGTTGAACAATAGAAAGTAATTCTACTTTGAAAGTTGATCAACTTGAGAAAATGGTCTTTGATTGTTTTGGTACATGTACTGGAGAGCTCTTTGTCTACACCCACTCAGCATCGTTCACACTCTTAAACCTTAGCCCCAAGCATCTCTTTAAGGATTCACATGTGCTAAACAGAGTGAGTAGTGTAGTACACAACCAAAGATTCAAGACTAAAAGTAGTAGCCTAAAAAAATTAGAATTCTTGTTGTTGACAAGGGTCAGTAAGGTAAAACTTCAGGTAAAAAATGTACTGGAGAGCTACACTGAGTAGTGTAGTACACAACCAAGATTCAAGACTAAAAGTAGTAGCCTACTCTGATGCAGCTGAGTCCTTGGCCTTCAGTGGATCCTCCTTTAGAAGTTGCGAGCTTATGCCACGGGAATTAGAGGTAATGTGGTTTAGTATGGTACCCCGCGTCACCACTTCATTGCTCCAGACCCACTGGTCTTGCACTGCAAGGGGGAGTTAGATCACTGATTATGCTTTGGGTCCTACTGTGTCTCTGACAATGAATGGGCGACATAAGCCTAAATAGAAACCGATAATTGTTCATGACCTCTGTATTACTTACTAAAACTGTTGTTACAGTAAGGTTATTATTATTATTCTGGTCTCCCACGTGCCCTGCCCGCAAGACATGGGGATTCTTTAGCTAAATAGCCCAGTACTGTACTGCCGACCGTCACGTTGTACAGTGCCATATTTTCCATTCCATCCTAACGCAAACCCAGAGGGTTTTTCATTTTTCTTGGAATAGAAACACCATAATATTAATCTAATTCATTAAGCAAGTATCAATCAAATGTTTGGACACCTACTCATTCCAGGGCTTTTCTTCATTTTCTACATTGTAGAATAATAGTGAAGACATCACAACTATGAAATAACATATGGAATCAGTTAAGAACAAATTCTTATTTACAAGGACAGCCTACTCCTTCCTTGAACCCCAGTCTCCCGCGTCTCCCGTGTGTCCACATTCTCTAGTACAGCCATTATTGAAGGTACTTGAGGTCACCGAGAAAGTCTAGAAATGGCCTGCTCTCTCTTAGGTAAGGAATTAGGCACTTTCTCATGTTTACTACAATATGTATTTTAGGCTATGTTTACTTGTCAGACTGCACAGTAGCCTAATAAACAAATGCAGGTGGCTTATATCTTCAAAATGCTTTATTATCCAAATGTAAAAGCATATACCGTACATCTTCATCAACATCTTTATGCTTTCAGTATTAAAATGATAACTTTCAAAATGCAGATGTTGATTTAGTTATGCATCCATAACAAATCATTATGGGAATAATTATCACTGAATTGCAGAAATATTGGAACAAAGTTGTCTAATGAAGGCAACCAGTTTCTTACTGGAAAATACTCTTTCAAACACATGGTCACGTTGTACAGCGTCATTAAGGCTATTAGCGGGGCTATATTTTGGCCTTTATTCAGATTACAATCGTTAACTGTTATTTTTAAAACAAAATCATCTCAAATATCGTCATATATAGTCTTCCCGCTGTGGACGTCTATTTCAGCAATGTTTCACGCTGCTCTGAGACAAGCATGGAGAAATGACAATGTTCAATTATATTCCATGATATTCTTAAAATATATGTTGACTGAATATAAGCAAGTGATGTCTGCTAAATAATCAAGTTAGGTTTGTCCAGAAATAAATAATTTGGTTCACAAAATGTTTCGTGTTCGGCTATAAAAATGGATTTTATCAAACAAAAGATCATTCATTGTGTAACAATGAGCATTGGGATTGCAAACAGACAAAGATCGTCAAAGGTAAACTATTTATTTTATTGCAGTTTGTGATTATGTTATGCCTGTGCTGGTTGAAATTGTTTTTTTCTTATGGGGCTCTATACTCAGATAATCACATCGTATTCTTTCGTAGTAAATCCTTTTTTAAATCTAACAAAGCAGTTGGATTAGCAAGATTCTAGGCTTTCGATACATGTGAGACACTTGTATTTTCATGAATGTTTAATATGACTATTTATGTAGCGATCACCGTATGTTGTGGAATTTCAGCCCGCTACCGGGTTCCGTGCTCAGAGAGGTTAATGCAACCGCTGTGCCAGATTTTAAAAAAAGTTTTCTTTAACTTTATTTTATCATCAAATGACACTCATAGGACTTCATGTTACACAATACATGTATGTTTTGTTCGATAAAGTTCATATTTATATACAAAAATCGGAGTTTACATTGGCGTGTTATGTTTAGTAGTTTCAAAACATCCAGTGATTTTGCAGAGAGCCACATCAATTTACAGAAATACTCATAATAAATATTGATAACAGATACAACTATCATGCATAGAATTATAGATACACTTCTCCTTAATGCAACCGCTGTGTCAGATTTCAAAAAACTTCACGGAAAAAGCACAGCATGCAATAATCTGAGTACGGCGCTCAGACAAACAAATCAAGCCATACAGATATCCGCCATGTTGGAGTCAACAGAAATCATAAATAGCGTTATAAATATTCACTTACCTTTGATCTTCATTAGAATGCACTCCCAGGAATCCCAGTTCCACAATAAATGTTTGATTTGTTCGATAAAGTACATAATTTATGTCCAAATACCTCATTTTTGTTCGCGCGTTTAGCCCAGTAATCCAAATGCTCAATGTGCGATCACGTAGTTCAGACAAAGTCGAAAGTTATATTACAGTTCGTAGAAACATGTCAATTGATGTATAGAATCAATCTTTAGGATGTTTTTTTTCTTTATCATAAATCTTCAATAATGTTTCAACTGGAGAATTCCTTTGTCTTCAGAAATGCAATGGAACTCAAGCTAACTCATGTGAACGCGCGTGGTCAGCTCATGCCACTCTGCAAGACCACCGACTCATTCAACTCCCATTCCCCCCTCCTTCACAGTAGAATAATCAAACAAGGTTCTAAAGACTGTTTGAGTTTATTTTATTTTTACAGGGACAGTGCACATTAATCAACGTTTCAGTAAAAGTGCCGGTTTTAGCCAGCCGGCTAATTTTCAATCGCAGTCCCTGGGCAGGTTATTAAAAACAATTACAATATAGACAATCATTGAGCAGTGAGCACATGCAGCGCAACATAGGACAAGCAAGACATAGCACACAGACAGAGCAACATAGAACAAAAAGTAGCAAGACAAAATTCATAAAAGCAACCAAGTGTTTCCACACCTCACAAGCTACAGACAACTGACAACATGGAAAGAGCCAACACACAGCTAGGGATTATGTTAACAAATCTGATTGACGTTTAGCCATGTCTTCATGCATTTTGTGAACGTGTGATATGTGGTGCAGTTGTGTGTCTGATGGCAGTGTATTCCAGACATGGGAAGCTCTCACAGAGAAAGTGGATTTACTAAAGGTGCTTTTCCTTAAGGGAACTATACCGTCACCTCTCATGGCAGACAGTGTGGATCTGCTGCCATATGTTTGGGTTTTCTGTTTAACAAAAGTACTGAGTGAAGGGGGAGGAGCCAGGCCATTTATAGGATCTTGAATACAAGACATGCGTCGGTGTTTTGCACAAGATTTTCCCAACTCAGGAGCTCATGCTTTCTGAGGATGTAACAGTGATGATGGCTATTGGGCTTCCTATCAAGCACTTCGCAAGCCTGTTTGTAGACAGACTGAATAGGTTTTAATATTGTACAGCAAGCTTGGGCCCAACTAGTTGACATCTAGTGGAAGCCTTAGGAAGTGCAATTTGACCCCATAGACACTATATTTGATAGGCAAAGAGTTGAAAATCTACAAACCTTAGATTTCCTACTTCCTGGTTGGATTTCTCCTCATGTTTTTGCCTGCCATGAGTTCTGTTTTACTCACAGACATCATTCAAACAGTTTTAGAAACGTCAGTGTTTTCTATCCAAATATACTAATAATATGCATATATTAGCAACTGGGCCTGAGTAGCAGGCAGTTTACTCTGGGCACCTTATTTATCCAATCTACTCAATACTGCCCCCAGCCATAAGAAGTTAAAATGCCTTTCCTTTTGAAGTAGTGACGGCGACATACGCCTTGCTTTCTGAAACGGGTCACATGTTGTCACAGCTCCTAAACCTGGCATTACCTTTTTCACGCATAAAAAACCCGCTAAATTCCATTGCGGAAGAGACCGATGGCTGGCTAGCTAGCGAAGTGCCGAATTCACATGGAGAACAACAGCGCCAGTGAATGAGTCTACGACGGACAGGTATTGCATATCACTGAGACTTCAGCTGGTCGCGGAATCTCATACATATGATATACAGTCAGCACTGGCCCACTTTCTCTGTATCATCTTTGCCCAGGGCTCCTTTATCCCCAGTTTGAAGCATCATTAGACAATCACCTTTCTTACTTTTCTCCCCCCCTTTCAAATCTGTCATTCTGAGCTGTATACCATGTCAAAGGAAAATAACACTGAAGGCTGTCATTCTAAAATGGGTGTTGACTTTCAACATTAGAGAAGCCTTTGTCAATGTCCATTCGTACTCCAAGAGTGGCACAATATCCCTAATATAGCCTAGCCTGTACTGTGTAGGGGCAAAGCATACCACCATCCAACTGACATAATACAATACGCTAGCTAGAATCATGTTGCTGTTGCCTGGTCCTGTCACTGCCTCTCCAGTTAAAGACTGTTGCTTTGTGGGGGTAAACCTTCTCTATGAGAATGGGGACACAGAGTGGGGGGCTTCGGGAGTAGATTGAGCAGATGTTCAATCACAATACTTTAGGGGTGTGTGTGTGTGCAGTGTACTTTAGGGGTGTGTGTGTGCAGAGATGGGCTGTTGTGGGTGTGTCCACTGGGCAGAAGTGTGGCACTCTCTTGGTGTAAATAGACTGGGTTAAACCTGATCCTCATTGAATGAGCACATGGGAACCGGATATTATTCAGTTGGCTATCCTGATGAATGTTTCATGGCTGGGAGCCACATCCTGGGACTTACTTGAATTTGTCCAATAAGAAACGCTTGTTTTTGTTTTCTGTTGAAAAACGTTTGCTACGCTGTTCCTTAATAAATACGACCCAGCAGTTCTCTGTCCCCACCTGATGACAGCAGTTCTGTCCCCACCTGATGACAGCAGTTCTGTCCCCACCTGATGACAGCAGTTCTCTGTCCCCACCTGATGACAGCAGTTCTCTGTCCCCACCTGATGACAGCAGTTCTCTGTCCCCACCTGATGACAGCAGTTCTCTGTCCCCACCTGATGACAGCAGTTCTCTGTCCCCACCCGATGACAGCAGTTCTCTGTCCCCACCTGATGACAGCAGTTCTCTGTCCCCACCTGATGACAGCAGTTCTGTCCCCACCCGATGACAGCAGTTCTGTCCCCACCTGATGACAGCAGTTCTGTCCCCACCTGATGACAGCAGTTCTGTCCCCACCTGATGACAGCAGTTCTGTCCCCACCTGATGACAGCAGTTCTCTGTCCCCACCTGATGACAGCAGTTCTCTGTCCCCACCTGATGACAGCAGTTCTCTGTCCCCACCTGATGACAGCAGTTCTGTCCCCACCTGATGACAGCAGTTCTCTGTCCCCACCTGATGACAGCAGTTCTCTGTCCCCACCTGATGACAGCAGTTCTCTGTCCCCACCTGATGACAGCAGTTCTCTGTCCCCACCTGATGACAGCAGTTCTGTCCCCACCTGATGACAGCAGTTCTGTCCCCACCTGATGACAGCAGTTCTCTGTCCCCACCTGATGACAGCAGTTCTCTGTCCCCACCTGATGACAGCAGTTCTCTGGCCCCACCTGATGACAGCAGTTCTCTGGCCCCACCTGATGACAGCAGTTCTCTGGCCCCACCTGATGACAGCAGTTATCTGGCCCCACCTGATGACAGCAGTTCTCTGGCCCCACCTGATGACAGCAGCCCCACCAAGAAAGAGCCAAGATAGGCCTTGGGTTTAGTTTTCTTCTGATGGTTCTTTGGTTTTGGTCTAGGCTCTCCTGATTGACATTTCACAATGGCCCGGGCCACATGACTGACCAGGAGTTTCCGTAGGTGAAAATCCCTTAATGAGTTTAAATTATTTATTTTTTTAACCTTTATTTAACTAGGCAAGTCAGTTAGGAACAAATTCTTAGTTTCAATGACGACCTAGGAACAGTGGGTTAACTGCCTGTTCAGGCGCAGAACGACAGATTTGTACCTTGTCAGCTCGGGGGTTTGAACTTGCAACCTTCCGGTTACTAGTCCAACGCTCTAACCACTAAGCTACCCCGCCGCCCCAACATAAGGGTAATGCCAACCAATTTCACTGTTTTATCCGTAGACATAATATGTGACGTCATGTTTTGATCTTCTCTCTCAAACCCTTAATGCTCTACCACTTGGTAAGTCTGAACAAGGATAATGTGGTTATTATTATTATCATGGCTTGTAAGACTTGTCATAAGCAAGTCTTATAATGTCTAATCTAAACGGTGCTGACTTAATGACAACTGTTTGTCCACCTCAAGTCATATCTTGTGAGGCAGCGCTTTTTTCGTAATTCCTATTCATTCCAGAGTTGAAGACAGCTGTGTAAGACGGAACCCTATCATTATTGTTATTCATCAGCCAGCCTCCATTGCACATGAACAAACACTTAAAGATAAATTGGCTTGTTCGTTAGAAAACGTTTCTCTCTATCCTCTATGACCATGACACACTGTTGGCTCTGTGAAAGCAATCCCATTATTTTGCCATGTCTCCGAAATCCTGTTGTCCTTTGGTATAATCAGACAAAAAGCATGTGGTATTATGGGGGCCTGTGTCCAAGCCAAACAAACAGCATACTCCTGTGGATGATGTATTGGAAGTGAGTTTAGTGAGTTCTCTAAGCCCACAAATAAATGTAGGATTCTGCTGATTTATAACGTGGCTATTGATTCACTTAAATGCAAATTCCACCAAAAGCGTCCCTATGATAACATGGAAGGAGATGCAATGGTTGCTTCATGTGCAAGGAGCTAGGATATTCACAAATTCAAACAAACTATAGTTGACTTACTCACATTGGTACCTCTGTAACAGCTTTTGAGATGTATACTGAACAAAAATATGAACGCAACTGGCCAAAATGTCAAAGATTTTACTGAGTTACAGTTCATATACGGAAATCAGTCAATTGAAATGAATTAATTAGGCCTTATTCTATGGACTTCACATGACTGGGCAGGGACACAGCCATGGGTGGGCCTAGGAGGGCATGGGCCCACCCACCTGGGAGACTGGCCCACCCGCCTGGGAGACTGGCCCACCCGCCTGGGAGACTGGCCCACCCGCCTGGGAGACTGGCCCACCCGCCTGGGAGACTGGCCCACCCGCCTGGGAGACTGGCCCACCCGTCTGGGAGACTGGCCCACCCAATGCAGAATGAGTTTTTCCCCACAAAAGGGTTTTATTACAGACATAAATACTCCTCAGTTTCATTAGGTGGTTGGTCTCAGACGAAGAAGCCAGATGTGGATGTCCTAGGCTGTCCTAGGCTGTCATGATTCAATGAAAATCATTCTTTCATAGGTATTCTTTTTGTCCAGATGGGATAGGGCCGTGTAATGGCGATTGCATCATCTCTGGACCTGTATGGTTGGTGTGCAAACTGAAATGGGTCTAGGGTGTAGGGCCTCCCGGATGGCGCAGTGGTCTAGGGCACTGCATCGCAGCGCTAGCTGTGCCACGAGTGTCTGGGTTCGTGCCCAGGCTCTGTCGGCCGTGACAGGGAGGTCCGTGGGGCGACGCACAATTGGCTTAGCGTCGTCCGGGTTATGGAGGGTTTGGCCAGTAGGGATATCCTTGTCTCATCGCGCACCAGCGACACCTGTGGCGGGCCGGGCGCAGTGCACGCTAACCAAGGTTGCCAGGTGCACGGTGTTCCCTCCGGCAAATTGGTGCGGCTGGCTTCCGGGTTGGATGCGCGCTGTGTTAAGAAGCAGTGCGGCTTGGTTGGGTTGTGTTTCAGAGGAGCATGGCTTTCGACCTTCGTCTGTCCTGAGCCCATACGGGAGTTGTAGCGATGAGACAAGATAGTAATTACTAACAATTGAATACCACGAAATTTGGGAGATAAATGGGTAGAATGTATAAAAATAAAATAAAAAGAAATGGGTCTAGGGTGGCCGGTAAGGTGACTGTGATATGATCCTTGCTTAGCCTCTCAAAGCAGATCATGATGACAGAAGTGCTATGAGGCGGTAGTCATTTAGTTCAGTTATCTTTGCCTACTTAGGTACAGGAACAATGGTAGCCATATTGAAGCATGTGGAAATATGGCTGAATTTAAACAATGTAGTTATTCCCTCACCTAGTCTATCGGAGTGCAAGAATGAGATTGATTCTACAAAGCCTTTCAGATCTATGTGAAGTGCCAAGGGTAGATTTGGAATTGAGCCATTATGTTGAAAATCCTACAGCAGAAAAATGGCTAGTGTTCAGAGAAGGGGTGAATGCCTGAAGCACACCTAATGCAATCCTCTCACATGGCAGTGACTCCTCACTGAGAGAGTATTAAGATCGGAGCACCCCTTGGTGCAATGTCAACTGTAGCAGCTGCCTCGCCACAGACCTGACAGACAGCCAGTGTGCGTGTGTGTGACACACCGAGTATACTCCTGTATATGCTTGTCTGTGGAATGACACTGTTCTCTAGCCATGATGCGGCACACTACTGCGCCGTACTCTCACTCGCTCTCTATCAAAGCCTCAGCTCCTATCCTATCCTGGTCAAGATGTCTAGTTATATTCGCACTGTATGAAATGTGCTTCAATGCCAGCTTAATTCTCTGTGAAACGACATGGCTCTCTGCTGAGCTGGAGGTTGCGCAATGTCATTGAGGTCTGACCTTGCAGTGAATTGTCCCATGTTTTAAGGAATGGGGGTATTTTCTCATTCTATGTCATCTGGGAAAGCTATATACTGCAGCGCGATGTGGGTATTGATGTCTGTAGTGAAAATACACTGAGTATACAAAACATTAAGAACACCTGCTCTTTCCATGACATCGACTGACCAGACGAATCAAATTGTATTTGTCACTTGCACCAAATACAACAGGTGAAATACATTGATATGCTTACTTACAAGCACGTAACCTACAATACAATAATTAAAGAGCAGCAGTAAATAACAATAGCGGGGCTATATACAAGGGTACCGGTTCAGAGTCCATGTGCAGGGGCACCGGTGTCCAGGTAATTGAGCTGAAAGCTTTGCTTGATCTCTTATTGATGTCACTTGTTAAATCCACTTCAATCAGTGTAGATGAAGGGGAGGAGATGGGCTAACGAAGGATTGTTAAGCCTTGAGACATGCGTTGTGTATGTGTAATTCTTCAACATCTTGCTAGCTAGCAACGATAGCGAAGCCAGCTGCAGTCACATATTGGTGAATGGAAATGGGGCTTCAGTCAGCTGATCGTTAGAGTTTTTATGGTTATGACGGTTATTTTATTTTCATGCCTGTCTTCATCCATAACCGTCAGTTACACAGGTATACGGTAATTGTGCCGGCCCTGACTAGCCCTAGATTTTGTGTCTTCAATGAATATGCAAATTGACTTTCCCCAATAGAATCATCACTTACCTCTTTCTACATGAAAGTCACTGTTAACTGAATTTGCTCACTACCAGCTGTGCAGTATTTTTAGCTTCCTCTGGGTGTAGAATCAGGTCTGCAGTGTGTAATAATCCACAGACAAGGCCCATCTTCGACTAACCAGAGGCACTAATGAGGACTTTTTTCATGATGAATCCGTTACTCATGTTGCTGAGACTGCCTGGTCATATAGTGCTCGGGGGGGTTATACTGATGTTTAATGGATCCTGCTGGTTGGGGCCTGCTAGGACAGGATTGGCCTATAGGAGATATCTGGTTGGTCACATTGGCTTATAGGAGAGACACGGGCTGAGTTTAGACAGGCAGCCCAATTATGATCATTTTTTTTCACTAATTGGTATTTTGATCAGCATTGAAAAATATCTGATGTGAAAAGATCTGATGTGATTGGTCAAAATACCAATTAGTGGAAAAATATCAGAATTGGGCTGCGTGCGTTAACGCAGCCATGGTGGGTCACATTGGCCTATAGGAGATTATTTGGTGGTACCTTCTGTGGCAGATTGGCCTATAGGGGAATATCTGGTTGGTCACATTGACCTATAGGAGAGATCTGGGCCTCTAGAATTGGGTTATGTGGACTTGCAAAGCTCGAGGTAGAAGTTCCCCACAGATGTAGGGTCACCTTATTCTGCTCCAGCCCTAGCCTTCCCTTAGGGGGAAAATGGCATCTAGGGCCACTTCATCATACTCCAAGTGCTAACCTATATCAATCTAAGAACGAGGGAAGAAGAGTTTCCATGACTTTAATGTTTTTCTTTTACAGTGTGTACTGAAAGCCATTTTTGTGGATGAGAGTGATGTATTGGTGCAGTGAAATGTCAAGTGCATCTTAAGTAGCTACGATTACATCTGGCATGTTTACTTAGACAATAAAACACTCTGACTCACCAGTTTAGCTGTCTAACCTCTTACTGTCTGTGTTTTCATAGCTGCAGGACGAGCAACAGAAAAAGCCTGATAGGAAGTGGTCAGTCTTCGGCGCTTCCGCGACCTCACTCCCCCCTCTCATCGCATACAGGTAAGGCTTGTCTGTGTGTGAATAATTGTTGTACTGTACAGTACAGGCATCTGTATTGATGGGTGTGTGTGAAGTGTCCGATTGAGTAAAAGACCGAATGAATGTTGTGCTTGCAAAGAGGCTTTGGTTGGCCAGAGTGTTCTACCCCTGAATGAAGGCCATTGTCTGTGGGTAAATGCAGAAGCAGTCTGGAAACGGCACTCTTCAGGAGTGCAATCTGTTTCTGATTCAATAGCCACCCGCAAGATCCTCCTCTGTCTCGCTCTCTCTGTAGACCACAACACACTGTCTGAAATGTTAGCAACCTGTCTTCTACAACAAAAGTGACAAACTAGCTGTTTCTGCAAGGAATCTTTTCCAATTATTTTTTATTATAATGGCAAATGCTTTCATTGAAACTGGATTTCAAATGGGATCTGAAAATAATGTAAGACGATGCGAAATACAGCACATCTCTCTGATGGTACAACTATTTTAATAAAGTTTTGGTTGTAGCCTGGTGTCCAGACGCAAGTGAGTCTAGGCTACTTTGGTCCAAACTGTAAACTGAAGGCAGTCTAACTGCATTATTTCAGAATCATACTGGAAAAACATTGACAGTGTAGTGAAAAATAACAAATCAGCACATTATAGTTGGGTTGCACATAAGACAATAGGCAAAAGCAGGCTTGAGTAAACGATAGGCTTTTCGTGGTACAGCCAAAGATAAGTCTCTGATGCCAATGGTTAAAAAGGGTGAGTGCTCTGTGCTATCGGAGCGCTGGCATTGGAACCAGCAGGGATTGTGATTGTAATGGATCAAGAAGTGGCAGGCCTCACGAAGGAAATGCACAGGGAGGAGAGGGTGGATTTAATCTATTCCAGCCTGGGTGTTTTATTTCCTGACAGGCCAAACACTGATAACGGCCCTCTGTTTGCGTAGTCAGACATTCTTGCCTTGCCAGAGAGCTCATTCCTTAAGATGAACTATGTGAGACGTAGTGACGGTAATGACAGGGCTGAACTATGGGAGAATTTCACTGGCTGGCACAAACGTATTGCAGGTACATGTACATTTGGTAAGACCGTTATTTCCAGTTATCATGTTAGTTGCAGTGGTTGTAACCGTTTTGGCATTTAGGTGATGGCAAAGCCGGAGTGTGTGCCTACAGTACTCATTTTACTATGTGAGACGTAGTGACGGTAATGACAGGGCTGAACTATGGGAGAATTTCACTGGCTGGCACAAACGTATTGCAGGTACATGTACATGTTGTAAGAGAGTGTGTGCCTACAGTACAAACGTATTGCAGGTACATGTACATTTGGAAAGAGAGTGTGTGCCTACAGTACAAACGTATTGCAGGTACATGTACATTTGGTAAGAGAGTGTGTGCCTACAGTACAAACGTATTGCAGGTACATGTACATTTGGTAAGAGAGTGTGTGCCTACAGTACAAACGTATTGCAGGTACATGTACATTTGGTAAGAGAGTGTGTGCCTACAGTACAAACGTATTGCAGGTACATGTACATTTGGTAAGAGAGTGTGTGCCTACAGTACAAACGTATTGCAGGTACATGTACATTTGGTAAGAGAGTGTGTGCCTACAGTACAAACGTATTGCAGGTACATGTACATTTGGTAAGAGAGTGTGTGCCTACAGTACAAACGTATTGCAGGTACATGTACATTTGGTAAGAGAGTGTGTGCCTACAGTACAAACGTATTGCAGGTACATGTACATTTGGTAAGAGGGTGTGTGCCTACAGTACAAACGTATTGCAGGTACATGTACATTTGGTTAGAGAGTGTGTGCCTACAGTACAAACGTATTGCAGGTACATGTACATTTGGTTAGAGAGTGTGTGCCTACAGTACAAACGTATTGCAGGTACATGTACATTTGGTTAGAGAGTGTGTGCCTATAGTACAAACGTATTGCAGGTACATGTACATTTGGTTAGAGAGTGTGTGCCTATAGTACCCATTTTACGTTGACATGTTGTTAACTGCTCTTTTCTTCAGTAAAATAAACTCAGCAGAGAAAGAAACGTCCTCTCACTGTCAACTGCGTTTATTTTCAGCAAACTTAACGTGTAAATATTTGTTTGAACATAACAAGATTCAACAACTGAGACATAAACTGAACAGGTTCCACAGAAATGTGACTAACATAAATTGAATGTGTCCCTGAACTAAGGGTGGGGTTAACAGTCAGTATCTGGTGTGGCCACCAGCTGTATTAAGTACTGCAGTGCATCTTCTCCTCATGGACTGCACCAGATTTGCCAGTTCTTGCTGTGAGATGTTACCCCACTTTTCCACCAAGGCACTTGCAAGTTCCCGGACATTTCTGGAGGGAATGGCCCTAGCCCTCATCCTACGATCCAACAGGTCCCAGACTAGTGGTTGACCGATTATGATTTTTCAACTCCAATACCGATTATTGGAGGACCAAAAAAGACAATACCGATTTAATCGGCCAATTAAAAAAGAAATAATAATAATAATAATTTTAAAAAATATATATATATATTTGTAATAATGACAATTACAACAATACTGAATGAACAGTTATTTTAACTTAATATAATAAAAATCAATTTAGCCTCAAATAAATAATGAAACATGTTCAATTTGGTTTAAATAGGGCAAAAACAAAGTGTTGGAGAAGTAAAAGTGCAATATGTGCCATGTAAAAAAGCTAACGTTTCAGTTCCTTGCTCAGAACATGAGAACATATGAAAGTTGGTGGTTCCTTTTAAAATGAGGCTTCAATATTCCAAGGTAAGAGGTTTTAGGTTGTAGTTAATATAGTATTTATAGGACTATTTCTGTCTATACCATTTGTATTTCATATACCTTTGACTATTGGATGTTCTTATAGGCACTATAGTATTGCCAGAGTAACAGTATAGCTTCCGTCCCTCTCCTCGCCCCTACCTTGGCTCGAACCAGGAACACATCGACAACAGCCACACTCGAAGCAGCGTTACCCATCACTCCACAAATACTTGCAGACTAAGGGGAATAACTACTCCAAGTCTCAGAGCGAGTGATGTTTGAAACGCTATTAGCGCACACCCAGCTAACTAGCTAGCCATTTCACATCGTTACACCAGCCGTTAGGCTGATAGGCTTGAAGTCATAAACAGCGCTGTGCTTTTGAAGATCTGCTGGCAAAATGCACGAAAGTGCTGTTTGAATGAATGCTTACGAGCCTGCTGCTGCCTACCATCGCTCAGTCAGACTGCTCTATCAAATCATAGACTTAATTATAACATAATAACACACAAAAATACGAGTCTTGAGTCATTACTATGGTCGAATCCGGAAGCTATCATTTCGAAAACAAGACGTTTATTTCAGTGAAATACGGAACCGTTCGGTATTTTATCTAACGGGTGGCATCCCTAAGTCTAAATATGCTTGTTACATTGCATAACCTTCAATATTATGTCATAATTACATAAAATTCTGGCAAATTAGTTCGCAATGAGCCAGGCTGCCCAAACTGTTGCATATACCCTGACTCTGCGTGCAATGAACGCAAGAGAAATGATACAATTTCAACTGGTTAATATTGCCTGCTAACCTGGATTTCTTTTAGCTAAATATGCAGGTTTAAAAAATATATGCTTCTGTGTATTGATTTTAAGAAAGGCATTGGTGTTTATGGTTAGGTACAGTTGTCCAAAGACTTTTTCGCAAATGTGCTTTTATTAAATCCTCCCCCAGCGTTGCATCGATTATATGCAACGCAGGACACGCTAGATAAACGAGTAAAATCATCAACCATGTGTAGTTAACTAGTGAATATGATTAATTGATTGTTTTTCACAAGATACGTTTAATGCTAGCTAGCATCTTACCTTGGCTTCTACTGCATTTGCGTACAGGCAGGCTCCTCATGGAGTGCAATGAGAGGCAGGTGGTTAGAGCGTTGGACTAGTTAACTGTAATGTTGCAAGATTGGATCCCCCGAGCTGACAATGTGAAAATCTGTCGTTCTGCCCCTGAACAAGGCAGTTAACCCACCGTTCCTGGGCCGTCATTGAAAATAGGAATGTGTTCTTAACTGACTAGCCTAGTTAAATAAAGGTATCGGCAAAATCGGCGCCCCAAAAATACCGATTTCCGATTGTTATGAAAACTTGAAATCGGCCCTAATTAATCGGCCATTCCGATTAAATGGCCGACCTCTATCCCAGATGTGCTCAATGGAATTGAGATCCGGGCTCTTCGCTTTCATTCCTGTCAGGAATTTCTTTGCAGGAAATCCCGAGCAGTATGGCTGTTGGCATCGTCATGCTGGAAGGTCATGTCTGGATGAGCCTGCAGGAAGGGAGGAGGAGGTCTTCCCTGTAACGCACAGGGTTGAGACTGCCTGCAATGACAACAAGCCCAGTCCGATGATGCTGTGACACACCGCCCCAGACCATGACTTACCCTCCACCTCCAAATCGATCCCGCTTCAGAGTACAGGCCTCGGTGTAACGCTCATTCCTTCAACGATAAATGTGAATCCAACCATCACACCTAGTGAGACAAAACCGCAACTCGTCAGTGAAGAGCACTTTTTGCCAGTCCTGTCTGGTCCAGCAACGTTTGGTTTGTGCCCATAGGCAACGTTGTTGCCAGTGATGTCTGCCTTACAACAGGCCTACAAGCCCTCAGTCCAGCCTCTCTCAGCCTATTGCGGACAGTCTGAGCACTGATGGAGGGATTGTATGTTCCTGGTGCCACTCGGGCAGTTGTTGTTGCCATCCTGTACCTGTCCCGCAGGTGTGATGTTCGGATGTACCGATCCTGTGCAGGTGTTGTTACTCGTGGTCTACCACATCCTGTCTCCCTGTAGCGCTGTCTTAGGCGTCTCAGAGTGCGGACATCGCAATTTATTGCCCTGGCCACATCTGCAGTCCTCATGCCTCCTTGCAGCATGCCTAAGGCATGTTCACCCAGATGAGCAGGGACCCTGGGCATCTTTCTTTTGGTGTTTTTCAGAGTCAGTAGAAAGGCCTATTAAGTGTCCTAGGTTTTCATAACTGTGACCTTAATTGCCTACCATCTGTAAGCTGTTAGTGTCTTAATGACCGTTCCACAGGTGTATGTTCATTAATTGTTTATGGTTCATTGAACAAGCATGCGAAACCGTGTTTAAACCCTTTACAATGAAGATCTGTGAAGTTATTTGGGTTTTTGCGAATGATCTTTGAAAGACCGAGCCCTGAAAAGGGGACGTTTCTTTTTTTTTTTTTTTTGCTGAGTTCAGCTATTAAGAATTCTGGATCGTTAGTGAACTCTTTTTACGTATGAATCATAAACAGTATTTGGCTTAGATTAAGTCTGCGCCGCGTACTCTATTACGACTGCTACTGTTTAAATAAGCAATCCCGGTACCTTTTCTCGAAACACATCAAATTAATCTATATTATCCTGCGTCGACATGGCTGTTAGAATTTGATTATACAGGATTAATCTCAAATAATGGCCTTGACCTCCATCTGGATTGGGTTAAGTGTTCCTTTTCCTCAGGTTTATTCTGTCCCATTCTGGTGATTATTTATTAACGCTCATCAGCTGTGATTAAATTACACCACAATTAAACAGGTGCCATTCATCACCATCTAACTAGCCTCGCTCTGTTCCCCAGTACCACCATTGTTTACCCCAGTACCGCAAAGCCCGTTCGCTATCGTCAGACTCGTCGCAGGGGTTGGACATCTTTGGCCTTTAGTTAATTAGCTGTTTATTAACTGTCCCCCCTTCGGCTACAGAGTTCATTATGTCTAATTAACGTTGAACCGATGGTTGGTTCTTCACCTTATCGGTGAGTGAACACAAAGCCTAATTGTAAGCCCCGCTGTTTGATGTGTCGAGTAGCCTGAGGCAGTAGCCACAAAACTGTAGGGCTGTGGGTAATAAGTGCACGCTGTCCATATGGATGGTGGGTTGGAGAGAGAGAGGGATAGAGGAATAATTTGAAGGGCCGCCCTGCTAGAGGACGCTTCAGGCTCCACTATGGGACATTAAGGTCTGGAATAAAACCCCAAGACCCCGAATATTCGCGTCTGTTCGCTAAGGGCTATAACCATCACCTTATGGATGGCAGAAAATGTGCATTTTATAGCCAGATGTCTTCACCCAGACTGCCTTTGTTTCTGCCATTTCATTTACATAGCTATTTAGAATACGGTATTAGCCGATAGACAACTCTTACAGTAGATTGTATTGTCCCTGTACACACGTAGCCCACAGGTCTTTATTCCACATTCAATCCATACATTTTTAATAATTAGTTTTAATCAGCATGCTAGTGCTAGGCAGGTAGTGTACCTTTCATGTATTTCTAGAGTACAGTACCTGTCATGCATTTGTGGTGCCTTTACAACTAGCACATTTGTAAAGCAAATCAGAAGTCCATTCTTCCCCGAGCTCCTTGAGCTGAAAGTACTGTACGCCTTTTAGCTTTCAGATGTTTGATATTCAGCTGTTTTGTGTGTGCTGCTTTTACAACACATGAGAACCAGCTGCCATTTAAATAAATTGTCTTTTTCTGTTGAGATATTCCTCTGTCGACAAAGACCTTTTTTTTATTATTTTTTTAAAGATGGGTAATTTCACACTTCTTTTTGCTTTTTGACTGACACCTGAGGGGGGTAAAAAAATAAATTATTCATTGGTTGGGACAATTGCACGTAAAACGTTATATTGAAATTTTAAAGAATTAAACGTTTTTTTTTTTGTGTGTGACATTTCTTGTGTGTCTCCCGATGATTCGAAGCCGATGTAAATTGTTAATATTATGTAGTTACTGATTCAAGCAGAGCAGTCCCATTTGAGAGGCTTTCAGTCTTCCTAGATTACGCTCCATCAGATAAGAGACAAGGAAACACAATCAAATCTAAAATGCGGTATAAAGTACAATAAATAGCTAAGAGTAAATTGATGAAAAAATTGAATTAATCTATGCTGGTTTATTAGACTTTCTATGGTTTTTCATATCAATGAATCAATGTGATAGTGCTTAGACCAACTCTTATAGGTTTGATTCAATGGTTTTCATATCAATGTGATAGTGCTTAGACCAACTCTCTCTTGGTATAGGTTTGATTCCATGGTTTTTCATATCAATGAATCAATGTGACAGTGAGACCAACTCTCTCTTGGTATAGGTTTGATTCCATGGTTTTTCATATCAATGAATCAATGTGACAGTGCTTAGACCAACTCTCTCTTGGTATAGGTTTGATTCCATGGTTTTTCATATCAATGAATCAATGTGATAGTGCTTAGACCAACTCTCAATTTGGTATAGGTTTGATTCTATGCTCTATTATTTTTAACTTCATTAATTTCAAATGCTTTTATTTCAGGTTTATGAAATGTATTTCTGATTATTTTTTTTAACTTCTAATCTTCCCTTGATGGTCTGCTTTTCCTCTGAACAACAGGAACGAGTCCTCTAGACAGCCCCAGAAACTTCTCTCCTAGTGCCTCAGCCCACTTCTCCTTTGCACGAAGGTAATAAGGAAATGCATGTTCTATTAGTACCTCTGCTCAACTATCTATTAGTACCTCTGCTCAACTATCTATTAGTACCTCTGCTCAACTATCTATTAGTACCTCTGCTCAACTATCATGCTTGCAGGAATAAGATGGTTTGTTTCGTTTAACAATTTCCTGAAAGTAATTCATACTTCAACTCGGTCATAATTTTGCTTTCTCTTGGTAATTATCTGACAGACATCATAACAAATGTGGGATACAAAGGAAATACGAATCTTGATAGATTTATATATATATATATATATATATATATATTTTTACAATAAAACCAAATTCTGGTGCTATTATAGTCTGATGCAGACAGTTAACGGTTCTTTTGAGAAGCGAAGGCAGGATCTCACTGTCCTCTGACTGGCTCTTTATACAGATCTATAAATCACAGGCAGGTTCAAGGGTTCAGTCTTTTACAAATAGCCTGAAAGGTATTTTTGTTCTACCCTCACTCAACACATTTGATTTGAATAGAGTTTTCTTTAATGTTATGATTCACAGTCTTTGCCACAGACCAGGCAGGTAACATCATGTTAGGCCACTGTTTGCTTTTCCCAACATTGCAGAGAGAAATAAAATAGAGGAATAATAGAAAAGTAATAACAAGGAATAATAAATACACAATGAGTAACGATAACTTGGTTATATACACGGGGTACCAATACCGAGTCGATATGCGCATATACGAGGTAGTTTTGGTATACTGTATACAGTCCCTTCGGAAAAGTATTCAGACCACTTGACTTTTTAAACATTTTGTAACGTTACAGCCTTATTATAAAATTGATTAAAAATAATAATAAAATAAAGTTTTACTCATAAAATCTACACACAATACCCCATTATGACAAACTGAAATAGTTTTTTAGACATTTTTGCAAATTTATTACCAATAAATAACAGAAATACCCAAATTATTCTGACCCTTTGCCATGAGACGCAAAATTGACATCGGGTGCATCTTCTTTCTATTGATCATCCTTGAGATGTCTCTATAACTTGATTGGAGTCCACCTGAGGTAAATTCAATTGATTGGACATGATTTGGAACGACACACACCTGTCTATATAAGCGTTGAACTGTCGACACTCTATGTCAGAGCAAAAACCCATCCATGAGGTCAAAGGAATTGTCCATAGTAAAGGGTCTGAATACGTATGTAAATGTGATATTTCCGTTTTATTACTTATACATTTGCAGAAATGTCGAAAACTGTTTTTGCTTTGACATTATGGGGTATTGTGTGTAGATTGATGAAGGGGGGGGGGTTAGAATATGGCTGTAACATAACGAACTACAAAAATCTCTGAAACTGGAAACACTCAACTCCCTCACTAGCTTTAAGCACCAGCTGTCAGAGCAGCTCACAGATTACTGCACCTGTACATAGCCCATCTATAATTTATCCCAAACAGCTACCTCTTCCCCAACTGTATTTATTTACTTTGCTCCTTTGCACCCCATTATCTCTATCTCTACTTTGCACATTCTTCCACTGAAAATCTACCATTCCAGTGTTTTACTTGCTATATTGTATTTACTTTGCCACCATGGCCTTTTTCCTCCCTTATCTCACCTCATTTGTTCACATTGTATATAGACTTGTTTCTGCTGTATTATTGACTATGTTTGTTTTACTCCATGTGTAACTCTGTGTCGTTGTACGTGTCGAACTGCTTTGCTTTATCTTGGCCAGGTCGCAATTGTAAATGGGAACTTGTTCTCAACTTGCCTGGTTAAATAAAGGTCTTCTCAACTTGACTACCTGGTTAAATAAAGGTGTTCTCAACTAGCCTACCTGGTTAAATAAAGGTGTTCTCAACTAGCCTACCTACAAATAAGGGCAGTTATGTATAATCCTATTATTGTTTTTTGAACATCATTCATCGGTATTGTAATATATTGTTCATAACTACAGTTCTCATTGCTGATTAGTAATGGATGGGTTCAATGTTAATGGTGACATCTGCCTCTTTCTATCTCCGTCTGTCTGTCTGTCTGTGTGTTTGAGTAGGACTGATGGACGACGCTGGTCTTTGGCATCTCTGCCCTCCTCTGGCTATGGCACCAATACACCCAGCTCCACTGTCTCTGTACGTACCATACCTTACCACTCACTTTGCTACAATTACTTAAGAATCAACTCAATGAGTTATTACATGTGTTAGCTAGATTCTTTTTAAAGCAATGCCTAAAAGGCTGTGAAACCTTAACCCCTTCACAAACAGTATACCGATGGAAAACCGTTTGCCCCCAAGAAATACTCCTGCTAGTGTCTCCCAGGTTGACATACCACCAGAAATGTGTCTAGGGCCAGCAGGTTTTTTTTTTAGGGAGTAAACATGGCCCTGACACAAAGCCAACAGCTCTGCCCCACACACAAACAAAGACCCACGCGGCAACGTGTCCGTGGCCACGCACTCTTGCACACACATACAGAAACAGACGCACATAACCACCCACACCTCTGATCTGTTTACTGACAAAGTCAAATCACACAGGCAGGAAATGGCCAACTCTTGACACCTATGCGTCACACTCACACGCAGGATTGACCACACACACACACACACCAAGCCCAGTAAGCACGTCTCCACACACAAAGTAATGGGTTGTTTGTTTACAGCCAAGTTTTATGAGGACATTCATTTAGAGTCGATAAATACTAGATGTTTTGTTGGAGGCTGGTGAGGATTACTGTTAGAGAATTTACTATGGACTGGCAACTGTGTTTGTCCAGGCTATGTTTACACATCTGGTTGCTACGGGTCTTTGCAGCTCACTTGAAGACGAATCCTTTTTGGATTTTATTTCAGAACAATGTGTTGAGAAGAAAAGGGAAAGTTCACAGTCATTTGTTAGCTTTCATGTACTGTCACAGCCATTTCAGCACCCATATGTTTCAGTCCTTAGTTTTGAAGACACTGTAAAAGGGAATAGGTGCCGTAATGAACGTGTGCCCAATCAAATGAACACAGCAGTCACAAAAAGCACACACTCTCGTGCAACGACGTCAATCAAAGCGTTAGCCTCTCGTTCTTCTTTTTATCTTTTCTCGTTCAATGTATATTCATTTCATTTCCAGTCGTCCTGTTCATCACAGGAGAAGCTGCACCAGCTGCCCTTCCAGCCCACGCCGGACGAGCTGCACTTCCTCTCCAAGCACTTCTGCACGGAGAGCATCGCTGGGGATGACCAACGGAGGGGGACCACGCCCATGCGACCCCGCTCGCGCAGTCTCAGGTACGTACGAAGGCCGGGCAAGGTCACACACCTTTATAGATGCCGGGGATAACGGTCGCTGAATAGTATCCTCCGTTTATATTCTTTTATGTGAGAGTTGATTCAAACTATACCAATGTATTTGTGCTGTAAGATACGTGTTGTAATATAATTACTGATCATTCCTTTGTGTTTCTATGTATTTTGCAGCCCTGGAAGATCCCCTTCCTGTTGTGATCATGAGATTATTATGATGAACCATGTCTACAAGGAACGCTTTCCAAAGGTGAGGAGCCAACTGAGTTAAATCTATAACGTCGTATTGCCTTCAAGCTAGAATCCTTAATTGAAACAATAACAAATTGAACCCCCCACCCTGTTTCGCTAAAAATGCTAAGGGGTGGGGCTGAAGAAATGTAACCTCTCCCAAATTCATAGACAGAGCTATGGATGCAAGTACTGACCATCCATGATATCTCATGTATAGTTTTATCCATGTTTTGAGGCTATACAGTGTTTGTTTACATTCATTTAACTTGTTTACCTTGTTTTCAATCTTATATTTTGGGGTTCTAACGGTGTACAACAGTTGAACTAAGCGCATGAGGCATTTATAAGTTATATTATTCAAGAATAGATGGGTATATATCATTAATTTATAAGTCCAAAAATGGATGTAACATCTAAGGATTCCGGCATTAACAATGGTTATTTGTTATCAAAACAAATGCTAATGTCTTAACAGTTGGACTTTTTCACCTTTGAACCTTGTCACCCTCTCTCAACACATTCTCTACTTCTAACCCTTTCCACCCCTCTGTGTCTCTCCAGGCCACGGCCCAGATGGAGGAGAGGATCCAGGAGATCATCCGGACCAGCTCCCCGGAGAGCGTGCTGCCGCTGGCGGACGGTGTGCTGGGTTTCGCCCACCACCAGATCATCGAGCTGGTCCGCGACTGCCTGGAGAAGAGCCGCCTGGGCCACGTCACGTCACGCTACTTTTGTGAGCTCACCGACAAGCTGGAGAGGCTCTTCCAGGAGGTGGGTGACATTTTCGGTACATCTCAATAGTGTAATAATAATGAATGTAATGCAAAAGGGGGTTTTCTTTCCTTGTGTCCTCTACTCTACAAAATCTGGAATAATGAAGGAAAGGAGATGAGGAAAGTGTAAAGGGTAGTATAGAGTGTGGTGCCACCTGCTATCATTGGTTAACTTTAGCAACCATCAACCTTTTACCGTAGTAATAAGTACAATGTCGGTGCACATTACTGCACAGGACTTTGAAACTATCAAACCGATTCTTTCACCAAAATAATTTGGTTTACAGTGCTCCCTTACCTCTCTGGTATTCAAAGTCATTTTCGTCGCACAATTTCTAATCTGTAACTATTAATAACTTGTTTATAGATGTTCTGTATTTCTCAACGTCCTCTCCCCTCATGCATGCTTCCTATTATACTCCCTCCCTTTCACTTAATGGTGCTTACAGTCCCGAGCACTGAGCAGCTCACAGGTCTGTGTGAAATGTTGAACGAGTGTGTTCTGTTCTCTGTATCTATAGTCCACGTCCCGGTCGGAGAGCCAGGAGGTGAACTTCATCAAAGAGCTGGTAAAGAAGATCCTCATCGTCATCGCCAGGCCGGCGCGCCTCCTGGAATGCCTGGTATGTCTCGCCTGATTGTCACTAGCTAGCTACCAAGCACATGGCCATGACTTCAGACATTGCACAAATTAAACGGCAACTAGGGACCGGTTTTTTTTCCAAGGGACAGAAGTTTTTCCTGACCATGTGGGTGTGACTAGTTAAACTACTGAGTCCTAATACTAAGTACAAGTTCTATCTGGTGGTGACAAGCCATATAGATGCAATCCATCCTCCTCTTGCTCCTGCTAGTTCTCATTGTCACAATAACGTCACCATCAACCCAGAGAAAAGCCAACAGCACACAGACGATGCCCATTGGAACTTCACTCCAGAAGTGAAACCCGTGTCCCCGTGTTGTCCTCTCCTCAGGAGTTTGATCCAGAGGAGTTCTACCATCTGTTGGAGGCTGCCGAGGGTCACGCCAAAGAGGGCCAGGGCATCAAGACTGACATCCCCCGCTACATCATCAGCCAGCTGGGTCTCACACGGGACCCCCTGGAAGGTACGTCAAGTTTGACTTTTGACCTTTTAGGGAGTAGGTAGACCGTGCCTAAACCAGGACTCTCCAACCCTGTTCCTGGAGAACTACCGTCCTGTCGGTTTTAACTCCAACCGTGTTCCTGGAGAACTATCCTCATGTCAGTTTTCGCTCCAACCCAAGTTGTAATTAACTTGATTCAGCTTATTAACCAGCTAATTATTAATCAAGTGTGTTAGATTAGAGTCGGAGTTAAAACCTACAGGACAATAGTTCTCCAGGAACAGGGTTGGAGTTAAAACCGACAGGATGGTAGTTCTCCAGGAACAGGGTTGGAGTTAAAACCGACAGGATGGTAGTTCTCCAGGAACAGGGTTGGAGTTAAAAACCGACAGGACGGTAGTTCTCCAGGAGCAGGGTTGGAGTTAAAACCGACAGGATGGTAGTTCTCCAGGAGCAGGGTTGGAGTTAAAACCGACAGGATGGTAGTTCTCCAGGAACAGGGTTGGTAGTTCTCCAGGAAGGGTTGGAGTTAAAACCGAGGATGGTAGTTCTCCAGGAGTTGGAGTTAAAACCGACAGGATGGTAGTTCTCCAGGAACAGGGTTGGAGTTAAAACCGACAGGACGGTAGTTCTCCAGGAACAGGGTTGGAGTTAAAACCGACAGGACGGTAGTTCTCCAGGAGCAGGGTTGGAGTTAAAACCAACAGGATGGTAGTTCTCCAGGAACAGGGTTGGAGTTAAAAACCGACAGGATGGTAGTTCTCCAGGAGCAGGGTTGGAGTTAAAACCGACAGGATGGTAGTTCTCCAGGAACAGGGTTGGAGTTAAAAACTGACAGGATGGTAGTTCTCCAGGAACAGGGTTGGAGTTAAAACCGACAGGACGGTAGTTCTCCAGGAACAGGGTTGGAGTTAAAACCGACAGGACGGTAGTTCTCCAGGAACAGGGTTGGAAAACCGACAGGACGGTAGTTCTCCAGGAGCAGGGTTGGAGTTAAAACCGACAGGACGGTAGTTCTCCAGGAACAGGGTTGGAGTTAAAAACCGACAGGATGGTAGTTCTCCAGGAACAGGGTTGGAGTTAAAACCGACAGGATGGTAGTTCTCCAGGAACAGGGTTGGAGTTAAAACCGACAGGATGGTAGTTCTCCAGGAACAGGGTTGGAGTTAAAACCGACAGGATGGTAGTTCTCCAGGAACAGGGTTGGAGTTAAAACCGACAGGATGGTAGTTCTCCAGGAACAGGGTTGGAGTTAAAACCGACAGGATGGTAGTTCTCCAGGAACAGGGTTGGAGTTAAAACCGACAGGATGGTAGTTCTCCAGGAACAGGGTTGGAGTTAAAACCGACAGGATGGTAGTTCTCCAGGAACAGGGTTGGAGTTAAAACCGACAGGATGGTAGTTCTCCAGGAACAGGGTTGGAGTTAAAACCGACAGGATGGTAGTTCTCCAGGAACAGGGTTGGAGTTAAAACCGACAGGATGGTAGTTCTCCAAACAGGGTTGGAGTTAAAAACCGACAGGATGGTAGTTCTCCAGGAACAGGGTTGGAGTTAAAACCGACAGGATGGTAGTTCTCCAGGAACAGGGTTGGAGTTAAAACCGACAGGATGGTAGTTCTCCAGGAACAGGGTTGGAGTTAAAACCGTAGTTCTCCAGGAACAGGATGGATGTAGTTCTCCAGGAACACGGTTGGAGTTAAAACCGACAGGATGGTAGTTCTCCAGGAACAGGGTTGGAGTTAAAACCGACAGGATGGTAGTTCTCCAGGAACAGGGTTGGAGTTAAAACCGACAGGATGGTAGTTCTCCAGGAACACGGTTGGAGTTAAAACCGACAGGATGGTAGTTCTCCAGGAGCAGGGTTGGAGTTAAAACCAACAGGATGGTAGTTCTCCAGGAACAGGGTTGGAGTTAAAAACCGACAGGATGGTAGTTCTCCAGGAACACGGTTGGAGTTAAAACCGACAGGATGGTAGTTCTCCAGGAACAGGGTTGGAGTTAAAACCGACAGGATGGTAGTTCTCCAGGAACAGGGTTGGAGTTAAAACCGACAGGATGGTAGTTCTCCAGGAACAGGGTTGGAGTTAAAACCGACAGGATGGTAGTTCTCCAGGAACAGGGTTGGAGTTAAAACCGACAGGATGGTAGTTCTCCAGGAACAGGGTTGGAGTTAAAACCGACAGGATGGTAGTTCTCCAGGAACACGGTTGGAGAGCCCTGGCCGAAACCAAAGTTAGTGGAGGTGCAGCCGCACGTCACACGTTACGAAATGAAAAGTGCTTTCTGATGAAAGCTGCAAGGGCTGTTAACTCATTCCAGTAGTGGGCTGCATTGATAAAGGAAGTAATCAAGATGTACATTCCAATTCTTCACCCTTTTCCGGAAGTGTACCCCCTGGTGGATTTCAAAGGAAATGGAGTGAGAAATATGGTGGCAACTCCCTCCAGCCATGCTTGCACCAATCCAATGATTTTTAAATGCATGAGGGGGATTGAACGAGTGCAATCTTCTGGAGAAAGGTAGAGAATAGTAAACGCAGCCATTGTATTGTGGATCATCCAATCACTTGCCATGCTTTGTGTTCTCAAAGTCCCAGCTACATTGATGACCTGATGAAGGTGTGATAAATATAATTCTATGATAAGAATATGATCCTGACACAGAATCTAGTTAACCCCAACCAGCTTCATCAGAACACTAAAGCCTACATTTTGAGAAAAATAATTTCCCATTTTTATTAACTTGCACGTTCTGTTCCTCGTAAAACTCCCTCTGTAATGTACTGTGATAATGTACTACAATAAATAAAACATCGTAATTATGTTGTGGCTATTGGGGTTTAAACGTTTTGGAAGCACTGCTGGAGCTGAACATCTTGTCAGTTTTTAGAGAAGAATGACTTGTATTACTGCAGTATAACTACTACAAAAGAACTAGTTCTAGAAGTACTAGCTACCATTTCAGTATCCACAGTGACCAAAATATTGCATCAGCATTACAGTAAATATTTTTTTGCAAGGCTAATATAACCTGTCAGGCTAGTATTAAACACCAATGAAGAAGGTCTAAGACAAAGGTGATGTAGAGTATCATGTGTCCTGTACTGAACAGACTGCCATCCTAATGGCTCTCGCTCTCTCTCTCTCTCTCTCTCTCTCTCTCAATTTAAATTAAACCCCAACGTTCATTCTGACTAATTAGAAACGAATGGTCTCCCTATAGAGCTGAAACAGTTCTACACACAGACTGGCTCACTAACCTCCGTCCTCATTTGCCAATGTCCCTCCACTCATTTCCCCTGGGCTTATTCCATGTGTTTTCCTTGTCCAGTAGCCTGGAGTGCTGGAAGCAGCCTTCTAGGCAGGGACAGATGTTAAGTGGCATTGGAAATGGGTTTAGGGTCTCTGTGGGGACGACCGAACGACCCCCCCCCCCCACTCCTGATTCGCTACCTCCTGCTGTTCATACATCACTGATGGGAAGGGATGCACACACACGTGCATGTATATAAATGCTACACATGCAAGACGCGCACACACACATACGCAACACACGAACATACACTTGAGTGTTCTGGAGTTGTGGTTTTCTTAATGGATGTCTGACATGGGTTGCTGCCACTTCTGGTTTCCACCTCATTTCCTCTCATTTAGGATTTCTCAGACTCAGCTTATTAGGTGGACAAAGTCAACAGATTGCTCTTTCTTAACTGCCAAAAAAAAGAAAGTGTTAATGTGCAGTAATGTCAACTCCCTATAGGCTTTGACTAAATGTTGAGGTGTGTAATAAATATATATATATATATATATGATATGACATCTGGATTTAAAGGTCACTGTTTGGTGTTTGGAGGTGAAAATGCTGAAATTGCAAAGCCGAATGAAATGCTGTTCTCTCTCTCTCCTACAGAAATTGCTCAGATGACCAGTTATGACAGTGGGATAGCGGAAACACCAGAGACTGATGACTCTGTGAGTATTCGCTATATTTTATTCAGGTTTTTAATGACAGGTTTGATGTATTTCAGTAGAATAACGTTTCTCTACTCTCGTCCTCCCAGTCCCAGAGTCTGAGCGCGGCCCTACGATCCCGACGAAAGCCCTGCGAGATGGACTTTGAGATGACCAAACTCATCAGCAACGGAGCCTACGGGTGAGAGAAACTTCTCTGGTGTTCGTCAGGACGGTTACATGATGGAATCCAAACCTGTTTCAGTTGTCATTTAGGATTTGAATTGGATATGTGATTTGGATTTACTCACATTTTGTACTCATATTTTCAACCTTCAATTCATGGCCCTGTCCTTTTCTGTTCCTAAACCTCAAATAAGTATATACCGCAGCACTTACATCATGTGTTCCCTCTCCTACAGAGCTATGAATGTGTGGTTTCAAGCCACCTTTATCACGTTTATGGCTAACCGTGTCCTTCTCTGTCTGACAGAGTAATGTATGGTTGATTTAACTTAGCCTTTGCTATGTGTCGAACATATTGACTCCTCTCTCTCTCCGCCTCTCTCTCTCTGACAGGGCTGTGTATCTGGTGCGCCATAAGGAGACCAAGCAGCGTTTTGCCATGAAGAAGATCAACAAACAGAACCTGATGCTGAGGAATCAGATCCAGCAGGCCTTCGTGGAGAGAGACATCCTGACCTTCGCCGAGAACCCCTTCGTGGTCTCCATGTACTGCTCCTTCCAGACGCGACGGCACCTCTGCATGGTCATGGAGTATGTGGAAGGTAGCTAGCCTTTTCTTATTTTAATGGACCCAAATTGGTGGAAGACAGAATGTTGACACCCGGGGGGATAAACTGCTGTAGAAATACTGGTTCATGTTAATGTCCATCCCTATTTTTTTACCAAATGCACTTTTTAGGTTGGGATTAATCATTCATAGTTTTACAAATGCTGAATGGACTTCATTGTAGTATATTTCAATGTCAGAATTAACTCAATAAACCGAGTATCTGTCTCTGTGTGCCATTAGGAGGTGACTGTGCCAACCTGCTGAAGAACATGGGCCCCCTGCCCGTGGACATGGCCAGGATGTACTTTGCTGAAACGGTGCTGGCTCTAGAGTACCTCCACAACTATGGCATCGTCCACAGGGATCTGAAACCAGACAAGTCAGTCTCTAATATATCTAGTAAGGTCAGATAATGTCACTGAGAAGGTAGATAGAATATAGCCTGGTCTCAGATCTGTTAGTGCTGACTGGTGATTTTTATTGATTTACTAGTCTTTTTTTTTATGAATAATTTCTTTCCAACATGTCACACTATCCAAGCAACAACAAATAAAACAACACATGTAAACACACATTGTTCTCTCTCCTCCTATTTTGTCACATTTCTATACCTTTCTTTGCATATCACAATTGAATCCTAACAAGAGATTGAAATACAAAATGTTGCGTATATGGGAGGGCTGCAACGAAATTTAAAGAACAAGAAATAAATAGGTAATTAATATTATGAAATGCTAAAGTTAGTCATAATAAAGTTGCCAGCAATGTTTCATTGTGTACATTATTTGTATAAATGTACTGTACATATTATTGATTGGTATATTGGTTTTGTATAAATCATTTTGTATCAATACCCATGATTATTATTGACAAATTATAAATCAAATCTTCCCCCATTTTTCATTCACACCAAGACAACTTCAAACTTGACCCATTTGTTTTGAAATTCGCTTGAGTGGTCGACGTTATTGTGCCAATTGAGTGAGATTTTGTAGTTGTACAGTCACATGTACAGGGTTGCAGATGTAATTGCAGGGTCTAGTATGTTTCCTGAGCTCCAACAATGCCGGACGCCATCTTCTGCCATTGGCATCCATGTTATGGTTTTCTCTCGTTCTCTCCCTTCCCCAGTCTGCTGGTGACCTCCATGGGCCACATCAAGTTGACAGACTTTGGGCTGTCCAAGGTGGGCCTGATGAACATGACCACTAACCTGTACGAGGGACACATAGAGAAGGACGCCCGGGAGTTCTCTGATAAACAGGTACATTGTGTGGAGATGAATTACATTCTACCTTTTTAATTAAAAAAATATATATATATATATATATTTTACCTTTTATTTTACTAGGCAAGTCAGTTAAGAACAAATTCTTATTTTCAATGACGGCCTAGGAACAGATGGTTAACTGCCTGTTCAGGGGCAGAATGACAGATTTGTACCTTGTCAGCTCGGGGATTTGAACTTGCAACCTTCCGGTTACTAGTTCAACGCTCTAACCACTAGGCTACCCTGCCGCCAGTATAAGCCAATCTTTCTTGCTCATTTATTTATTTTGGTAAAGAAAACAAGAAAGCAGAGAACATGACAACTATGGTATTCAGTCTGAACACTGTTCGAAGTGTTCAGAAATTGGATACCAACAGCTTTCAGGTTATTATTTTTCCAATGTGACAATGTCCAGCCTCAACCTTTCACCAAAACATACTACTATTATAATGTGCCTATACCTGTTGCCTTCTGTCTGTGCCTGCAGGTGTGTGGGACCCCAGAGTACATTGCTCCAGAGGTGATCCTGAGACAGGGCTATGGGAAGCCTGTGGACTGGTGGGCTATGGGCATCATCCTCTATGAGTTTCTGGTCGGCTGCGTACCCTTCTTTGGAGACACACCAGAAGAACTGTTTGGGCAGGTCATCAGCGGTCAGTCTAACTCTCTTCTCTCCTTGGGATTTGACTTATGGGGCGAATCCTCAGTTCCAATGAAGTCGAATTTGCACTTAACGTTGACGTCAATGCATAACTAAGTAGGACAAACATATGCAGGCCTTAATGGTAATATCTAATTATTCAGTATGGAATTAGATGGTGCCAATCTTTCCGATTCATTTGGGATTAAGGCATGTAATGCACAAAACAGATGGTGTGTGGGGGTGTGGATTCAGCTTGACATGAGACATACATTTTTTTTCAAGTTTTTGATAACTTTATGATAGTTTACAGAAAACCCAAGTGTTCCCTCTATCCTATGTTAATGAATGTGCTGCCATGACAGATTTGGTGTGCTCTCCATCACGGCAGGCCAGAGGGACGCAGTGTTAATTAAAGGGCTCTGAACACGCCGAGCTGAATGCCACGCTGCTCAGGCCTGAGGGCCACCATGCATATTCATGCTTCACTCCCAAATTTGATGAAAATGGGAGCAAAATGGCGCCAAAGAGAAATCCGTGGAATGGCGCAGTCTATACTGGTGTGGCGTATGCTGCTATTTTTCAACTTTTGCGAACAGGCTACACTTGTCAAACACACATGAACACACAGAGACATGGAGATGCACACACAGATATTTTGATCACATACAATACCTTCAGAAATTAGTCATACCCCTTGACTTATTTTACATTTTATTGTGTTACTGTCAATTCAAAATTGATTCAATTGCTTGTTTTCTACACACAGTACCCCATAATGACAAAGTGAGATGTTTTTAGACATTTTTGCTAAATTATTGAAAATTAAATATTTCATTTAAATAAGTATTCCCACCCCTTTTGCTATGCCACTCGACATTGAGCTCAGGTGAATCCAATTTCCTCTGATCATCCTTGAGATGCCACTACAACTTGATTAGAGTCCACCTGTGGCCAATTCAATTTTTTGGACATGGTTTAGAAAGAAACACACCTGTCTAAATAATGTCCCACAGTTGACAGTGCATGTAAAAGCAGAAACTATACTATGAAGTCCAAGGAACTGTCCAAAATAGAATTGTGATGAGGCATATATCCAGTGGTAGGAAAAGTACTCAATTGTCATACTGGAGTAAAAGTAAAGATACCTTAATCGACAATGACTCAAGTAAAAGTGAGAGTCACCCAGTAAAATACTACTTGAGTAAAAGTCCAAAAGTAAGTAAATATACTTAAGTATCAAAAGTAAATGGAATTGCTAAAATGTACTTAAGTATCAAAAGTCAAAATATTTCAAATTCCTTTATATTAAGCAAACCAGATGACACAATTTTATTTTTTTCTCTTTTTATTGACTGATATTCAGGGGCGCACACCAACACTGACATAATTTACAAACAAAACATTTGTGTTTCGTTATTCCGCCAGATCGGAGGCAGTAGGGATGACCAGGGATGTTCTCACTCACTCTTCAAGTGTGTGAATTCAACCGTTTTCCTGTCAAATTGTAACACGTACTTTTCGATGTCAGGGAAAATGTATGGAGTATAAAGTACATTATTTTCTTTAGGAATGTAGTTGGCAAAAATATAAAAAGTAAAGTACATATACCCCCAAAAAAACTACTTAAGTACAGTAGTACTTAAGTACTTTACACCACTGCATATATCTGGGGAAGGGTATACAACAATTTCTAGAGTGTTGAAAGTTTCCAAGACCACAGTGGTCATTGGGAAATGGAAAAGATATGGAACTACCCAGACTCTACCCCAATCCTGACCAAACGGGCAAGAAGGACCTTGGTCAGGGAGGTGACCAAGAACCCAATGACCAATCTGACAGAGCTACAGAGTTCCTTGGCTGAGATGGGAGAACCTGCCAGAAGGACAACCGTCTCTACAGCACTTCACCAATCTGGGCGTTATGGGAGAGTGGCCAGACGGAAGTCACTCCTGAGAAAAAGGGCACATGACACTCCTGGAGTTTGCAAAAAGGAACTTGAGAGACTGAGAGCATAAGGCAAATTATTTTGTGGTCTGGTGAGACAAAAATGTAACTCTTTGGCCTGAATGCAAAGCCCTGTCTGGAGAAAACCAGGTACGGCTCATCACCTGTCTAACACCATCCCTAACATGAAGCATGGTGGTGGCAGCATCATGCTATGAGGATGGGATGTTTTTCAGCGGCAAGGAACTGGGAGACTGGTAAAGATAGAGGAAACAATCAATGGGGTCAAATAGAGCAAAATCCTTGATGAAAACCTGCTTCAGAGTGCAAACAACCTTCGACTGGGGCAAAGACTTACGTTTCTACAGGACAATGACCCCAAAGCAACGCTGGAATGGCTTCAGAACATACATGTGAAATGGTCTCTGACCATTTGACTCACTCTAGCAGAACTGGTTAGGCTTTTTTTTAACGTTATCTAGAGCGTTGGTGACTGCAAATGTGCTGTTGGCAAAAATTTACTGACGTTTTTATGCCAACGATTAGTGACACAGGCCCTATTCAATGGGTGTTGAGCGTTCGTGAATTATTCTGCGATTACCAGCTACGTCTATCGACAGTTGTTGCAGTGACATTATGAACATTCTATTGAAATAGTTACTTGTCTAATGTAGTCTTTTGTTTAGACTTGTAGCTAGCTAGCAAGCTAAACAATTAACCATAATCCCATTTTATAACGTTACTACCCTGCATGAATCTGCAGGTAGATAACCAACCAGGTTAAATTTGAGCCAGCTAACATTAGGCTATAACTAGCAATGCAAATGGCTCTGAGATATGAATAATATTACTACACAGATCATACACGTAACATTAGCTAACTAGCCAGCCAGCTAACGTTAGCTAACTAGCTAACTTAACTTGAAATGATAACGACTTTTCTGACAAAATGAGAAATATCATATCTGAAAATGTAGCTAGCTAGACTATCTTACCCGTTAACATGGATGGACGCTTGTCCCTCTCTCTCACGGATGCCATGGTTACCCTTAGTTTGAAGACATAATCCAGAGTCGGGTGTTTTATACAACAGTTCTCTTTTTGCAATCAAACGGCAGAATTATCTCCATCTCCTTTAGCTATCATACTCTAATTCCACTGCCTTAAACTCGGTTCTCCAGAAAGTGGAGAGCAACATGTATGCAGTGTTAGCAGATTAGAAAGCCTACACATACTGACCAGCTCATGTTATAGACAGCAGCGAGCTACATGGCAGATCAATTCCAACTCATGTCTCTGCATGTCGAACCTACTCATTATCTCAGGCGGGATGGTTGTTGTCTTTTTCTGTGGCTAAACAACTAGGCTCGTAATTTAACCATTTTATTCATATTTACAGATTGCATACAAGTTTATTATTAAGGCACATGAAGTTCACATGTTCCAGAAGGCATTTCTGCCTAAAAACGCATTTTGATAATAAAAATAAATAAAAAAAATGGCGCGACATACGCCCAGTTTCCTGAAACGAGTCACGTGGATAAATCGAAGGGTATGAATACTTTCTGAAGGCATTGTAATTATTTTTAAAAAATTCAGACCTGGATATAATACATATTATTCCAGTACTGGAGAACAGACAATCATGAATTTCATCTCATCCTTGAGGGAGTGAAGATCGCCAATTTCCAAACTCAATGGTGTGAATAACAATATGCCCTTTTGTCTGAGGAAACTCTCAATGACATGCATTAATCAGATTGACTGTTGAATGTGGATAACTGCTAACTCCGTATGTGTTGTCTATGGGATAGTGCTAATGGCTAGCTAACTCGGTGTGTGTTTCTATGGGAATATTGCTAAGTACTAACTGAGTGTGTTGTCATTTCCAAGATGTGATCAACTGGCCGGAAGGAGAAGATGCTCCCCCTGCCGACTCCCAGGAGCTGATCACCTTGCTACTCAGACAGAACCCTCTGGAGAGGATGGGAACAGGTAAGGCACAAATTGTGCACAACACATGCCACATACAAATACCTTTTTCACTCTACCAAACCAAGCTGTGATAGGCTGGCCTGGTTTCACATCCACCAAGCAGATTACGGTTAGTCGGCCCCATATTTATGTGAGTCAGGCAAAAGATTGGATTTATTGGGGCTACGTTTAATTTGTTGAAACTCAGCACAGGGGACAGGAAATGAAATGTTTTCTATTATTAGAGGTTGAAGGTGTTCAAAGGTTTTTATTTTTATTTTTTATTTGACCTTTATTTCACCAGGCAAGTCAGTTAAGAACACATTCTTATTTTCAATGACGGCCTGTTTACTAACAGTTATGACCTACCAGGGAGCGTCCTCTCCCCTCAGTTAAAACTGTCCAGGTACAGACAGTGGTTATTGTCATAACTCTCTTGGTGCCTTCTCAGCACAGCCCGTTATTTAAAGATACAAGGCTGGACAGATGGGATCAAACTAATGGGCGGAACAGTTTATCACAAAACCCTGCTGCCTCACCTCTTCCTTTCCCCAATTACAATAATTCCTCCCGGGCCACCTCGAATGTCGACCCGGGCAAGGTCACGCATCTTCAGCGTCTGCGAATCATAAACATTGTCCCTGACCTGAGATGAAGCCACGGGGCTCTCCACCGTGTCTTAAATGGTACCCTATTTGCTATATAGGGCTCTGGTCAAAAGTAGTGCACCGCGAAGGGAATAGGGTGCCATTTGGAACGCCGCCTTTGTCTCCTGCACAGCAGGCCATACAGGACTGTATTCATCAGCTCCAGAGGTTGGGGTCGAGCTATTCATCGGCGGCACTCCGTCTCTTCCTCAAAGGTCACCGGCAGGAAATTGCACTGCATAATTGATGGCTGGTGATGTCACTTTTGGGTGCTGGCCAGTAAAAAAAGAGGATGAAATGTTAGCGTCTCTGCATTTCCTTTTTCTGTTGGGGCAGTGGCACCGCTTGTCCAATGTCAACTTTTGTCTTGAATGGACCCCAGAAGTGCAAGATGTGTCCATCTCTGTCCATCTCTGTGAGTCTGTTTGTGTATGCAGAGGTGGAAAAAGTACCCCATTTGCCATACTTGAGTAAAAGTAAAGATACCTTAATAGAAAATGACTCAAGTGAGAGTCACTTAGTAAAATACTACAAACCAGATGGCACCATTTTCTTGTTTTTTTTGTATTGTACAGAAAGCCAGGGGCTCCAACACTTAGACATCATGTGTGTGTTTAGTGAGACCGCCAGATCAAAGGCAGTAGCGATGCCATGGATCTTCTCTTGATAAGCGTGTGAATTGAACACGCTTATCCGGTTCTGCTCAGCATTCAAAATATAACAAATACTTGTGGGTGTCAGGGAAAATGGATGGAGTAAAAAGATAATTATTTTCTTTAGGAATGTAGTTAAGTAAAAGTAGAAATTGTCTGAAAAAGACATAGTAAAGTACAGATACAACAAAAAACTACTTAAGTCGTACTTCAAAGTATTTTTATTAAGTACTTTACACCACTGTGTGTATGCGTGTGCGTACGGTGCATTCATAAAGTATTCAGACCCCTTGACTTTTTCCACATTTTGTTACGTTTACAACCTTATTCTAAAATGGATTTAAAACAGTTTTCCCCCCTCATCAATACGCCATAATGACAAAGCTAAAAACAAAAAAAACATAGCACATTTACATAAGTATTCAGACCCTTTACTCAGTATTTTGTTGAAGCACCTTTTGCAGCGATTGCAGCCTCGAGCCTTCTTGTGTATGACGCTGCAAGCTTGGCACACCTGTATTTGGGGAGTTTCTCCCATTCTTCTCTGCAGATTCTCTCAAGCTCTGTCAGGTTATATGTGTCTGTTCATAATGTGTTTGTGCATCCTTCCTCAGGCGGTGCGTATGAGGTGAAGCACCACCAGTTCTTCCACACTCTGGACTGGGACAGTCTGCTGAGACAGAAGGCTGAGTTCATCCCTCAGCTGGAGTCAGAGGACGACACCAGCTACTTCGACAGTGAGTCTAGTCTACTTCCTGCTCTTAAAAAATACAGTAATCTATACTATAGAATACAGCTACTTCGACAGTGAGTCTAGTCTACTTCCTGCTCTTAAAAAGTACAGTAATCTATACTATAGAATACAGCTACTTCGACAGTGAGTCTAGTCTACTTCCTGCTCTTAAAAAATACAGTAATCTATACTATAGAATACAGCTACTTCGACAGTGAGTCTAGTCTACTTCCTGCTCTTAAAAAGTACAGTAATCTATACTATAGAATACAGCTACTTCGACAGTGAGTCTAGTCTACTTCCTGCTCTTAAAAAGTACAGTAATCTATACTATAGAATACAGCTACTTCGACAGTGAGTCTAGTCAACTTCCTGCTCCTAAAAAATACAGTAATCTATACTATAGAATACAGCTACTTCGACAGTGAGTCTAGTCTACTTCCTGCTCTTAAAAAATACAGTAATCTATACTATAGAATACAGCTACTTCGACAGTGAGTCTAGTCTACTTCCTGCTCTTAAAAAATACAGTAATCTATACTATAGAATACAGCTACTTCAAAATGTTTAAAAGAATTCCCCCCACAGCTCGATCAGATAGGTACCATCACCTGGAGACGGAGGAGGAGGAGGATACGAATGATGAAGACTTCAATGTGGAGCTACGACAGTTCTCCTCCTGCTCTCACAGGTTCTCCAAGGTGTGTTCTCTTTCTTTCTCTCGCTGTCTCGCTGTTTCTCTCACTCTCTCGGTAAGTCACAAAGCGTTCACTCAAGGCATCACTGCTCGCACACTTCCATGTCACTCCGTATGATGGAAAGCCAATTGTGTATCAACATAAACAGAAACGGATGGTAGCTCAAACCAACATCTGGAATGCTTTCAGTGTTAACTCAACATGTAATATTTCATATGGAACAGACTTGGTTTGGTCCATAAGACATGCTATGCATCTTTACCCCAATCCCCTACATCATGCAATGTAAGTCTCAGCTTTGCATAAATGTTCTGCTGCAAATCAGATCTATTTTGGGAGAACGTAGAACACAATGCCAACACGTGCGCGTTGTTATGCTGCATTGCAGTATGCTCTGCCTCTGAAAACAATGTGCCTTCGAAGGCAGGAGAATGGCTGAGGAATAGTTTTTGTTCCGTGATCCACCACAACCCACCAGTTTATAGTGCACAGCCTAGCAGTCTAAGCAGTGGCTGCTACCGCTATTTTGGAATCACTGCCTGTTTTCTATTGTATCAAGGTCTGTCCCAACTTTTTCATACTATGAATGGATATATTTATGAGTGATGTCTTTAGGTGTACAGTAGTTGTTTTTCCTCTATGAGGACAGTCTGTAAGGTCTCTGTCTGTGTGTCTGTCTCTCGGTCTGTGTGGTGTGTAGGTGTACAGCAGTTTGGACCTGTCCCGTGGCCAGCTGGAGGAGAAGGGCGAGACGGAGGAGAAGAAGAGTGAGAGCTCTCTGACTGTGAACTCTCTGAGCTGGACACCGGAGTTCACTGAAATGTACGCTTCACAATATCCCTTCTGTTACACTCAAACTCTGATTAATAACCATCTATTGTTTTCACACATATTTTGGTTCACTATTCATTCAGTTCTCATCACCATTACAATTGCAATGCATAACCCAATCAGTCAGTACAACAATTATAATACAGTAAACTAGTATGTTTTGAATGTTTCTTTTCTGAGGGTGGTTGATATTTACCTATTTCCATTCTCTCCCCTCAGGCACTCCCTGTCCCGATCCTCAGACACAGAGAGCACTAGCATGGGCCTTCGCCCCCCCGGCCTCCTCCCCAAGTTTGCCATCTCGGCAGAGGACGGAGATGAGGAGTCCCTGGTCCTGAGGGACCCCAGCAAGGGGGCCTTCTCCGTCGGAGAGGACGAGGCTGACGCAACCACCCCCGGGAGCACGCACAGTGGGGCTACTCTCTCTGGTATGGAGGCCTGGGCCTAGAGCACTGGTTAGAGCTGGTAGAAGATGTAGGGATAATGCTAGATATTGCCATCATGTTGGGTGTTTAAGACTGTGGGTTCAACTGGTATTAAAAAAAAAAGGTTATGATATGGTTCAAGGTTTTTAATGTGCTTGATTGTAACAAAAACATGTATGGAACATTTTGGACATAATTGTATCCTGTTCTTCTTTGGTCTGTAGGTAGTTTCTCAGAGCACCTGGACCCGCTTCCTTCCAGGGATGAGGGCATAGACAGCCCTGACTCCTCCTCCAAGACTCCCATGGACCTGGGAGGGCAGCATGGCGGCCTGCAGCCCGATGGACATGGGGATAAGCATGGTGGTGTTGCCAAAGTTTCCAAGTCTGTCTCAGCTAGTGCCCTCTCCCTCATGATCCCTGGAGGTGAGAGGACACACACACACACACACACACACACACACAACCCCTGTGATCTCTAGCATTTCGATTTAGAGGAGGTTAGAGGACAGGATGAGGAGTAAGCGTGAGCACATAATTAGAATTAGAGCGATGGATTTCGAGAGAGGAGTGTGAAAGAGATGAAAGATGCCGAGATGAAAGATCTGTGTGAAATTGGCACAGCTCCTGCTGGGATGAGGCTCCAGTTTATGGAGTGGCTGTGTGCGCAGTAGCCCAGAAGAGGAGCCACTAACTCGGTGGTGAGCTGAGAGGCCCTTCCACTGTTGGGAGGGGAATAAATCCCTAAGGGCTCACTCCCAGCAGGGACACAGTAATTCATGGCTCCCAGGCTTTATAGGAACATCTGGGTACTGAGGGGATTGCCACTGGAAAACAGGTCAATAGAAATGACAGTAGCGGTCCTTGTCTGTGTTTTTACCTTTAAATGAACCTCCACTGGGTTTTTGGTTTGAAGAATTTTTAGAATTCAAATTGACGGTGTGCTATTCAAAAAAAACTTTATGGCAACACTTATTTAGCTTTCACCCTATCTGGCAGATTCCCAGATTAGTCTCTTGATTGTATCACAATGGCCACATTATTTCCCCTAGTAAAATGCCTTTCGTTAATGTGTGTCTCATATTGGTACAGATATCATTAGAAATGTCTTTCTCATTCTTCCAGTTATCTTAAATGCTTTGTGATATTTACAGCCATTTTTAATCATTCAAAATAATGACATTTATTTGTCCGTCTTATTGTTCCAGATATCTTCGGGGAATCCCCTCTGGCCAGCCCCATATCCCCCTACTCCCTCTCCTCGGACCCATCTTCTCGTGACTCCTCCCCCAGCCGAGACTCCTCCCTCTGCGTCATCTGCCCTCGGCAGCCAATCATCATCCACAGCTCGGGGAAGAAGTTTGGTTTCACGCTGCGGGCCATCCCGGTGTACGCCTGCGACCGCGACGTCTACACTGTCTACCACACGGTCTTAGTAAGAACAGCGTTGTTTCACCATGTTGGGACAAACACAGTCAAATAACTAATGAAGTGCCGGTAATACAGTACATTTCTGTTGGTCACTTTCATCCGTGTCATTGGATATTGAATAATATGTTAAGTGGCTGTATTCAATTAAACCTGTACTGTGGGAAACAATGTTTTGTTTTTGTACTGCAATATGATCTCATTATTGAGTGATGATAGATACAAGTAGCTAACTGTGTTTCTATGTGTTTAGAATGTGGAGGACCCGGGTCCGGCCCTGAAGGCGGGGCTGAAAGCTGGTGACCTCATCACTCATGTGAATGGAGAGCCGGTCCACGGCCTGGTCCACACTGAGGTGGTGGAACTGCTGCTCAAGGTCAGAGAACCATTGGATATAAAGCTTTCATCAGATGTACTGTAACTGCCAGTAACAATTGTCCACAAAGGGGAGCGACGTAATCGTATAAGCATAAGGTATATTTGAAAGGTATTTCTATGATAGAGCGCACACTGTTTATCTACCAGTAATTTCATTTACAGTAGTCCAGCCAACTATTTTGTTTCCAACCCTGTTTCTAACTTAACACTCTCACAATGGAGCTAATTAATTTTGGGCCAGTTTATCTTACGTGTCCATGTATCTGCTTCCATTCCAGAGTGGCAGTAAGGTGGCCATCTCCACCACACCGTTTGAGAACACCTCCATCAAAACAGGGCCTGCCAGGAGGAACAGCTGCAGGAGCAAGATGATCCGACGCACCAAGAAGCCCAAGAAGGAGAAGACGCAAGAAAGGCACGCATTTCATGTTTGGCTTTGTTGTTTTCTATATGAGAAACCATTTCATTATTAGATATGAACCAATGAACTAGATCTAGGTCTCTATACAGTGTGCTCTGTAGAGGTCACTAGTGAGCTTGTACAGCAAGTGTTTTCAGGTTTTGTCATATACAGTATAACCACAGGGTGTAGCTGTGGCTCCTTGCAACAGTGCTAAAATCCCCCCCATGTCACTACTAGACAACGACAACTCTCATCACCACTGTCGGTCAAGTTTTTTTCATTCCAAAGATCTCACTGTGGCTTTCATTGTTGATTGAATGAATGGTTTTATTGGTTACTCAAGAAAATAAACATTGTTATACCACTGTTTAAGAACAATGATCATCAACACAGCAACAAAATAAATAAACGTCCTCTCACTGTCAACTGCATTTATTTTCCGTAAACTTAACATGTGTTAATATTTGTATGAACATAAACAAGATTCAACAACCGAGACATAAACTGAACAAGATCCACAGACATGTGATTAACAGAAATTGAATAATGTGCCCCTGAACAAAGGGGGGGGGGTCAAAATCAAAAGTAACAGTCAGTGTCTGGTGTGGCCACCAGCTGCGTTAAGTATTGCAGTGCATCTCCTCCTCATGGACTGCACCAGATTTGCTGGTTCTTGCTGTGAGTTGTTACCCCACTCTTCCACCAAGGCACCTGCAAGTTCCTGGACATTTCTGGGGTGAATGGCCTTCACCCTCCGTTCCAACAGGTCCCAGACGTGCTCAATTGGATTGGGATCTGGGCTCCCCTTAGTTCAGGGACACATTAGGGACTAGCATTTCTGTTAGTCACATGTCTGTGGATCTTGTTCAGTTTATGTCTCAGTTGTTGAATCTTATGTTCATACAAATATTTACACATGTTAAGTTTGCGGAAAATAAATGCATTTGACAGTGAGAGGACTGTTTTTAATTTTTTTAAGTTATAACACATTTTTACGGATAGTTTTCTTAGATTAGACACTCTCTAGAGTGTAGACCACAAATACATTCTCGTGAGTTTCTGGGCCTCATGCTGGTAGACTGACGTCGTCTTCTCTCCTCTCTCTCCAGGCGGCGGTCTGTGTTCAGGCGTTTTGCCATACAGCCCTCCCCTCTGCTGCAGACCAGCCGTAGTTTCTCCTCTCTCAACCGCTCCCTGTCCTCTGGGGAGAGTCTCCCAGGGTCTCCTACCCACAGCCTGTCCCCCCGCTCCCCCACCGCAGCCTTCCGACCCACCCCCGACTTCAACCAGTCAGGTGAGATAGACTGTCAATCGTTCACATTCGATGGAATAAATTAAATGTACACAATAAAATACATTTAAGAATTGAGCTGTGTTTATCAGTGAAACAATCAATATTTCTTAAATGAAGGTGTACAATATTTACCACTATAAAAGATTATTAGTTGAATAACTTCCTTTCCTCTGTGTTTCCAGGTGGCAACTCCTCTCAGAGTAGCTCCCCGAGCTCCAGTGCTCCAAACTCCCCCGCAGGCTCCGGCCACATTCGTCCCAGCACCCTCCACGGCCTGGGCCCCAAACTGACGGGCCAGAGGCTCCGACAGGGCCGTCGCAAGTCCGCTGGCAGCATTCCCCTCTCCCCGCTGGCCCGCACCCCATCTCCGACACCCCAGCCCACCTCCCCGCAGCGCTCACCATCTCCCTTACTCAGCCATGGGACCATGGGGATCTCCAAGACCACCCAGGCTTTCCCAGTCAAGATGCACTCTCCCCCCACCATTGTCCGCCACATGGTACGGCCCAAGAGTGCGGAGCCGCCCCGCTCGCCGCTCCTCCAGCGGGTGCAGTCGGAGGAGAAGCTGTCACCCTCCTACACGGGTGACAAGAAGCACCTGTGTTCCAGGAAGCACAGCCTGGAGGTGACCCAGGAAGAGGCCCTGGGAGAGGAGGTGCGTCCTGGGGACATGGACCACCACACCCTGCAGCGTGTGGAGGAGACGCCCAGCGAGCCTCCGGCCATCACCCGGGTCCGGCCGGCTGAGCAGGGCTGCCTCAAGAGGCCCGTTGGCCGCAAGATGGGTCGGCAGGAGTCTATGGAAGAGCTGGACAAGGAGAAACTGAAAGCCAAGGGGGTGATGAAGAAACAGGACTGGTCAGAGAGGCGAGAATCCCTGCAGAAGCAGGACGCTCTACAGGAGTCTGATACATCTGGTGCTGAAGGAGGAAGATGCCAGGGCAGAAGCCAAGGCTCAGATACAGTCTCACTGGAAGGCAAAGCTGCCAGCTTCACCCTAAAAGATGTTCTGTATAAGAAGTTGAACACTCGTGCCGGTGAGGGCACCCCCGAACCACTAGGGGGCAATAGCGCTGACTCGTCTCTGTGCTCTATCCATCCTGACTGGAGCCCCCAGAAGCCTGAGTGGCAGCTGTCACGGCAGAGCAAAGAGGGCGGTAAGCCAGACAGGCTTGATTTCAAGGCCCCCAACATGGAATTTGCCCGAAAGAGGCTGTCGTTCGAGGAGCGAGAAGACGGCGGCATGTGTCGGCTCTCTCCCGGCATTCATGAGAGCCTCCATTTTAGCTCCATACGTTCCAAGAGTCTGCAACTGGACTCAGCGCTGGCTCTAGACCACATCAAGAGTACAATGAGCAGCGTCCACACCAGCCCTGAGGGCCTGAACCCCAAGATGTTCTCTGGGAGGGGGGAGGGAAGCGCCGTGGAGAAACTCCAGCTCATCTCCTCCAATGAAGGCTCCCTCAGGAAGACCTCCTCGGAATACAAGCTGGAGGGGCGTCTGGTCTCCTCCCTCAAACCCCTGGAGGGCACCCTGGACATTGGCCTTCTTTCCGGGCCAAGGGTGTCTAAAACAGACACCTGCCTCTCCAAGTTGGCCGACAGCGATACCGGTTCAATAGGGATACCCACATGGCTGCAAAGCCCAGTTGAGCGGCAGGTGTTGATTCCCCTGCTCAAACCCTCTGACAAGCAGAAAAGCCCGCCCACCAGTATACTAAGCCCTGCAGCTGTTGTGGCCCTCAGCAGCCCAGTTCCCGCCAAAGAGGCTAGTATTTCCAACACTGGGTTTAAATGCAGTAGCAGTGGTGAGATGCCACACGACAGACCTAGTCACAGTGAACCCCCAATGGCTTCCTCCAAGGCAGAGGTCTCCGACTTTGGTGGGAAACAAGAGAGCAGGTCCAGTATGATAGCTCACGATCATAGGACATCCCGCCACAGCGCCCACTTTTCCCACTGCGGGAAGACGCCCTCCATACGGGAGGTCAGCAACGAAGACCAGGAGGAGGAGGTTGAGCCACCTCAAGAGACTTCAGCTCCTGCACAGCAAAACAACATTGACATCTCCAAGACATCCGATACAGTTGTCGCCGCAAAGTCAGGGAATCCCAGGAAGACTGCACCCTCCGTCCCTGCCCCAAAAGTGAAGGTTCATACAACTGCCCCTCATGTAGCTGTACCAGTGAAGCAAAGTTCAGATTGTCAGTCAGGGCCCAGTTACCTGCAGAGCAATGAGAAACAAAGATCAGCTGAGAATACAGGTAGCATCACTACATTTGTACAATATATTTTAGAGCAGACTCCATACCTGTCAAAGCAGCAGATATTATCCAGCAGTCCCTCGACAGGGACCACAAAGCAATCGTCCATCCCTGCTCCAATACCTAGTCTTGGAGATAAGAACCGAACAAGTGGTCAAGTTTCTCAAAAACAGCATGGCACGGAGAAAACCCAGAATCCGGACACGGTTCAAAGAAACAGGCCTGTTCCAAACACTGCCAATGAACCTGCCAGTGTGTCTGCTGTTGAGGAGCTCCAAACTGCAAACGCAGGAAGAGATAAAATGACCCAAGTCAGAGAGACAAGTCCTAAAGTGGATGTAAAATGTGTTTTGTCTAAAGAAATGTTGTACAATGCAACTGGTAAAACAGAAGCAACACAAAAGTGTGATCAAAGAAAATATGCTTGTACCCTTAGCAGTCAGGTAGCAAATAGTATTGTCGTGAAGCAAAGTAGAGAAGATCCCACTTCACCAAAGATGAAGGGTAGCAATGCAAAGACAGGAGAGCGAGAGCAGCTATCTTTAACAAATCGACCTGCTGAAAAGACTTGGGTCAAAGGATCTCTTGAGGCAGAAATACTCATCACTAAAAAGCAAACTGATGTAAATATCAAAGAGACGAGTCCTGTGCGGACAGTGAAACAGTCCCCACCAAGTCCCGCTTCAACAAAACAAACTATCTCCAAAACTAAGCCAAGATCGGACTCACCTCTCCCTTCACAAACTTTTGGGAAGACAGAGGAGGAGAGGGGGAGGTATGAAGCGAAAACACCAGCCACAGCCCCAGTCGTCAAAGTGAGCCTGGAATCAAAACGGCAAGAGTCGTCTCAGAAAACCTCGGTCTCAATGGTCAAAGAAATCCCAGACTCAAAACGGAAAGATCCCGTACTCAAAACCTCAGTCCAAAGCCATGTCAAAGAAAGTTCAGTCTCCAAACTAAAGGAATCTTTGTCCCAAATTCCTGCCCTAACTCCAGTTGTCAGACAAAACTCTGACCCCAAAAAGAAACAGAAAGAACCAGAACCCCACACCTTTGCCCCAACCCCAGCCCAAGTCATCAAAGATAACCTGGACTCAAAACAGAAATCAGCCCCTCCGAAAACCTCGATCTCAACCGCAATCAACTCAAAACAAAAGGAAATCACTACTTCAACAGTTGTCAGACAAATCATAGATTCAAAACAAAAATCACCCCCTCACAAAACTCTTTCCCCAAACGCAACCACTGTCATGAAAGAGCCAGCCCATATCTTTGCTGCAACCCGACAAGCCCAGAAAGAGCCTCCGACCTGGTCCAGTGCTCCCTCCCAATCCACCCCTTTACCAGTGGTGCCAGCACCAGCAGTGAGAAGAGAAGCACACCCACCCAAAGGTGGAACTCTCTCAAGCAGGGCCAACGGCAGCACCGGACAGGAGGCTGTGGTCCAGACCTCTAGGGAGGACCAGGGGAAGCCGAGGGAAGAGGCCCCTAGGTCAGAAGGCCTTAGGTTGGACTCTTATAGGGGCCTGGGTGGGGTGGATGCCACAGGGCCAGCAGCCACCACCCCCAGCAACAGCACCCCCCAGGCCAAACTCAGCACAGTTGAACCCAGGGTCACGAACTCTGACAAGCAGGTAACCTCCAGCCGAAAAGAACAGGCTGACAAGAAGAAAGGGGAATCTGCTCAAGAGGTAGCGTCTGCACAGAAAAACACCAAGAGAGAGACTTCAAGAGTGGCTGTTGTGGTGAAAGAAGCCACAGGTTCAGACAAAGACTTGGCCCGACACAAGCAATCGAAGGATTTGCCACGTGGCCCCGCAAACAGGAAGTAAATGCTGGATTTAAAAAATACGACGGCAGCCACCTTTGCTTTTGCGATATGTCAGAAATAAAACATTTTTGTTTTTGTTAGTAGTGTCATCATGCCTTTATTTTTTTTGAGAACCGGGGAAGCTGTTACTTCAGTGTTTATATTGCGTGAGAGAGACAGATTTTTGTGTGTTATCCTGAGTGTGTGTGGTGGTGATTGTGAATGCTTGGTCGATACAATAACTGTCTAATGTTTTTGGACTGAATGTAGACTGATTTTTGCTGCTCATTTGTGGTTCTCTGCTGTGTGTAACAAAGGTGTCAAATTTGTATCTGGTGATTGATCGGGGGCTTTATTATTAATTGACAGCAGAGTGCAATGTGCAATCAATATGTCAGGGGGCAGGTTGAATTGAATTGCACTGGGTTTAGAGCACCTGCCATTAAAGGTAGCAGACTTACGATGCGTGTAGACTGAACTATGTCCATTTCACTCCCACTCAAAGAGTTATGTGAGCTGAAAACACAGTAGCCATGGCACATCATCCAGTCAACCATTTAAGCGTTGTGATATTGACGCAGATCATTCACTCGCACTCGTTATACCGAAGTCAAATATCACCACGTTTGTTTAGATACTTTATCTTATGTCACTTTTTCTTTATTTTGTATTACCAAGAAGTGAAGTTAGTTTTTTTTTTTTTTTTTTTTTGGGTTAGCGGTGCACAGAAGAAACACACTATTTTCTGTACTTCTTACCTATAACTATTTAATATGGAATCATCTTACGGTTCTGGAATCATATTTAGTGGATGAGGCCTTAGGGTTATGGGGAATAAAAGAAACGTGCTGTTCTTAGCAGGTTATGTTGTAATTCACATTCCTTTCACATCTCTACATTTCTTAACCTTAGATTTTTATGCAATATCTTGAAAGTAATTATGTCAACACTAACTGTACAAATGGGGATACATGGGCTTAAGGAAATATAAGCGTTTGTTTTATTTGTATATATTTTGCAATGTCATGTTTGTATACTCAGTGATGTCATTTCAGAATCATGTTCTGCTTGATAATTCTGTGTTCTAGAATAAGCTAACATAATGTCTATCTATACCTATCCAAAATACATCCTCTCTAACATGGTCATTTTAACAGTTCTGATATGTTCTGAATTTTACTTGAATAGAAATAAAGCATAAATGGGCAATTGTGCTTTTCCTCAAAAATGTAGAGTTGAAAATAAACAAATAAAAAAACTGAAAGAGGCAAGTGTTTCCCAAGAATGTGTTCAATCTCGATTTTGCCATAATGTATGAAGAATTGTTAATACACTGGAATATTTCACTGAGCCCAATACATTTGAATATTTCACTGAGAAAATATGTATGTTATTATGACAATGTGTAGAATGCAAGCTCAATGAGTTGATGGAATGAACCAACAATTCTAAGTATGTTTGCCTGTGGAAGAGATTTCTGAAAGTCTGTTTTTAAGGAGTAAATTTGCATCTTATTTGGGTGTTGTTTTCCAGTTATGTTTATATTTGTGCGATAGATGTTCATGCAATGGGAAATGCATTTTCGGGTATTGGAAATGAAAAAAGGGCTCAAATTCAAGTAAACGTCTCGAAAATATATTGGGAACGTCAGGGTTGCAAGAGATTAGATTTCAGATCATCTTCTGAAGTCGTGTTCCATTGTTCGTATTAGTTTTTTTGTTTGTTGTAATTTTCATTCAACTCCTGTTTTTTTCTCTTCTTTTTTCCATAAGCAGTCGCCTACATTTATGTGCCAGATGAAAACGATATCCAGTTAAATGTCTAGCTAACAATAGGCTTGAAATGACTGATTTTGTAAGAACAAAATGCACCAGTATACAAATCTTATATACATAAGTCATTATATTCTAGACAGCTGATGTTTAGGTGATTTATACTGGCTTTGTGTATCAAAAAACAGTGGACTTCTTTTACATTGATTTAGGCATATCCTGTAGTTTAGCCGCCAGGCCTTTTGATTGCATACCACAAATATCCAACACAAAGTAGATTTTCAAAATATGCTATACAATATTTACTCTAATGTAGGCTATGTCATAACAATAGACAATCTACTTTATCTTAGGGAGGCAAACAAAAACTAAACGGGACGCTATATATTTACATAAATGGTAACCTGTACCCACGAATGCACATTGTAGAAAATAACGAATGAGATTGATTGTAAAGATTTTTTTTTTTTAAATAAGAATCTGAAGTTTTACTTTTCTCATTTAGTTATTGTAAATGTATTGTCAAACATTTTGGGGGGAGAGAAAAAAAGTCACCTTAATATTAGACACCTTAGCCCTTCCTTCTAGAAAGAATGATTGAGATGAATGTTGTTCCAAATCAAACAGGCTCTTCCCACTGGGCAAAAGCGGGTTGAGTCAACCATTTCAACCAAAAAGATTCAATGGGATGACGTTGAATGAACGTGAAAAACTGATTGGATTTGAAGAAAGTCATCAATTTACGGGAATTTCATTTTTATTTTTTTTATTTTTTTCCCACCTAACTTTAACCAAAATTGAATGACACGGTGACATTTTTTTGTTGATTTGACGTTGAATTCACATTAGATGACATCTCAACCAAATGTAAAATCAAAACAAGACGTTGTGCCCAGTGGGTGGATACAGATGGAAAATAATCAGAAAACACTTTCTTTTAATGATGGAGTGTCTATTTGTCCCCATGCCTTTTTTATCTGATTGATGTTTAAATCCTTTAAAAATAGCACATTCAGTGTTTGTTTACAAATACTTCATGGATGTATATTTTGTATATTGTGTTAATGATTTGCCAAGTCGATACGCTACGTCACAGGAAACATGTTCGTGTTGGTAGTGTCTGTGACTTCCTCACCTATCCAGCCACCCTGTTGTGTTAGACAGTCTATCTGTGTGGTGGTCAATGTCTCTGCTTCAACATCTGTCGGGTCCCACATTTGTCCTGCTTGTTTTTGGAGTTTCCTTTTTTCCTTTGTGTGAAACTAGTATTAGATGAACTTGCTTACTATGGTTTGTCTTTTAGGATTTGTACAATACAGCTGTTTGAGTTTTTGTATTTTGCCCAAGGAAATCTCTATGGATGTCATAGATGTATATTAAAACAGATCTTTATACTTCTAAAGTTGCATAACACTGAAAATAAAAAAGGCATGGTAAAAGTCTGTTTCTCTTCTTTATTGAGATCATGAAATGATCATGAAAAATCTGAATATGCATTATTATTTGTGTCATTGTGATATAAAGATTATGAGGAGATATACTAAAATGGAATGCCCGGCCACTTACTTATATAGTCCCGTTAAGATGCACAAACTCTCATCTGCAGCTGTTGATATGCAACAGCTTACTTTTGTTGTCCTATAGGGGCAGTATTTCATTTTTGGATAAAAAGACGTGCCCGTTTTAAGCGCAATATTTTGTCACGAAAAGATGCTCGACTATGCTTGGAATTGATAGTTTTGCAAAGAAGACACTGACGTTTCCAGAACTGCAAAGATTTTCACTGTGAGTGCCATATAACAAAATCTACAGGCAAAACCAAGATGTTTGAGTGACCAGGAAATCAACAGGATTTCTGGAGGCACGTTTTCCATGATCGCCTTATATGGCTGTGAATGCGACAGGAATGAACGGACACTTCCTATCGTTTCTCCCAGGTGTCTGCAGCATTGTGACATATTTGTAGGCATATCATTGGAAGATTGACCATAAGAGCCTACAATTACCAAGTGTCCCGCACGGTGTCTGCGTGGAAATTGGTGCGCAAAAGTCAGGTACCAGTATTTTTCCATCCGAATCAGAGAAGAATGCACGCTTCCAGGGAAGGCATTTCAATGAAGAGATATATGACAAAACACCTTGAGGATTGATTCAAACAACGTTTTCCATGTTTCAGTCGATATTATGGAGTTAATTCGGAAAAAAGTTTGACGTTTAGGTGACTGAATTTTCGGTTAGTTTCGGTAGCCAAATGCATAGTAACAAAATGGAACGTTGTGTCCTACACAAGCATCTTTCAGGAAAAACTGGACATCTGCTATGTAACTGAGAGTCTCCTCATTGAAACATCTGAAGTTCTTCAAAGGTAAATTATTTTATTTGATCCCTTTGCTGGTTTTTGTGAATGTTGCGTGCTAAATGCTAACGCTAAATGCTAAGCTAGCTATCACCACTCTTACACAAATTATTGATTTTCTCTGGTTCTAAAGCATATTTTGAAAATCTGAGACGACAGGATTGTTAAGAAAAGGATAAGCTTGAGGGCAGGCATATTTATTTCATTTCATTTGCAATTTTCAGAAATCGCTAATGTTGCGTTATAGTAATGAGCTTGAGGCTGTAGTCACAATCCCGCATGCGGGATGGGGCGGCCTAAGATTAAGTTAAGTTGAGGGTTGGGCGATGGTTAGTGGATAGTTAGCTGAACAGTTTGTTGATAGCAAGTTGAACATGATTCTATACCATCTGCAGGGGATTCCAAATAAAGTGGTACCCTTCAAAGCATTTCATATCCTTTATTTCTTTCTTAGTTTTTTTTTATTATGCAGTTGTTAAAATTGCCATTGACATAACATGTCCAAATTGGAACCAATGCCAGCAAATGCACATCTGATAACCTTTCCTTTGAACCAACATGTCCTATCTATGTAGATCACTTTATTGGTATTGCTTTGAATCCAACAAATTAATGTTGGAACAGTTGCATGCCAAAGGTTTGTCACTCAGGTCAATTTTGTTATTTTCTCTTTTGACAGAGTCTACTTAAACTATTTCTATCTGATTAATGGCCAAATTGAGCAGGACATTATTCAGTGAGTTGAATGGATTCGTATTGGCAACAACTAGTTTATTACCACTAAGATTGGCATACGTCAGGTTGGTGAGGTAGTGAAATGCGTTCTTCTCAAGAGATGGGAAAAAAATCCCCATCAAAATCCTAAAGTTAAATTCAGAGATCAGGTTTTTTGCTGCGCGTCAATCCACCTCATCCGCCTATGTCACAATTCCGCATCTGCGTTGGAAAGTGGCAGAACTACAGTGTTTGTCAAACCAGCAGAAATCCCCGGAAAAAAAGTTATTCTTAAGAAAACGTCTGTGAACAGTTTGGCCTACTAACTAATATGACCACTCTGTCTGAAGGTAACTACCTCCATTCTTCCATTCATTTATATAGGTTATGTGCCAACAAAATAAGAGGTTAAATGTGTCAAAAATATTTATTGAGTTTACATGGTAAGGAGGTGACCAAGAACCTGATGGTCACACGGAAGCCCCATCCTCAGTAAAAGGCACATTTACATGGTCAGGGAGGTGACCAAGAACCTGATGGTCACACGGAAGCCCCTCCTCAGTAAAAGGCACATTTACATGGTCAGGGAGGTGACCAAGAACCTGATGGTCACACGGAAGCCCCCCTCAGTAAAAGGCACATTTACATGGTCAGGAGGTGACCAAGAACCTGATGGTCACACGGAAGCCCCTCCTCAGTAAAAGGAACATTTACATGGTCAGGAGGTGACCTAGAACCCGATGGTCACACGGAAGCCCCAGGGAGGTCAGTAAAAGGCACATTTACATGGTCAGGGAGGTGACCAAGAACCCGATGGTCACACGGAAGCCCCTCAGTAAAAGGCACATTTACATGGTCAGGAGGTGACCAAGAACCCGATGGTCACACGGAAGCCCCTCAGTAAAAGGCACATTTACATGGTCAGGGAGGTGACCAAGAACCTGATGGTCACACGGAAGCCCCCCCCTCAGTAAAAGGCACATTTACATGGTCAGGTAGGTGACCAAGAACCCAATGGTCACACGGAAGCCCCTCCTCAGTAAAAGGCACATTTACATGGTCAGGGAGGTGACCAAGAACCCGATGGTCACACGGAAGCACCTCCACAGTAAAAGGCACATTTACATGGTCAGGGAGGTGACCAAGAACCTGATGGTCACACAGAAGCCCCTCAGTAAAAGGCACATTTACATGGTCAGGGAGGTGACCAAGAACCTGATGGTCACACGGAAGCCCCTCAGTAAAAGGCACATTTACATGGTCAGGGAGGTGACCAAGAACCTGATGGTCACACGGAAGCCCCCTCAGTAAAAGGCACATTTACATGGTCAGGAGGTGACCAAGAACCTGATGGTCACACGGAAGCCCCTCCTCAGTAAAAGGCACATTTACATGGTCAGGGAGGTGACCAAGAACCCGATGGTCACACGGAAGCCCTCAGTAAAAGGCACATTTATATGGTCAGGTAGGTGACCAAGAACCTGATGGTCACACGGAAGCCCCTCCTCAGTAAAAGGCACATTTACATGGTCAGGGAGGTGACCAAGAACCTGATGGTCACACGGAAGCCCCTCCTCAGTAAAAGGCACATTTACATGGTCAGGAGGTGACCAAGAACCTGATGGTCACACGGAAGCCCCTCAGTAAAAGGCACATTTACATGGTCAGGAGGTGACCAAGAACCCGATGGTCACACGGAAGCCCCTCAGTAAAAGGCACATTTACATGGTCAGGAGGTGACCAAGAACCTGATGGTCACACGGAAGCCCCCTCCTCAGTAAAAGGCACATTTACATGGTCAGGAGGTGACCAAGAACCTGATGGTCACACGGAAGCCCCTCAGTAAAAGGCACATTTACATGGTCAGGGAGGTGACCAAGAACCCGATGGTCACACGGAAGCCCCTCAGTAAAAGGCACATTTACATGGTCAGGAGGTGACCAAGAACCCGATGGTCACACGGAAGCCCCTCAGTAAAAGGCACATTTACATGGTCAGGAGGTGACCAAGAACCCGATGGTCACACGGAAGCCCCTCAGTAAAAGGCACATTTACATGGTCAGGAGGTGACCAAGAACCCGATGGTCACACGGAAGCCCCTCCTCAGTAAAAGGCACATTTACATGGTCAGGTAGGTGACCAAGAACCCGATGGTCACACGGAAGCCCCTCCTCAGTAAAAGGCACATTTACATGGTCAGGGAGGTGACCAAGAACCCGATGGTCACACGGAAGCCCCTCCTCAGTAAAAGGCACATTTACATGGTCAGGTAGGTGACCAAGAACCCGATGGTCACACGGAAGCCCCTCCTCAGTAAAAGGCACATTTACATGGTCAGGGAGGTGACCAAGAACCCGATGGTCACACGGAAGCACCTCCACAGTAAAAGGCACATTTACATGGTCAGGAAGGTGACCAAGAACCTGATGGTCACACGGAAGCCCCTCCTCAGTAAAAGGCACATTTACATGGTCAGGAGGTGACCAAGAACCCGATGGTCACACGGAAGCCCCTCCTCAGTAAAAGGCACATTTACATGGTCAGGAGGTGACCAAGAACCCGATGGTCACACGGAAGCACCTCCACAGTAAAAGGCACATTTACATGGTCAGGGAGGTGACCAAGAACCCGATGGTCACACGGAAGCCCCTCCTCAGTAAAAGGCACATTTACATGGTCAGGGAGGTGACCAAGAACCCGATGGTCACAACGAAGCACCTCCACAGTAAAAGGCACATTTACATGGTCAGGGAGGTGACCAAGAACCCGATGGTCACACGGAAGCCCCTCAGTAAAAGGCACATGACAGCATGCTTTGGAGTTTGCCAAAAGGCACCTAAAGGACTCTCGGACCATGAGAAACAAGATTCTCAAGACAGCTTCTACTCCTGGAGCCATAAGACTCCTGAACAGCTAATCAAATGGCTACCCAGACTATTCGCCCCCAATTTAAAAAAAAAAAAATGTGGGTTTTTTTTCTTAAAACTGTATTGTTTTTCTAAGCTGTTTGTTTTCTAAGCTGTTTAAAGGCACAGTCAATTTAGTAAACCTCTGACCCACTGGAATTGTGATACAGTGGATTATAAGTGAAATAATCTGTCTGTAAACAATTGTTGGAAAAATTACTTGTAACCGACTTGCCAAAACTATAGTTTGTTAACAAGAAATTTGTGGAGTGGTTGACAAACGGGTTTTAATGACTCCAACCTAAATGTAAGTAAACTTCCGACTTCAACTGTATTGAAGCAACATCTCAAGACATCAGTCAGGAAGTTAGAGCTTGGTCGCAAATGGGTCTTCCAAATGGACAATGACCCCAAGCATACTTCCAAAGTTGTGGCAAAATGGCTTAAGGACAACAAAGTCAAGGTATTGGAGTGGCCATCACAAAGCCCTGACCTCAATCCCAAAGAAAATGTGTGGGCAGAACTGAAAAGGCGTGTGCGAGCAAGGAGGCCTACAAACCTGACTAAGTTACACCAGCTCTGTCAGGAGGAATGGGCAAAAATTCACCCAACTTATTGTGGGATGCTTGTGGAAGGCTACCCGAAACGCTTGACCCAAGTTAAACAAGGTATATGTCTATGGCTGACAAGCTCAGCCATAGACATATAAACACCTAGACTTACAAAATACCTTAGACATACAAAAACCCCTAGACAATACAAGAACGAAACAAACCACCCTCGTCACACCCTGACCTAACCAAAATAATAAAAAACAAAGATAACTAAGTTCAGGGAGTGACAGTACCCAACCCCCCCAAATGTGCGGACTCCCGGCCGCAAACCTAAACCTATATGGGAGGGTCTGGGTGGGCATCTGACTTCGGTGGCGGCTCTGGTTCTGGACACCACCCCCCTTCTTTACACTGATCCCTCCTCCCTTGTAGCACTGACCCGTGGATCATCGCCGGAGGCTCTGGACTGCTGATCCTCGCCGTAGGCCCCAGGCTGGGGACCCTCACTGCGTGGATCATCGCCGGCGGTTCTGGACTGGGGACCGTCGCTGGAGACAAAGATAACTAAGGTCAGGGCGTGACAGAGAGAGGCTGGACTGAGGACTTGTGGGCAGACATCACCGGCAACAACGTTGCCTATGGGCACAAACCCACCGTCGCTGGACCAGACAGGACTGGCAAAAAGAGGAATGTCAGTGTTCTGCCATGGCCAGCGAAGAGCCCGGATCGCATTGAGCACGTCTGAGACCTGTTGGATCGGAGGGTGAGGGCTAGGGCCGTTCACCCCAGAAATGTCTGGGAACTTGCAGGTGCCTTGGTGGAGGAGTGGGGTAACATCTCACAGCAAGAACTGGCAAATCTGGTGCAGTCCATGAGGAGGAGATGTACTGCAGTACTTAATGCACCTGGTGGCCACACCAGATAGTGGCTGTTACTTTAGATTTTGACCACCCCCTTTGTTCAGGGACACATTATTCCATTTCTGCTCATCACATGTCTGTGGAACTTGTTCAGTTTATGTCTCAGACCGATCTCTACAAACTATTTCTGCATGGACCCCACTTTGTGCACGGAGGCTCTGTCATGCTGAAACAGGAAAGGGCCTTCCGTAAACTGTTGCCTCAATGTGTAAGCACAGAATCGTCTAGAATGTGATGGTATGCTGTAGCGTTAAGATTCCCCTTCACTGGAACTAAGAGGCCTAGCCCGAACCATGAAAAAAAGCCCCAGACCATTATTCCCCCTCCAGCAAACTTTACAGTTGGCACTATGCATTGGGGCAGGTAGCGTTTTCCTGGAATCCTCCAAACCCAGATGGTGAAGCATGATTCATCACTCCAGGGAATGTGTTTCCACTGCTCCAGAGTCAAATGGCAGCGAACTTTACACTACTCCAGCCAACACTTCGCATTGTGCATACTTATCTTAGGCTTGTGCGCTGCTGCTTGGCTATGGAAACCCATTTCATGAAGCTCCCGACAAACAGACATTGCAGGCAGTTTGGAACTCAGCAGTGAGTGTTGCAACCGAGGACAGACGATTTTTACGAGCTAAGTGCTTCAGCACTCAGCAGTCCCATTCTGTGAGCTTGTTTGGCCTACCACTTTATGGCTGAGCCGTTGTTGCTCTTAGATGTTTCCACTTCACAATAACAGCACTTACAGTAGACCGGGGCAGCTCTAGAAGGGCAGACATTTTATGAACTGACTTGTTGGAAAGGTGGCATCCTATGATGGTGCCACGTTGAAAGTCACTGAGCTCTTCAGTTAGGCCATTGTACTGATAATGTTTGTCTATGGAGATTGCATGGCAGCGTGCTTGATTTTTTTTTTTTTTTTTTTACACATGTCAGCAATGGGGGTGGAGTTGAATAGCCGAATCCACTAATTTGATTGGATGTCCACATACTTTTGTATATATAGTGTAGCTTGTCCAAAAAAGTGGTCTCTTGGCACAACTTACGGCAGGACACGGAACGTTAAGCCGATAACACATTTCTGTACTGAATGAAATATTAACTCTACCTTTTATTTCTCAAACACAATTCTATACCATCACAATTGCTTTTTTTTTATCTATTAATAATTTTTTACATCTTTTAACACTGGCTTAACACCTAAAAAACATTTTTTAAACAATTTTAACATAGGCCAGGCCCGATTGTTACTTCATATCCCAGCGATAAGGCCTTACATTAAGGCTGGGAAGAAAACACTTCAATTTGCTCAACTTGCCATTGGATCAACCATTGGCTCAATTTATCCCATGGCCATTGTCTCAACGTACTCAAAGGAAAACATTTTGACTATATTAGCCCACACAGCTACAAGGATGCACTTTCACGCTAAGTTCAGGACCTTATATTAAAGCTGAGTAGAGACCCCAACTGATGTATAGAACAATCTTACATTTATCCACTTTGGTTTATATACAAGCATCATGAAACTTCATAGACAATAAATTCATTTACTTGGTGAAAATCTTTTTTTTTTGGACCTAACTTGCGTTCCAGTTTTTTATTCCTTCACAGACCTCGATGAAGTGATGACCTCTTCCTTAATATTTGGTCAAATTCTACATTTTTTCGTATGCTTTCTTGGAAACAAGGGTGGCTCAACTTACGCCACACTCCCCTACGACTAACTCAACTTGAAACTTGAACAATGCAGACAACAACCTTACAAATTACACAGACATAGGCATATAGCCTTGTAAAGGGAAGCTGTAAGTGCACGACTGTGGTGGGATTACAATTCCACTGATGTCTCCATTGTCTGGGACAAAAGCCCTGGTTTTTCCTCAAGGCTCGGTCTGTCTGTGTATCCTGTCACTCCGAGGGATATGATCTGTGTATGTGCCCAGAGCACTCAGCACGCAGTGTAACTGGAACTCAGCCCGCACCAAGGGATTGGGAAGAACAAATCCTTTGAGTTTGTGTCATCTCTCACTAACAATGGGTGCTCTTGTCACACGTGAGGACAAGTGACAGTTGATGAGAGTCGCCCATGTGTTTTAATGGCTCTGCCATTAGGGATGGACACCAGATATACTGTATCTGAAAGATACTGTAAGATAGGGTTCCTAGCTGTTTTAAACTGAGAAAACAGAGAGACCGATAGTACAAGCCTACATTCAGTCATACTGTGTCTATTCATTTCATGCTTGCATACTTGCTGTATATATCAGTTTACATATGTTTCATTATTAAATGCTATGTCTCCATTTTTAGAAGTGTTGGTATGTTAGTTTTTATTGTTTAAATTAAATATGAAAGAGATTGGTGGGTTTATTCACGATCTAATCATGGCATTCAATGACAGACATGTATTTGTTTAAAATCTATCACTTGAAGTTTGCATTTCAGAGAGACAATCATGTTTTTTGGCAATATGCTATATATATATATATACACTGCTCAAAAAAATAAAGGGAACACTTAAATAACACAATGTAACTCCAAGTCAATCACACTTCTGTGAAATCAAACTGTCCACTTAGGAAGCAACACTGATTGACAATAAATTGCACATGCTGTTGTGCAAATGGAATAGACAACAGGTGGAAAGTATAGGCAATGAGCAAGACACTCCCAATAAAGGAGTGGTTCTGCAGGTGGTAACCACAGACCAATTCTCAGTTCCTATGCTTCCTGGCTGATGTTTTGGTCACTTTTGAATGCTGGCGGTGCTTTCACTCTAGTGGTAGCATGAGACGGAGTCTACAACCCACACAAGTGGCTCAGGTAGTGCAGCTCATCCAGGATGGAACATCAATGCGAGCTGTGGCAAGAAGGTTTGCTGTGTCTGTCAGCGTAGTGTCCAGAGCATGGAGGCGCTACCAGGAGACAGGCCAGTACATCAGGAGACGTGGAGGAGGCCGTAGGAGGGCAACAATGCAGCAGCAGGACCGCTACCTTCGCCTTTGTGCAAGGAGGTGTACTGCCAGAGCCCTGGAAAATGACCTCCAGCAGGCCACAAATGTGCATGTGTCTGCTCAAACGGTCAGAAACAGACTCCATAAGGGTGGTATGAGGGCCCGATGTCCACAGGTGGGGGTTGTGCTTACAGCCCAACACCGTGCAGGACGTTTGGCATTTGCCAGAGAACACCAAGATTGGTAAATTCGCCACTGGCACCCTGTGCTCTTCACAGATGAAAGCAGGTTCACACTGAGCACGTGACAGTCTGGAGACGCCGTGGAGAACGTTCTGCTGCCTGCAACATCCTCGAGCATGACCGGTTTGGCGGTGGGTCAGTCATGGTGTGGGGTGGCATTTCTTTGGGGGGCTGCACAGCCCTCCATGTGCTCGCCAGAGGTAGCCTGACTGCCATTAGGTACCGAGATGAGATCCTCAGACCCCTTGTGAGACCATATGCTGGTGCGGTTGGCCCAGAGTTCCTCCTAATGCAAGACAATGCTAGACCTCATGTGGCTGGAGTGTGTCAGCAGTTCCTGCAAGAGGAAGGCATTGATGCTATGGACTGGCCCGCCTGTTCCCCAGACCTGAATCCAATTGAGCACATCTGGGACATCATGTCTCGCTCCATCCACCAACGCCACGTTGCACCACAGACTGTCCAGGAGTTGGCATCCGCCACCTCATCAGGAGCATGCCCAGGCGTTGTAGGGAGGTCATACAGGCACATGGAGGCCACACACACTACTGAGCCTCATTTTGACTTGTTTTAAGGACATTACATCAAAGTTGGATCAGCCTGTAGTGTGGTTTTCCACTTTAATTTTGAGTGTGACTCCAAATCCAGACCTCCATGGGTTGATAAATGTGATTTCCATTGATAATTTTTGTGTGATTTTGTTGTCAGCACATTCAACTATGTAAAGAAAAAAAGTGTTTCAAAAGAATGTTTCATTCATTCAGATCTAGCATGTGTTATTTTAGTGTTCCCTTTATTTTTTTGAGCAGTGTATATATGCCTCCCTCTCAGAGAAATAAGTATCACTGCCACTTTTTTTAACCATATATATATATATATAGTATTCAATACAGCAACATGAGACCTGTACGTATAACATTGGATATGAACATTCCATTCGAGCTAAACAATAGATATATAGTTTTTAGCAACAACGAAAACATTTTCTGATGAAAAAACTAAAAATGTGTAAACTGGTGAATATAGTGTTTTGGAAATACACTTTTTATACATACAAGTAATTTAGGTCAGATAGGGGAGAGGAGTTGCGTCATAAGCTTCAACCAGACCACATTGTTCTGGTCAGTTGTAAATTAATATGCAATCACTAACACATGCAACTTATTTATCATTTTCATTGAAATGTCCCTGTAGAAGAAAGCAAGAGACATGTTTTCCATTTGAATGATTTCGTCCCTCTAAACAATGAAATAGGCAGAAATGAGACATTATGATGAAAAAAAGAATAGGCCAATCTGTATCGTAATCTGTTTTTATGTGATTTACTCAACTGTATGTTTTGTATTCTTTATACGTCTAGTAAAATATGTCTATTTTTATCTGACTTCAGTAAGCCTACCTGTGAGTTGACAGAACCATAGTTAGTTTGAAACCAAAATGGCTGCCATCCCATCTGCAGACCACAGAGGACAGACTTGCTCTACCACATAAGTATCTCACTTTGCAATAGGTCAACATATCTACATAATAAATTCATGTTTTGGTCAGGCATAACTACAGTCCTTAGTTTAGCATTGTCTTTAATGTGTCATAAGATTTGATAATAATGTTGGATATTTGATATGAATAATGTGCAGTGTGGATATATGCATCCTTGAACAACTACGATGTAGATTTACATTTAAATGAATGGTCATCTGTTACGCAAAAACTCGAGCCAATTGAGAGAATTGATGATTACAACATATTTAGGTGTGATCGACTGAAAAGGGATTAAGGGTGGCTATATGTGAAATTGACTCTTGAGGCATCATGCTCTATAAGTGTCACTATTCCCAAAAGTTTGAGTTTTTGCAAATATATATTAAAAAAACACAAATAGCTTATTTACAGGGTATCCAGACCCTTTGCTATGAGTCTCTCAGCTGCATCCTGTTTGCAATGATTATTCTTGAGATGTTTCTACAACTTGATTGGAGTCCACCTGTGGTAAATACAATTGATTGGACATGATTTGGAAAGGAATACACCTGTCTATATAAAGTCCCCCACAGTTGACAGTGCATGTCTGAGCAAAAACCCAGCCATGAGGTCGAAGGAATTGTCCGTAGAGCTCCGAGACAGGATTGTGTCGAGGCACAGATCTGGGGAAGGGTACCAAAACATTACGCAGCATTGAAGATCCCCAAGAACACAGTGGGCTCCATCATTCTTAAATGGAAGAAGTTTGGAACCACCAAAACCCTTCCTAGAGTTGGCGCCCAGCCAAACTGAGCAATCGGGGGAGAATGGCCTTGGTCAGAGAGGTGACCAAGAACCTGATGGTCACTCTGAAAGAGCCCTAGAGTTCCTTTGCGGAGATGGGAGAACCTTCCAGAAAGACCACCATCTCTGCAGCACTCCACCAATCAGGCCTTTATGGTAGAGTGGCCAGACGGAAGCCACTCCTCAGTAAAAGGCACATGACAGCCCGCTTAGAGTTTTCCAAAAGACGCCTCTAAGACTCTCAGACCATGACAAAAAAGATTATCTGGTCTGATGAAAGCACAATGAAGTATGTTGGTGGCAGCATCATGCTTTGGGGATGTTTTTCAGTGGCAGCGACTGGGAGACTCGTTAGGATCAAGGGAAAGATGAACGGAGCAAAGTAAAGAGCAATTCTTAATGAAAACCTGCTCCAGAGTGCTCAAGACCTCCGACTGGGATGAAAGTTCACCTTCCAGCAGGACAACAACCCTAAACACACAGCCAAGACAATGCAGGAGTGGCTTAGGGACAAGGCTCTGAATGTCCTTGAGTGTTCCAGTCAAGGGGTCTGAATACTTTTCTGAAGGCACCGTATCTAATTTACATAAGTATTCTCACCCCTGAGTCAATACATGTTAGAGTCTTTCTGGATTTTACCGTATTTGCACATTATTTACTTTTTTAATCTACAAACTCTCTCAAGTTGGTGGTTAATCATTGCTAGACAGCCATTTTCAAGTCTTGCCATAGATTTCAAGCCCGATTTAATTCAAGACTGTAACTAGGCCCCTCAGGAACATAAAATATAATCTTGGTAAGCAACTTCAGTGTACATTTGGCCATTTCGCTGGTCTTTGTGGTTTAACCTGTGTTTGAAATTCACTGCTCGACTGAGGGACCTTTACAGATAATTGTATGTGTGGGGTAACAGAGATAAGGTAGTCTTTCAAAGATGATTTTAAACACTATTATTGCACACAGAGTGAGTCCATGCAACTTCTTACGTGACTTATTAAGTACATTTTTACTCCTGAATTTATTTAGGCTTTCCACAACAAAAAGATTGAATACTTATAGACATTTCAGCTTTTAATTTTTAGTTCATTTGTAAATATTTCGAAAAACATGATTCCACTTTGACATTATGGTATATTGTGTGTAGGCCAGTAACACATCTCAATTTAATCTATTTTAAATGCAGGCTATAAAACAACAAAATGTGGAAAAAGTCAAGAGGTCTGAATACTTTCTGAAGGCACTGTATGTCCAGCAGCAAGGCTTGATCCACAGCACTTGTCACGACTTCTACCGAAGGTAGCTCCTCACCCTCCTCTCCTCGAAGGTAGCTCCTCTCCCCGAAGGTAGCTGCTCTCCCTCCTCTCCCCGAAGGTAGCTCCTCTCCCTCCTCTCCCCGAAGGTAGCTCCTCTCCCTCCTCTCCCCGAGGGTAGCTCCTCTCCCTCCTCTCCCCGAGGGTAGCTCCTCTCCCTCCTCTCCCCGAGGGTAGCTCCTCTCCCTCCTCTCCCCGAGGGTAGCTCCTCTCCCTCCTCTCCCCGAAGGTAGCTCCTCTCCCTCCTCTCCCCGAAGGTAGCTCCTCTCCCTCCTCTCCCCGAAGGTAGCTCCTCTCCCTCCTCTCCCCGAAGGTAGCTCCTCTCCCTCCTCTCCCCGAAGGTAGCTCCTCTCCCTCCTCTCCCCGAAGGTAGCTCCTCTCCCTCCTCTCCCCGAGGGTAGCTCCTCTCCCTCCTCTCCCCGAGGGTAGCTCCTCTCCCTCCTCTCCCCGAAGGTAGCTCCTCTCCCTCCTCTCCCCGAAGGTAGCTCCTCTCCCTCCTCTCCCCGAAGGTAGCTCCTCTCCCTCCTCTCCCCGAAGGTAGCTCCTCTCCCTCCTCTCCCCGAAGGTAGCTCCTCTCCCTCCTCTCCCCGAAGGTAGCTCCTCTCCCTCCTCTCCCCGAAGGTAGCTCCTCTCCCTCCTCTCCCCGAAGGTAGCTCCTCTCCCTCCTCTCCCCGAAGGTAGCTCCTCTCCCTCCTCTCCCCGAAGGTAGCTCCTCTCCCTCCTCTCCCCGAGGGTAGCTCCTCTCCCTCCTCTCCCCGAAGGTAGCTCGGCGGTCGGCGTTGCCGATCTGCTAGCCATCACCGATCCCTTTTTCCTTTTCCGTTTGTTTTCTCTTTGGTTCTTTTTTACACTTGGTTTCATTTGCGTTCATTTCTGTGTGTATAATTGTAACCTGTTGCCTGCCTAAGTTTGTGCGGGATTAGTCTTTTATTGGGATGTGCTCGGTTAGATTATACCATTATTTGTTTTCACGGATTCTGAAGTGTATGAGTGTCGGAACTTTGTTTGTTCCTCTGTGCGCTTGTACGGGTTCTCTGTTGTCGAGGGTACTGTACCTTTTCGATTGTGCCATTCCAGTGTTGGTGGACTGTGTTATTAAAACACGCTTCTCAGACATTCCTGCTCTCCTGCACCTGACTCCTACACCTACCGCCTAGATGCACATTATCACAGCACTAGGCCTTGTTATAATACTGCCATCTCTTTGTGCAGCAGAATCAGGCCCAGTATGGGAACGCATTACGCCCACTCCTGATGACATACAAACACTATAAAATCCTGTGACCTTTGCCTCCATTCATTAACCCTTGCTGCATCATCTGTGCGATTACAGTACAGTCATAATCAGGCAGATGTAGCCTACTGGCACCCGCCCACACTGAGTCATTACCAAGCTACAAAAAAAAAAGAAGCCAGACAGGAACAGAAAATAAATCCTCTTTAGGATAGAACAGAAATGGGATCTGATGAAATAAGGCAGAAAAATATATATATTTGGTGTGGGTATTGAGGACAGTCAGCCTGCCAGCCAGCCGGGCCGACCAGCTACGGTACAACAACTGTCACGGCAGTGGGGATGTCGGGCGATGGTGGGGAATTCAAAGGTCTCCCATGGCATGGTTTAGCACAAAGCACAGACAGCAGGGCTGTTCTGACCTACATCGCTCAATTAGACATCAATGGATGCTGGCCGCTGTACGTGGAATAGCCAGGCCCTAATCTCCCCCAATTGTAAATAATCTTCTTTCACTAAACAGTGAAAGATGGGTAGGGAGGTGGGAAGAGGGCCTGGTGTATGAGAATACAAAAGGTTGTTTCTCTTTCTTTTCCTTTTACAGAAAACATAAATATAAAGTGATGTTTCTTGTTAGCCAATAAGCTAGGCAGCAGCATGACATAAGAGCTGTTCCCCAATTTACACAAAAAGCAAGTCTGCTCTACTCCTCCACATCTCATCCTCCCATTTAATCCTTCTATTAATACCACACGTTATACTGTACAGGCAGTTTTAGATTAAACCCCCATCCCTCCCATCCCCGCACCCCGCTCCACAGCTGCCATCTTTCATTACTGTGAATCTGCAAACCATACCATGGCTGGGAGCCTCTCTCTCTCTCTCTCTCTCTCGCTCACACACACACACACTTCTTATAAGGTGCTATCTCACCCTGTCCATAACCCTGACCCCCAACATTTACTGCTGTAATTTTACTTCAAAATTAAATCAGTTATGAATAATGCATTGATGGGTTCATAAAACAAGTGGAACAAATCTGAGCGTGGAGACGAGGGCGATAGGTTACGGATGGTATGGGAGTGTCTGGAAGGTGAATCATGGACAGTATCTTGATAAGACGTCTCGTTGATGTCACTCAACCCCGCACGGCTAGCGTGACGGCAGGCGGTGGAGGGAACAGGCGTGATGTACTGAGGCTGGTTTATGTCATCTATTTTACAAAGAGGTAGATCAATTCTAACCATGTGACCCACAGTGCGACTCGTTATCAGTAAAGTGTAGAAAATGTGCACACACACACACACACACACACACACACTTATTATTAACAGTATCCCACAAAGGTCAAATAAATAAAAAGTTCTGAGCACTGTAACCTTCTCTTTATTTACAGTTTTTCCCAATTGTTAACACACATTTGCTGAAACTACATCTCAGGTACTCAAACCTCCAAACACAAAACAGTTAGCCAATTTTACCCAAACCCCACAGACACCTTGCAAAATGAAACACAAGTAATCAGAACGTCTCCCTGCTCAAAATGAAACTCTGCATACAAATGAGACACACACACACACACACACACACACACACACACACACATCAAATGAATCCAACTTAGTGACAACCGAGATCACACTGACATTTCCAGAACACGACTATCAGAACCTATTTCAGTGTAAAGACTAAGATTTTGTTGTTATATTGCCTGTGTGTACTCAAACCAGAAAGGAATTAACACAAATGCTACATTTTCTGTTTTATATTTCAACACGACTCAATATATGTAAATCAGCATACTGTAAGCACATACAGTAAAAATTCAAACATACAGTAAATATATTTTGCATATGCAAAGGAAGAAACATGTTCCTATTTGAACTACTGTACTGTGTGTTGGATCAATTGTCCGGAATAAATGAAGAAACGGTCAAATCTAAATCATAAGTCAAGAAACAAATACTCCATTGAGAAAACTAAATAAGTCATGTCTGTTGTTTTGGTCCGGCCACAGATTTTCATCAACATCACACTCAATATTCTCCTTGGCTAGACAGCGGGGGAAATATCTTCTGGCATGACGCATCCACCCCTGACAGGACTCTGCTGGAATGTCACCACAGGCCTCCTCCATTGCCCTGGAGAAGGGCCATACATTCATGGGGTTTGCGTTCATACACCTTCCACTGCCACGCTGAAAACAACTCCTCAGTGGGGTTGAGAAATGGGGAATATGGTGGGAGATAGAGAATTGTAAGCCTGGGATGGTCATGGAACGAGAGCAGCCCGATGGAAACACACGTTGTCCCAAAGTAGAACATACATTTGTTACTCAGGATCCCCTGGCCCTCTCTGCTCTGGCTGAAAAAGATTGTCATGTGAGATGTTCAGGAAATGAAGGAGATGGGCAGTGTTGTATGGTCCAAGGCTGCTGTATAGTAAAGTTCACTGGCATCATCAATGAGTCTCCAATGTTTCAAGAGTGTAAAACCAGTACATTACTTGCACATATTCAATCCTTCACTCTTTTGGGAATTCCTTTCAAATGGGACTCGGTAGATTTGCTTCATCTGAAGATGGTGTTTCTTAAAGATGCGGGCTGTGGTTGATAAACTCACTCAGATGTTATGGAAGATGGTGTTTCTTAAAGATGCGGGCTGTGGTTGATAAACTCACTCAGATGTTTTGGAAGATGGCAGGGTTTTCAATAATCTGTTGTTGGATTTCCTGCAGTCTTAAGGCATTATATTCAACTACCATTTGCACAATGGCAGCCTGCTGTTTGTCTGTAAATAGATGCTTTCTACCACCAAATGGTGGTCATCTTTCAGTTCTACAAAAACAAAATAGCATACAGTACAGTAATACTTTATACAAGATAAACATGTTACAAAGTTGTATAACTCCCAATTTCATATATAAAGTAATACATGAAACATTTGCTTTGTTTCCCATTACAGTATTGGAATCTACAGTCTTTACTGTGCTTTATGTTGTACTACTGTCAAGTAGTGAAAGTAGTAGATAAGTCCAGTGTCTGCTGTACATACCTATTCTCATTTTGGAAAGTCCGGATGATGGATGCTGCGGTGAAGCAGCTCAGATTGGGCTACACTCTCTGCCCAGCCTCTCTCAATGTAAAACCACGGTTGACCACATGCTCCACCACAGTCGTCCAAATTTCATCAGATCTTCTTGTTCTTCCTCCTCCTCTCTCTGCCAAGTTTGCTTCCATTGTTCTCCAAACACAGGAGTACTCACTTGTTGACTCCATACCAAAGGTCTGATTGCAGAGTGAACATTTACACAGTTAGTGTTTGCAGATGTGGAGAGTGAAATTGATCAACTGGTAATTGAGCTGAGCTTGCTGAACCGTGTTGCTCTTCATTTGCACACAATAGATTTTAGTTGTGCCGGTAGAGAATAGGTAGAGAATTGTGTGTTGTGTTTTGCCAAATGATTGTTATAGAATTGCAAATTTAGTGTAAAGCAAAACATGTGCCAGTGGTATTGCAGATTTGGTGTCTGGTTCTGCTAAATGAGTCACAGGTTTGGGTCATTGTGCCTCATGGACCAATTTTAGTGTGTTAAACTGTAATAATATTAAAATATGTGATTTCTTGGGGTCCAGTTGAGTTTGAGACATTTGAGAAACTATAACAAAGTATGTGTTTAACCATGCACTATTTATATATTATGTTTTCTACATGTCTTCATGCAACACTGTAAATAGCCCTTTGTGGATCATAAAGATGAGAACATCACCATGTCATTGTTTACAATCTTAATTAATGATAATAAAACCATCAAAAGGCAGAAGTGGTTAAAGATGCATTAAATAAATACTGCCCGACTGCCTAGGCGTTAGATAGAAAGAGACGGTCTGGCTGTTTACATTAAATAAGGAGAAACAATGTAGTACTATAGGAGTACATAGGAGTAAGCTTACTCTGTAAAATAAATAGTTTTATAAATAAACGGCGATGTTAGAAAATGTTTTAGAGAAGAGTCTCTCAGCGAGACAGGCGTGTCCTACATTGCAGTTTGTGTGTGTTGTAAGTGTGAGATTGTGTGTGTGTGTGTGTGTGTGTGTGTGTGTGTGTGTGTGTGTGTGTGTGTGTGTGTGTTGATGGATTTCCTACTGCGCCATAACTGCTCAAGATGCTTACACAGCAATGGCAGAGTCCAGAGGTTGGAGTTTACAATACATCCATTAGCTCTACAGTGTTTGTAGTGTTTGCTTAGGAATGTTGTACTGGCAGTCCATGTGCTCTGTACTTTCCCTCTCCCAGTAAAACTGAAAATAATAATTATGTTGAGGTCCGCCATATTGTTGTCTCAAACGAATTGATTCATGAATAATTTGAAAAGCTTATTTCCAAAACACTATATCCGGCAAATTTTCCACATTTGTGCTTTTTTTCCCCATCAGAAACGGTTGCTTATGGGTAACATGTGTATGTCAAATATTGCTGTTCTCAGACTTGTTATTCATAGATTTTTAGACCTGTATGAAAATGAGTTTTTTTTGCAAAACGCTATATACCCATTGTTTATCTGGAATGGAATGTTAGTATCCTGTATATTTGATTATGATATGTGGTTGTCTAACCTAGCTATCTTAAGATGAATGCACTGACTGTAAGTCACTCTGGATAAGAGCATTTGATACATTTCTAAAATGCCAAAACAATGAAATAACACATATGGAATCATGTAGTAACCAAAAAAAGTGTTAAACAAATCAAAATATATTTTATATTTGAGATTCTTCAAAGTAACCACTCATTGCCTTGATGACAGCTTTGCACAGTCTACATTGTAATAATAGTGAAGACATCAAATCTATAAAATTACACATATGGAATCACGCAGTAACCCCAAAAAAGTGTTAAACAAATCAAAATATATTTTATATTTGAGATTCATCATAGTATCCACCCTTTCACTGAGATTGTCAGTGGTTGGACTTTCCCTAGTTGCCTTACACGAGAAGACATCTGAGGCACCACACTTCCTTTGAAATGTGAATCAGAGGGGTTCTTGATGTGGGGGCCCTGCTTTCGCTATCGAGCAACTAGGTCATGCGACATCTTCAGAAGCTGATGTTATGGAAAGGGATGGCTGATGGTGGAAGATGTATGAGTTTATCCCGGGATCTGGGGTCAGGTTGCGTAGATATGAGGTGGAATGTATCCTTTCAAACCATGGTGTCAGGGATCCATAGAATACGTTAGTAGCAAAACATTTGCTGTCTTGTCTTATCATCAGGTGAATGATACAAACAAGGAGAATTAATCAACATTTTTAAATTAATCCATTTGGTGGATAGTTTTTCATTATTTTTTACCTCCCCACATTATAATCTTACATAGTCTATTAGCTAAAAAGTAAACTTCAAACACATTTTTGCTAAGAGCAGCAGTTTAGCTGGTAAAACAAAAAGTTTTACCAGTTTGTCCTGTTCAAGTAAGTTTACTAGCAGGGCCTCCCAAGTGAGTGGCGCAGCTGTCTAAGGCACTGCAGTGCTTGAGGCATCACTACAAATCCGTGTTCGATCCCAGGCTGTGTCACAGCCGTCCGGAACCGGGTAACCCATGAGGCGACGCACAATTGGCCCAGCGTCGTTAGGGAATGGTTTTTGCCGGCCGGGATGTCCTGGTCCCATCGCTCTCTAGTGACTCGTCGTGGGCCGGGCACATACATGCAGACATGGTCGCCAGTTGTATGGTATTCCTCTGACACATTGGTGCAGCTGGCTTCTGGGTTGAGAAAGCAGTGTGTCTTTCACACCCTGATCTGTTTCACCAGTCTTGTGCTTGTCTCCACCCCCCCATCAGGTGTTCTCCATTATCCCCTGTGTATTTATACTTGTGTTTTCTGTTTGTCTGTTTGTCTTGTTTTGTCAAGTCTTACCAGCGTGTTTCCCATTTCTCCTCTTCTCAAGTTTTTGTTTTCTAGTTCTGGCCAGTCCTGACCCTGAGCCTGCCTGCCCCGTTGTTATATTAAATATTTGGAGAATCAAACTATCCACATCCTGTGTCTGCATCTAGGTCATATCCTGAGCCTTGATAATACGAACTGGTCATGACTGACCCAGCAGACTCGGACCAGCTACTTAAAACTGTCTCCTCCCAAGGAGCCACCATTGGAAGACACAAGGAGCTTCTTCAAAACCTTATGAAAGGACTCCAGACCTTGGCGGGATGCCAGGATCATGCTTTCAATGCATTGTTGGAGCAAATCCGCAGATTATCTACCTGGCAGCAAGCCACTACAGTAACCCCCCAGACTCTCAGCAACCGAGCTAATAAAGGTGCTTCTCCCCAGTCTACGCTTCTTCCCTATAACCATGCTTACCTCCTCCGGAGCACTACGCTGGAGATCCAGGAACCTGCCAGGCTTTTCTCTCTCAGTGATGCCTCATCTTCGAGGTGCAGCTCTCTTCGTTTCCCTCAGATCGCTCGAGGAGGGCACTCACCTGGGCTACGGTGGTGTGGGAGCAAAAATCCACCGTTTGCCTCAGTCTGGAGGAGTTTGTGGTGGAAGTTAGAAAGGTGTTTGAGTCTCCGTTGTCCTTGAGAGAGGCTGCTCTGAAGCTACTCAAGATTCCCGTAGTGTGGCAGACTATGCAGTGGATTTTCGCACTTTGGCCGCTGAGTGCCTTGAACCCTGAGTCTCTGTTCGACACGTTCCTTCATGGATTATCGGAGGTGGTTAAATACGAGCTCGTAGCACGGGAGCTTCCCATGGACCTCGACTCTCTCATAACCTTGACCATACTGATCAACAGGCAGCTGCGAGAACATAGGAGCGATGGGAGTTCTGTTCCCGGTCACACTCGCTCGTCCACGGCTCGCACCTTGGCTCCGAGGAATCCCGGAAGTCCCTGGTGTCTACAACACCGGGAGAATCCGATGTCACCCAACTTCCCTCGGGAATCACTGAGGGCTGTCAACTCGCCTTCTCTGGAGCCCATGCAACTGGACTAGGCTAGATTGTCTCCTGCTGAACGCTTATGCCGACTGAGCACCAAGAGTTGTATGTATTGTGGAACTACAGGACCAGGACATTACATATCTACCTGACCAGACTCATCAGTAGGTTCGAGTACGCTGGTGAGCCGTATGGGGAGTTTCCAATCCTCCATTACTCATACCCCTCTCCATGCCATCCTGTTGTGGGGTGACCAGTCCAAATCTCTCCGGGTGCTCATTGACTCTGGGACCAACGAGAGCTTTATAGACGCTTCCCTGGTGTCGGAGCTGGGAATCTCCACACAACCCCTCTCCATTCCCATGGACGTCAGAACGCTGGATGGGTGCTCTATTGGCAGAGTCACCAACAATAAGGTCCCTATTAACCCACGAATGTCAGGTAATCACAGTCGATGCAGTTCCTGCTCATGTATCTGTGGTTTTGGGGTTTTCATGGCTTCAGAGGTACAATCCCCTGATTCTATCCTGGGTTGGAGCCCATTCTGCCACGTGCATTGTCTGAAGTCGGTGCAACCTGCCCCAGGACATATTTCTATGGGCTTGGGAGAAGCCTCGGATCTCCACCATTCCCACGGAGTAACAGGACTTCTCTCCCTTCGCATTGACCATAAGACTGCGCTATTGACCTTCTCCCGGGACCTCCACCACCTTGGGGGTGTCTTTATCCCCTATCGGATCCAGAGACCAAGAGTATGGAAAGGCACATTGAGGACTCTCTTGTCGCAGGGAGTATTTGCCCATCTGCCTCCTCCGCCGGCGCTGGGTTCTTCTTTGTGGAGAAGAAGGACAAAACGGTTAAAAAAACGTTACCCTATACCACATCTCCTCGGCTTTCGAGCATCTCCAGGGGGTGACGATCTTCTCGAAGTTGGACCAACGCCCCTGGTCAACGATGTGCCCTGTGATATGTTGAATCGGTTCGGGTTTGTCTACCTTGACGACCTCCTTGTTTTTTCTGGTTCAGCTCAAGAGCACGTCCCTCAATGTCCGACAGGTCCTTCAGCGTCTCCTGGAGAACCAGCTGTTTGTTCAAGCAGAGAAATGTGAGTTCCATCGCTCCACCATCTCCTTCCAAGGATACGTCATCGCTGCAGGAAATATTCCGATGAATTCTGACAAGGTGAGAGCGGTGGTGGATTGGCCTCCAAGAAGAAGTCAGCATAATCTCTGCCCAGATGTTTGTCCACCTCTGTCGCTGTACCTGGAAGAGAGCCCACTCTTCTTAAGACCACCTCCAGGTATCGCGACAGGCAGAACACCACCGGACCCCTGCTCCCCCCTATCGTCTCGGACAGAGGGTATGGCTTCCACTCAGGATCTGCCCCTCTGGGTGGAATCCTGCAAACTTTCCCCCCGTTTTATTGGCCCTTTCCCCATCTCTCAAATCCTCAGCCCCACTGCTGTTTGCTTTCTGTTGCCGCGCTCCATCCGTATACATCCTGCTTTTCATTTGCCTACGATTAAACCTATGTCTCACACATCTGTCTCACAGCCCTTTGTCTCCTCATTGTTTATTCTGTTGTTGCTAGCGATATTCAGAAACACGTTGAAAAAAAAAACCTTTTTTTTTTTTTTTTTACAAATATTTCCACAGACCCCCTGCAGAACCCTTGGTTGAATACCCGTTTCAAAGCATGCATGCATAGTAATGACATTGGTATGTGAGATACAATGCTGTAATGAATTATATGGCATGACCCAGTGAAATATTAATACTATATATCAATAATTTGCTCCTAATGTTCCCAGTATGATTTCTTGGAATGTGGACACAATTTACAGTGCCTTGCGAAGGTATTCGGCCCCTTGAACTTTGCGACCTTTTGCCACATTTCAGGCTTCAAACATAAATATATAAAACTGTATTTTTTTGTGAAGAATCAACAACAAGTGGGACACAATCATGAAGTGGAACGACATTTATTGGATATTTCAAACTTTAACAAATCAAAAACTGAAAAATTGGGCGTGCAAAATAATTCAGCCCCCTTAAGTTAATACTTTGTAGCGCCGCCTTTTGCTGCGATTACAGCTGTAAGTCGCTTGGGGTATGTCTCTATCAGTTTTGCACATCGAGAGACTGACATTTTCTCCCATTCCTCCTTGCAAAACAGCTCGAGCTCAGTGAGGTTGGATGGAGAGCATTTGTGAACAGCAGTTTTCAGTTCTTTCCACAGATTCTCGATTGGATTCAGGTCTGGACTTTGACTTGGCCATTCTAACACCTGGATATGTTTCTTTTTGAACCATTCCATTGTAGATTTTGCTTTAAGTTTTGGATCATTGTCTTGTTGGAAGACAAATCTCCGTCCCAGTCTCAGGTCTTTTGCAGACTCCATCAGGTTTTCTTCCAGAATGGTCCTGTATTTGGCTCCATCCATCTTCCCATCAATTTTAACCATCTTCCCTGTCCCTGCTGAAGAAAATCAGGCCCAAACCATGATGCTGCCACCACCATCTTTGACAGTGGGGATGGTGTGTTCAGGGTGATGCGCTGTGTTGCTTTTACGCCAAACATAAAGTTTTGCATTGTTGCCAAAAAGTTCAATTTTGGTTTCATCTGACTAGAGCACCTTCTTCCACATGTTTGGTGTGTCTCCCAGGTGGCTTGTGGCAAAGTTTAAACAACACTTTTTATGGATATCTTTAAGAAATGGCTTTCTTCTTGCCACTCTTCCATAATGGCCAGATTTGTGCAATATACGACTGATTGTTGTCCTATGGACAGAGTCTCCCACCTCAGCTGTAGATCTCTGCAGTTCATCCAGAGTGATCATGGGCCTCTTGGCTGCATCTCTGATCAGTCTTCTCCTTGTATGAGCTGAAAGTTTAGAGGGACGGCCAGGTCTTGGTAGATTTGCAGGGGTCTGATACTCCTTCCATTTCAATATTATCGCTTGCACAGTGCTCCTTGGGATGTTTAAAGCATGGGAAATCTTTTTGTATCCAAATCCGGCTTTAACCTTCTTCACAACAGTATCTTGAACCTGCCTGGTGTGTTCCTTGTTCTTCATGATGCTCTCTGCGCTTTTAACGGACCTCTGAGACTATCACAATGCAGGTGCATTTATACGGAGACTTGATTACACACAGGTGGATTGTATTTATCATCATTAGTCATTTAGGTCAACATTGGATCATTCAGAGATCCTCACTGAACTTCTGGAGAGAGTTTGCTGCACTGAAAATAAAGGGGCTGAATAATTTTTTACGCCGAATTTTTCAGTTTTTGATTTGTTAAAAAAGTTTGAAATATCCAATAAATGTCGTTCCACTTCATGATTGTGTCCCACTTGTTGTTGATTCTTCACAACAAAATACAGTTTTATATCTTTATGTTTGAAGCCTGAAATGTGGCAAAAGGTCGCAAAGTTCAAGGGGGCCGAATACTTTCGCAAGGCACTGTATCAGTGTCTCTAGACGTGTTGACCTTATAGCAAAAATGCATCCATTTAAGGGGGAACATTGCTTAGTACAAATGCAAACACACACACAAGTACGGCTTAGACGTGAGCAGCTTGAACAACCTAAAGGGTCACCTAAAGCATTAGCACACAACCCTGGCGATTACAACGTGGTATAAAGTACTATTATAGCGTTACATTGTCCCACTTGTTGTTGATTCTTCACAAAAAAATACAGTTTTATATATTTATGTTTGAAGCCTGAAATGTGGCAAAAGGTCGCAAAGTTCAAGGGGGCCGAATACTTTCGCAAGGCACTGTATATGATGGAGACTTAATAGGCTAGACCAGGACAACTTCAGTCAATTTTATTTAAACAATATTTAAACAATATCAATGTTTACTCATTTGAATGTCAAAAATAGGGGTTACATACCAGATTTTCAGCACTGATGATACATTTCCCATTGACAAATTGTACATGATCAACAACTATGACCGGCTCAATTTACAGCAGTTTTTTTGTAACTTGCGAATTAAACTTGTGAGAATATTCATGAAGAGATGTTGGGGGTTTGAGTTTAATCAACTGCAGGGTATGTTGTGTGTTGAGGATACAATGGCATCCACAATACCAGATCACCCATGAGCTTAAGCTATCTTTTGGCATAAAACCAAGTGTGCACAGAGGGGAGGAGTTGGTAAACATTACATCTAACCACTGGACCAGAGTCAGATATATTTTATCCTCCTAATGGTTAAGGTTAGGATTTAGAGTTGGAGAATCTGTGGTTATGGGCAACTACTGTACATTACCAGCATAAAGAGAGTGTAATGACAACATTGGGGCCAATGCACTGAAGAGGAGCTAGAGTCTAACAAGTCAGTTATTATACAGCCAATACATGAGCTGGGATTCTTCACTCCCCTTCGGGAAATGTTGTATGGCAAAGTTCAAAAGGACATGGGTGTTTATAGTGGCACCCGAGCAGTATCACCAGGGTTTTATTCATTAAGCACCAAACGGAAAACATACTGATACATGTTGAAACATTTTGCTGTAATGAACACAACCCATTTCTCACTGTGTTTCAGGTACCCATAAAACCAAACCCATGCTCCAACCACACAGAGAAACAACGTCAGTCTTTTTCCTACCCTTCAGGCCTCAACATAACAATAATAAATCCCCATTTATCTTAGCCTTGGAAGCCATACAATAACCCCGGGATGACTCGCCACATCCTGGAAAAGAAAGGGGGAATTTGAAGAAATTGTGTTACAAGAATTTGGCTGAAAACGGTAGGCACAGCCTGGCTGACCTTCTGTTAACATTTCATCAGACTTCAATGAGGCCCACAGGGGCACTGTGAGCACAGTTTTAAAAGGCAGGCACATCAGAGCAAGTGCTTTCAGAGGATTTGGATAAAACATAAAGGGAGAAAATTAACGTGTTGGCATTCAGGGCTGGGAACAAGCAAAGTACATACTGTGTGTTACTTAACAGAGCAATGAGCTTACTTTAATAAATGTTAATACATTCAATATTAATTCTAACCAAATTACTAATGTTCTATGCATTTATCCCCATGACGTGCATCATTATGAGTCCCCACGACCGAGAACACAGAAAATAATACGACAAATTAAGCTAGAAATGCTGTCCATGTAATGCCTAACGCATAAATGTATAAAAAGTTCAAATGGCACACGTACAGTGTTGCGCATAGAAGCTCAGTCTATCCAAAGCTGTGCAAAGCCGCGATGGATGGATGGATGGACTTGTAAAAGCCTTCTGGAATGTGCTCTAACTCTCCGTGGGAGCTGTTCAGGGTGTTGAGAGGCTCTGCTGACTGAACCTGGCTCTCCCACCGAGAGAGGCCTTTATAGCGATTGGAAAGGTACAATGACTGGCTTTCCTCCCCATTGTTTTCAACCACCAGCTCATTTCGTCTCTCTTTAAGAGGGCTTTCATTTCCTGAACTGGCAAAGGTCAATTTTAGATCCAAAGTATACAGTGCAGTAGTATGTTTCCTTTCTGGTGTTACACCTGATATGCTGCTTCCTTTGTATTCACCACTGATGGATAAAATGACTGTGTAGGTTTCCTCACTATTGCCTTGACACACAACCCACTGGGCATAAACTGATTGAATCAGCGTTGTTTCAGCCAATGTCAATGTATTGTGATGTTAAATCCACGTGAAAGATACATTTGATTTGTAAAGGTGAAATTTCATCAAATCAAATCAAATGTATTTATCTAGCCCTTCTTACATCAGCTGATATCTCAAAGTGCTGTGCAGAAACCCAGCCTAAAATCCCAAACAGCAAGCAATGCAGGTGTAGAAGCATGGTGGCTAGGAAACACTCCCTAATAATAATCACAGCGGTTTCTCTCTCTTCTCTTGAGAGAGAGAAATAAAGAAAGAAAAAGAGAAAGAGAGAAAAAGAGAGAAAGAGAGAGAGAATTAGAGAGAGCATACTTAAATTCACTCAGGACACCGGATAAGACAGGAGAAATACTCCAGAATTGGGATGAAAGAAATAAAAGCTAAAATAAATAATTCTCTCTACTATTATTCTGACATTTCACATTCTTAAAATAAAGTGGTGATCCTAACCTACCTAAGACAGATAATTTTTACTAGGATTAAATGTCAGGAATTGTGGAAAAACTCAGTTTAAATGTACTTGGCTAATGTGTATGTAAACTTCAGACTTCAACTGTATCTTCTGCTTGGATAGTTCCATCTGTGCCACTGACTTAGTGTGGCTTTCATTACAGTCCTATTATTTAACTTAGATTTTTCTTTGAGATGGAAACGTGAATCCAACATATCAAATACTGAAATTAGAGCCAAACTAAGTCAGTGGCACAGATGGAACTATCCAAGCAGAAGGTAAATCTCCTTCAAATGTTGTATTTGGTTTAGTTGACAACTAATCTAGAAGAAAAAGAAGCACACACCTATTTAGGCGAGGTGCTGGCTAGCGGAGTAGAAAACTTGAAAATAAAATAATTTAATGCAAAAATGTAATTACCATCGTTTCGACAGCCAAGCTGTCTTCATCAGGGTACCATTACATCTTTGCATCTGAGCTCCTAGAGTGTGCGGCTCTCTTTTATTTTTTACTTGACAACTAAACAGAAATCAATATCACTTTTAAAATACAAAAAACCTTGCCTATTATCTTGTCGACAATTAACAAATGATATGTTTGATTCATATAATTCATATGAGTCTCCAACTCAAACAAAAATAAAAGTTAAAGAATGGGATTAAACCATTGGCTAACATGGAACTATCCAAGCAGTAGATACTGTACCCCAAAACCACGGACACATACAGTATCTCCTTTAAATGTTTATATTTGTGTTGTCAACCAAACACAATTCATTATTACTTTTGTAATCAAGTAAAAAGCCTAAAGTTAAAGGAAAATACCACTCAAAACTATATTTTGGTATTTGTTTCATTAGTCCACTGTTGATTAGGTTCCAATTTTGTTTTTTTGCCTGGTCACAGACAGCTGATGTGTTGTGCATTGAAGTCCACAAGTGAAGGGAAAAGGTGAGAGGAGGAGAACACGTACATGCTAGGAGAAATACACCACGCTATTTGTATGTGGCTGCTATGAAAGTGAACTGTGTTTACTGATTCTGTTGAAAAATGTTTCTTAAACGAATGCAAACAGAACGAAACGGGGATAAACACCTGAATGTGTCCAATAGGAACTCTCGTTTGTAACTGTTGGACTAATGCCTGCACCCTAGATCAGCTACATGCAGGCAAGAGTGTGCAAGGTATTCATGAGTTACTGTCTGTCACCTCAACATTGTCTCTCGACCTGTGTGCACCTACGTTGTAAAATTTCATTCATAGGCTAGGTTGTAGCAACCTCATAATGGGTATAGGGAAAATGTGAGTATCATGTAGTAGCCTAAACCTATTGATGTTCCGTTGAACTGCATGAATGGAATATGAATCACAGAAATCCAATATGCTGTAATATAAATAAGGTCATGCTCATAAAAAATATTATCGTCCTCCCTCATCTTAAACGGTACCGACCGTCACTGGTCTCAACCCAATATTACCTAATTATCCATGTTGCAGTGGCGTGGTGTGCCCAGTATGTCCTTGCAGATCAGTATTGTATGCCCGTGAAGGTGGAAGTGGATCAAATGAGAGGGCAAAGAGGGAGTGGGGGAAAGAGGACATGGTAATGTTATAAGAGTATTGGGCCTACTGTTGCCCTCTGTCTGTGAACTGGGGGTGAGTGAGTAGGGAAGGAGAATGAACCGAGGGAGGAGGGGGGAGAGAAAAGATAAGCGGAGGCGGGGGGAGAAAATCCCTATTTCAGACATGGGGTCAAGGCTGGGAATCAGAAGAGTTACACGGCCCTGGTGTGGTCACACACAGGCTCGCATTAGCTGCCAGTCTGAGAGGGATTTAAGCCTGGAGCTTAGTACAGATCAGACAGCCATTTCCTCACCTCTGGGGCTGCTGGCCTGCCTGCTTGGGATTTCAGGGCTCCGCCTCCACTGTTGGAGTGTGCAGCATTAGGGTCAGCTTGAAAAAGGGGCTGCATTATTACCTGAATGAGACACCACCAGAATAATATGAGTATGTGTATTATAGGGCATGGCATGTCTAACAGCTGGGTTGGAAAGGGATATTGGAGACAAGACGCACGCATACAGTACTAAGAAACCATGTCTGGCATGCAATATAAGTGTATGTCACAACAAGCCCCGCCGTTATATCATCTGAGAGCACTGCCTGTTGATGTTTCTGTCCTATTCTATATCTTAAAATCTGTCAGCAGGCTGCATTGCAGTAAACTGATCGTGGAAATCATACTGTAGCCATAGATTTTTTTGTTGTTGCACAATGCTCGGAATATGAGAAGGTCAGAAGAACTGTCTCTATGCCAGTGAACGTTCCCATTATTTTTAGGAGCACCAACAATTGCACCTGTTTGTTTCCTGTTTCCTGTTCACCGAACTACTGTCAATGTGACGATAGTAACAGTTAGCCTTTTTGAGCCTATAGCACTTATCCAACATGTAGGCCTACATACACGGCCTCTGTTATTTATGACTGCATAGTTCAGTAAAAACAGATGCTCAAATCTCAGTTTAGGTTCAGGCAGGGTATGATAAATCAAAAAATATATAAAAAAATTCAGGATGAGGTCAGCTGTTCAGAGACTTGTGGGGCCCTCTGAAAGATTATTGGAATCTGTGTGGGTAGCTGGACAGGTAGGATGACTGACAGTGAAGGTGAACAGGTGGTCACGTGTCAGGTGACAGAGGAATGGATGAGACTGAGGCAGGAATTCCTTTAACCATAAAGTGGTATATTTACTGAGTAGTGTGGATTCATGGACGCACAGAACTTCTGAGATGGAGTTAAGGAAGAGAAAGCAGCGAGATCAGGCGATGGCAATTTCCTCCTTTTATGGAGTTGAGATCTGTCGGACATTTCCACCTGACCTAATTAAAGCGCCCCTGGCCCAGCTGAGTAAATGGCAATGAATTAAAGGAGTATTCCACCAACTCCATGGGCCTTTTCTACACCCTCAAATAAAACCATCTATTTATGGTCTCGTCCTTCCACCATGTAGGACATAATAACTGGGTGGATGTGGCCCAAACTTGCTGAAATCCTACTTCCTGTAACAGTTCATAACCACTTGGTCTTTCCCTTTATTCATTCACTCCATATCCCTACGTCAGGGGAAAAGTAGGGCTCAAAGCTGTGTTATGTAAACACATTCCCAACATGCACTGCCCACCCACAGCTGGTTGGTCGGGGCTGGGCTTGCATAAGAGTCCCCGGTCAGGGCCGGGCACTGCATGTCATCTGGCCGCGCCGCAACGATCTGTGCCAATCCGCTTCTTCCTCTCCGCTCAAGCCTCTCATTTATTCGCTGACAGAAATCCCATGGCACCCACACTACGGAGAATGGATTAGTATAGGATGCAGCAGGATTGAGGTTGTCCCGAATTGCTGAAAAATGGACGAGTTGGGTTGAGTTCATGAAATGTGTTGAGAGTGGAGATGTCACGGTGGTTATGTGCAGATAATCAGTGGGATAGTAAATCCATGTAAAACCGTTTGGCCTCCTCACTTTTTTATTCTTTGTGGTTTTTGGGGGGGGAATTATCTTTATTGAATGGGATGTCAAGAAGCGAGGTTGACATTAATGCCTGCGGGTTAGAATGTCAGATTGTGAGAGAGATAGTCAGACCAAAGAATATGTATTTCTTAATACCACTACTTTCTTCTCGGCTCTATACTCCCAGCTCCAAGTTATCACTCTCTCAATCTGAAAGACAAATAAGTCCTGGTACAAAGCTGCCGTAGTATCCACCTTCATGGCCAACGACAACTTGATATGGACCTTGAAATCGAAAAGAAAACGGACATGAACACTGTAAAGAGGTGCTGCAGTTCAAGGCCGACCTGTGTATACATGTTCCTCGGTCTGTCTTCTTTTATACAGACTTGGCTGTTATCCTGGAGCCCCAAGGAACCGCTGTCTGGTCTGCTCCCTTTGATGCCGAGGGCAGGACCATAATTGACGTGCCATCTAGTAAGCAACATGGCAGAGGGCCCACTTTCTAGACCGCCTCCCCCACACTCTACATGCTGTTAGTCAGATCTGGGTTAAAATAGTATATGTTTTCTTAGAAATACATTGAGCATTTGATTGAGCGTGTTTGAAGTAATGTAGGTGTGGTTTGTACTTTTGGGATCATTATATTGGGCTCATTGCACCAGGCAAGCTCAATCAAGCTCAGCTAATGTATTTGAACCCGGGTATGCATACAGTAGACGCTGTTATGCAGAAATGTGACAACCCATAGAGCTGGGGATAACGATAACGTCAACCAAGTGCTGCATCGTTGCATTCCTCTCTCATGTTGTTTTGTAAGAGTACTAGCTAGCCCTTGCATTGGTCAGGGTTATATTATTGTATTTGAACCATTGTATCCATTAACATTGACTGTAAATTTCATGTAGAATCAAAAAATATTGATCCAACAATTTCACCGCAGACAAATTATGACTTTGCCCTGTGCAATATATATTCTTCCACATCATGTATTGAGAGTTTAGCCATTTGAATGGAAGTTCTAATCCATCACCATAATGAACACATAGAAGGGCCATCAGTCTCTCTGTCTACAAATACTTTAATAGATATTGTCCTTGATTTGACAGTGCATTACCATAAATCAATCAATGGTTGATTGCCTGTAATATCATGACAGGATGCGGAAAGAGGGAAAGAAGTGTTTCAGCAGCAGTTTGTGTACTGGATGTATGTAATGGTATGTGTGCCTTCAGATTTGTCTGAAAATGACAGATTATGAGATGTAAGGATTCAGATTGGGGCATTATTAAGATTAGGTTAACATACATAATATGCTTAAGCCTTAACCACTTATTGGGAAGACTTATCTGGACTAAAGCCTCCAGTGACAGTCTGTACGATAATCTTAATACATAGGAATATACAGTATGTCTTTCACTGAAATATAGTAGGCATGTGCAGCCGTCTTCATCGACCTGGCCAAGGCTTTCGACTCTGTCAATCACCATATTCTTATCGGCAGACTCAGTAGCCTCAGTTATTTCTAATGACTGCCTTGCCTGGTTCACCAACTACTTTGCAGACAGAGTTCAGTGTATGAAATCAGAGGGCATGTTGTCCGGTGCTCTGGCAGTCTCTATGGGGGTGCCACAGGGTTCAATTCTCGGGCCGACACTTTTCTCTGTATATATCAATGATGTTACTCTTGCTGCGGGCGATTCTCTGATCCACCTCTACGCAGACGACACCATTCTGTATACTTCTGGCCCTTCCTTGGACACTGTGCTATCTAACCTCCAAACGAGCTTCAATGCCATACAACACTCCTTCCGTGGCCTCCAACTGCTCTTAAACGCTAGTAAAACCAAATGCATGCTTTTTTCCCCCCCTGTTCAATATGCCTTAGCTAGCCCTTATGTTATCCACCCCCCACACATACGGTGACCACATCAGGCTTAAATGGTGACTCTAGAGACAAAACCTCTCTCATTGTCACTCAATGCCTAGGTTTATCTCCTACCATACCCTTGTCTGTATGTTATGCCTTGAATCTATTCTTCCACGCCCAGAAACATTTACATTTACATTTAAGAAACCTGCTCCTTTAACTCTCTGTTCCGAACGCACTAGACTACCAGTTCTTTTAGCCTTTAGCCGTACTCTTATCCTACTCCTCCTCTGTTCCTTTGGTGATGTAGAGGTTAACCCAGGCCCTGCAGTCCCCAGCGTCACTCCCATTCCCCAGGCATTTCATTTGTTGACTTCTGTAACCGTAAAAGCATTGGTTTCATGCATGTTAACTTTAGAAGCATCAGCCAGCCCGGATGTCCTAGCCGTGTCTGAATCCTGGCTTAGGAAGGCCACCAAAAATCAATTTCCATCCCTAACTATAACATTCTCCGACAAGATAGAACTGCGAAGTGGTTGGAGTTGCAATCTACTGCAGAGCTAGCCTGCACAGTTCTGTCATACTATCCAGGTCTGTGCCCAAACAATTCGAGCTTCTACTTTTAAAAATCCACCTTTCCAGAAACAAGTCTCTCACCGTTGCCGCTTGTTATAGACCCCCCTCAGCCCCCAGCTGTGCCCTGGACACCATATGTGAATTGGTCGCCCCCCATCGATCTTCAGAGTTCGTACTGTTAGGTGACCTAAACTGGGACATGCTTAACACCCTGGCTGTCCTACAATCTAAGCTAGATGCCCACAATCTCACACAAATGACCAAGGAACCTACCAGGTACAACCCTAAATCTGTAACCATGGGCAACCTCTTATATATCATCCTGACCGACTTGCCCTCTAAATACACCTCTGCTGTCTTCAACCAGGATCTCAGCAATCACTGCCTCATTGACTGTGTGCGTAAACACTCCCTAAAATACTTTTTTTTTTACAGATCTGTGCAATATCTTTTGCACCACAACAATGTTGCCCATAATAGTATGGATTGCTGATTATGTGTACACAACCGTTGTTGAGGGCATCTGCAGTTCAGTGGGACAGGTTGTTGAAAGGACAAGTAGATACACTTCAAGCCAATGTTCTTTTGGCCTCTCACAATCCCATCCAGACAGATTTGGCCAGGCCATAAGATGTTTTTAATGTGTTGGAACAGCTATAGGTCATCCTAGACAGTAACAGTTCAGCCACAGTTCAACCCACTAGCCACTCAATCCGTCTCTGTCTACCTGCCAGTCCGTTTGTCAGAGCAACACGTTTTTTTTTTTTGCTGAGCTCACATTAACCCTTAATTCTATATGTTGTGTCAAGCTGTCCTCTAAATCCTCTTGGTTTACATCTCACAGAATCCAAATCTCAATCCGCAGGTTCTGTTTTTTTAATGTGTAGGTTTTGATGGCATATACATCATAAAACACTAGAAAAGTAAATTTCCTAAAGAAAATGTGTGTACTTGTTGGCTGGTCTTGAAGTATGTATGAACCTGTGCAAGTTGGTCTGGTGTCTTTAGCTTGAATAGTTCAAGAGTTACTATTTCTGTTGGGGGGTTATTTTATGCTATTTTATACAAATGTAGTTCAAACAAGTTGAAATATTTGTAACTGAAATGGTTAAAGAGCAGTAGCATTGGTTTACCACTGTGTTCTGATGTGTTTTTTCTAAAGTCAAATAAATCCAGTTCATTGAAGTTAGGTTAGCCTGAATGTTTTAAAGTTGGTCTCGTAGATTAAATGGTCAGGGAGCAGGACCATTTTGGATAGCTACCATTCTATTCCTACCATTCTTATTCAAACCCATGTTATTTTATGCAAATGTTTAATGCTTATGGTTAAAAGGGTCCCCGAGTGGCACAGCGGTCTCAGCCACTGCATCTCAGTGCTAGAGGTGTCACGACAGATACATGGATACAAGGCCCATGGTCTACTGTATTTTCAAATAATTATTATAGTACTCAATTTTTTTTTACAATACTTACCTGACCTTCGTTAGATATTTTATATCAGGCAGTGTTGAGCAATAGTATTGTGCACCTAACGAACTAACTCCCTGAGAATGTGAAAGGAGCGTTAATTTCCTCTGATCACCGGAGTCAAGGTGGAGGTGCTGAACTAGCCCTGGCATGATTATGAGGAAAAGTGATTCCTTAACTAGTACAGGCAGGCACTGATTAGTGGGTAAGGAACTTAGTTCAGTAATTGGGGTTAAGTGCTCCGTTTTATAATTGGAATACAGTGGAATAACCTCTCTTGGTCTGTCAGGTTCCTGGCTCCCACATCCTGCACTGTCAATGCAGGGACACGTGGCCTACAGCTGTGGATTTCATCATGCAAGGTAGGATACGGTGCCTCGTTCATTGCGTGAGTCTTTGAAGCACTATTGTCAAATGAAGCCTGCTGCCTGCAGATTAAGGGTTGGTAAGCCTGTGGATCATTTGCCCTGTCAAATTTAGCAGTGCTACCATTCTATTCCTACCATTCTTATTCAAACCCATGTTATTTTATGCAAATGTTTAATGCTTATAGTTAAAAGGGTTCCCGAGTGGCACAGCGGTCTAAGGCACTGCTTCTCAGTGCTAGAGGTGTCACTACAGATACCCTGGTTTGAATCCATAGGCTGTATCACAACCGGCCGTGATTGGGAGTCCCATAGGGCGGCACACAATTGGCCCAGCGTCGTTCGGGTTTAGCCGGTGTAGGCCGTCATTGTAAATGAATAAACATTTCTGAAACTGACTTGCCTCGTTAAATAAAGGCTAAATAAAAACATTTAACAGCTGGGTCAGTCTGCACATTTCAACGTTTGGAATTGATAGCTTAAAGCTATATTAACAGTCCTCCTTGTAGTCTGTTACAACAGCTTCTGAAGCAAAACAACTGATGTTTCATAAAACATTGCTTCCTTGTCTTTTGTTCAACATGTGTCAAAGTTGCCATACCTATCATGTATTGACGGTGGAATGTATTTGTTTGGTTATGGCTCAAAGGCAGCAGCTAGTTGATGGGATGGATTGGTTGGAACATCAGGTCATCTGTTTGAGCCTCTATTGACTAACATCATGTGTTGCTGTTGGTGTTCATTATTGAATGCAAATATGATTATACGTAACGAATTGGACAGTGAAATGACTTTGGTTGGTTGGTTAAACACCCATCTGTCATAGACTGAGGTTTCTCTCCATGTTGGGGAACCCACTGGGACTCAACATCTGTTTTTGATGTCGACTGACTATGTTACTCCTCTGTACCACAGATGCCATTATACTTCCCGTTTTGACTTTTTTTTTCTCCGAACATGTTCTTTGCGCAGCTCGGCTTTAATGAGAATACACGACAGGGTCTCAAATAGACTTTACATCCTCAAATGGCCCATCCCTGTTACAGCTCTTGAACATAGCACGCGATTCTAACATTTCATTGCAAATACACAGTGGAATTTTTTTCCAATATTCTCACGCAGATACATAACCTTTGATTTCCGTGTGATCAGTTCTAAAACAGGCACAGTCTCGACCTTGTTATTGTTTTGAGGCCTAACTGAAAACATGTGTCTGTTGTCCTGTGGGCGTGTTGTGTATTGTACGAGTGAGTCAAGGTTGCTGGCTCAGTGTGTGGGTGGTATGACTTTGCTTCAGATGCACGGCAGCCATCGACAGTAATACAGGCATGCACCAATTACCAGTGAGCAATAGCGCACTAATCTACAGCTTTATCTGGTCAATAACGATGCAAGCTGCCACACTATATCTGTAGCACCACTTTAAGCCATACACTCCACAGAGCTGGGCTTTACGGAAGAGTGGCCAGAAAAAAGCAATTGCTTAAAGAAAAATAATAAGCAAATTATTTTTTGTGTTCGCCAAAAGGCATGTGGGAGACTCCCTAAACATATATAGAGGGTACTCTGATCAGATGAGACAAAAATTGAGCTTTTTGGCCATCAAGGAAAATGTCTGGCACAAACCCAACACCTCTCATCGCTCCGAGAACAACATCCCCCACAGCATGATGCTGCCACCACCATACTTCACTGTGATGTTTTACATTGGAAGGGACTGGGAAACTGGTCAGAATTGAAGGAATGGTGCTAAATACAGGGAAATTCTTGAGGGAAACCTGTTTCAGTCTTCCAGAGATTTGAGACCGGGACAGAGGTTCACCTATCAGCAAGACAATGACCCTAAGCATACTGCTAAAGCAACACTTAAAAAATGTAAATGTCTTGGAATGGCCTACTCAAAGCCCAGACCTCAATCCAATTGAGAACCTCTGGATTGACTTAAAGATTGCTGTACACCAGTAGGAACCCATCCAACTTGAAACAGCTGGAGCAGTTTTGCCTTGAAGAATGGGCAACAATTCCAGTGGCTAGATGTGCCAAGCTTATAGAGACAAACCCCAAGAGACTTGGAGCTGTAATTGCTGCAAAAGGTAACTCTACAAAGCATTGACTTTGTTTTCAGCAAAAAAATAAACGTTCTCTCACTGTCAACTGCGTTTATTTTCAGCAAACTTAACATGTGTAAATATCTGTATGAACATAACAAGATTCAACAACTGTGCCAGTTCTTGCTGTGAGATGTTACCCCACTCTTCCACCAAGGCACCTGCAAGTTCCCGGAAATGTCAGGTGGGAATGGTCCTAGCCCTCACCCTCCGATCAAACAGGTCACAGACGTGCTCAATGGGATTGAGATCGAGGCTCTTCGCTGGTCATGGCAGAACACTGACATTCCTGTCTTGCAGGAAATCACGCACAGAACGAGCAGTATGGCTGGTGGCACTGTCATATTGGAGGGTCATGTCATGATGAGCCTGCAGGAAGGGTACCATATGAGGGAGGAGATTTCTTCCCTGTAACGCACAGCGTTGAGATTGCCTGCAATGACGACAAGCTCAGTCCGATGATGCTGTGACACATCATCCCAGACCACGACAGACCCTCAACCTCCAAATGGATCCCGCTCCAGAGTACAGGCCTCTGTGTAACGCTCAATCCTTCGACGATAAATGCGAATCCGACCATCACTCCTGGTGAGACAAAACCGTGACAAGTCAGTGAAGAGCACTTTTTGCAAGTCCTGTCTGATTCAGCAACGGTGGGTTTGTGCCCCTAGGTGACGTTGTTACCGGTCATGTCTGGTGAGGACCTGCCTTATAACAGGCCTACAAGCCCTTAGTCCAGCCTCTCCCAGCCTATTGCGGACAGTCTGATCACTGATGGAGGGATTGTGCGTTCCTGGTGTAACTTGGGCAGTTGTTGCCATCCTGTACCTGTCCCGCAGGTGTGATGTTCGGATGTACCGATCCTGTGCAAGTTTTGTTACACGTGGTCTGCCAATGTGAGGAAGATCAGCTGTCCATCCTGCTTCCCTGTTGCGATGTCTTAGGTGTCTCACAGTACGGACATTGCAATGTATTGCCACATCTGCAGTCTTCATGCCCCTTGCAGCATGCCAAAGGCACATTCACGCAGATGAGCAGGGACCCTGGCCATCTTTGTTTTGGTGTTTTTCAGAGTCAGTAGAAAGGCCTCTTTAGTGTCCTACATTTTCATAACTGTGACCTTAATTGCCTACCGTCTGTAAGCTGTTAGTGTCTTAACGACCATTCCACAGGTGCACGTTCATTAATTGTTTTATGGTTCATTGAACAAGCATGGGAAACAGTGTTTAAATCCTTTACAATGAAGATCTGTGAAGTTATTTGGATTTTTGCGAATTATCTTTGAAAGACAGGGTCTTGAAAAAGGGGCGTTTCTTTCATTGCTGAGTTTATATAAGGAGAGGCAGGTAGTCTAGGTTCGAGCACTGGCCAGTAACCAAAAAGTCACTAGCTTGACGTCCCGAGCCGACAAGGTGAAAAGTCTTTCGATGAGCCCTTGAGAAAGGCACTTATCCCTAATTGCTCAAGGGTCGTCGTTGATAATGGCTGGCCGTGACCCCTCTCACCAAGGATTACTCAGGGGGAGTTGGGATATGCAAAAAACACATTTCCGTTTCATAAATGCGTATAATACACAGTTGTACGTAAAACAGGGCAAATACAAGCACCCACCAAATAATTATTATAAGGCTCTGAAAGAGACCCCTCCTCTCTACTATGTGAGACATGCGCGGACAGAGACCCACGTGAATACAGCCACATGATAAGTACATCATAGGGGGCCAACTCACTCATCTGCATAGATAAAATACATGCTATATTTATGAAAACCACTGCAGATATGAAGCGTCCACAGTTAGTGGCAGAGTTATTAATTGCATCTATATCTTAGGTGCTATTTACAGCAGTCGACCCACATTCAAAATGGAATGTCTTTCAGCATGGACATCACAAATAAATCATCAGGAACCGGTAAAACACTATAGTCCACATTGATGTGCATATCTACAAGCCAGAGGTCATTTGAGATTAGACTGGATAGGGGCTCAGCAGCGATATCATGGGAGCAAATGCTTGACTGCATCTGATTGAAGTTTCTTTAAAGTAAGTGACTTGCCTTTGTAGCGTGCGGATCTACGGCCCTACGTGCACGGTGATTGCTTGTAAATCAAAAAATGGAAAGCAGTCCCCCCAGTTCCTCTGACAGTGAGTAATTAAATCTTCACAGAATTGAAGGCAGCTACAGAGGAGGGTAATAAATATAGCGAGGATGCAGAACTCTGCGTAACCCTGGCCACCGTCATAGGTCCCCCCTTCCACAGCTTTATTGAATTAACCAATTACTGGTTGACCTGTACATGACCTAACAGTTGTAAAAAAGCCTGGATCTTCATTTACAGCCTGCCAGATTATCCTGCGTTGCTATGCAACGGGCAAGAAGTCACATTCATTGATTGGCCATGGTATTGGTGAACATTAAGTGTGACATACAGTGTGGATATGCAAACTACATACACCATCAAACAGGATTATTGAATTGTTCATCAGTGTTTGTTAAAGGCTAGATATTATGTTTTATTAGAGCATTGGGCCAGTAACCGAAATTGATGGGAATTTGTCATCATACACTGAATAAAAATATAAGCGCAACATGTAAAGTGTTGGTCCCGTGTTTCATGAGCTAAAATAAAAGATCAGAGAAATGTTCCATACGCACACAAAGCTTAGTTCTCTCAAATTTTGTGCACAAATTTGTTTAAATCCCTATTAGTGAGCATGTATCCATAACCAAGATAATCCATCCACCTGACAGATCAAGAACCTGATTAAATAGCATGATCATTACACAGGTGCACCTTGTGCAGGGGACAACAAAAGGCCACTCTAAAATGTGAAGTTGTGTCACACAACACAGATGCCACAGATGTCTCAAGTTTTGAGGGAGCAATTGGCATGCTGGTTGCAGGAATATCCACCAGATCTGTTGCCAGAGAATTTAATGTTCAGTATATGTTACCCCTTTATTTCTTAGTGCAGCTTTTCCCAAACTCGGTCCTGGCGAGCCCAAGGGGTGCACGTTTAGTTTTTTCCCCCAACACTACACAGCTGATTCAAATAATCAAAGCTTGATGATGAGCTGATTATTTGAATCAGCTGTGTAGTGCTAGGGCAAAAAACAAAATGTGCACCCCTTGGGGTCCTCAGGACCGAGTTGGAAATGCTTTCTTAATGTATTTACTTGAAAAAAAGGCAAATTATGAATGACTTTGTAACAGCTCCAAATAGATGTCCACTACAAGAAATGCTTACCGGTACCCCCATCTTTATAGAAACCAACCAGAAAAAAACACATATTTCTTCAAGGTTTAACAGCAGGAGCAGTTCCCCGAGCACCATCCGGGGTATGTGTCTTAGATAGCGCTGAGCAATTAGTGCTTTTTGAGGTAATGTTTTGAGGAAGCGTGCTATTGGCATGCTGACTGCAGTAATGTCCACCAGAGTTGTTGCCAGAGAATCGGATGTTAATTTCTCTGCCATTAACTGCCTCCAACGTCGTTTTAGAGAATTTGGCAGTATGTCACAAAAGCAGATCACGCATATGGCGCCTTGTGGGTGAGCGGTTTGCTGATGTCAACTTCGTGTACAGAGTGCCCCATGGTGGAGGTGGGGTTATGGTATGGGCAGACATAAGCTACGGACAACGAACACAATTGCATTTTATTGATGACAATTTGAATGCACAAAAATACCGTGACTAGATCCTGAGGCCCATTGAGGCCCATTTATTTTAGGTATCTGGGACCAACAGATGCATATCTGTATTCCCAGTCATTTGAAATCCATATATTTGGGCCTGATGAATTTATTTCAATTGACTGATTTCCTCATTTGAACTGTAACTCAGTAAAATCAATGAAATCGTTGCATGGTGCGTATTCTATATTTTTGTTCAGTATAAAATGGTTGTTTTGCGGTCAGTTACTTGGCTTTGGTACTATCAGTACTGGCAGACCAGCTTTTTCAAAGCCTGCTCTGTATTACAATGTTAATACTCATTTGAATAATGAATTTGCCAATGCATATGGACACATCAGCGCTCGGAAGCTTGTTTTTGTTGAGTTGCCGTGCGCATTAAGATTCGTAATTTCACTGTGCTATTATCATTATTGATCTGTTGTCAATGTGCTCTGTATCAAAATCAGTATCCAAACTGCGTATACAATTCTATGAATATCGTTCTATGTGGAGCAGCACCAGTACTCTAAATACAGTATTTACCAGGTGTATGTACTGCTTTTGGAATTGACTCCAGTTTCCATTTACAAGTAACTGCAAAAATAAAGGAAACACCTACATAAAGTGTCTTAATAGGGTGTTGGGCCACCAAGAGCCACCAAGAGCCACCAAGAGCCGCCAAGAGCCACCAAGAGCCACCAAGAGCCGCCAAAAGCCGCCAAGAGCCGCCAAGAGCCGCCAAGAGCCGCCAAGAGCCGCCAAAGCCGCCTTGGCATAGATTCTACAAGTGTCTGAAGGGATGCGACACCATTCTTCCATGTGAATATTCCGTTGTTGATGGTGGTGGAAAACGCTGACTCAGGCACGGCTCCAGAATCTCCCATGAGTGATCAATTGGGTTGAGATAGCGCAACTGAAACACACACACCCCGTTTAAACCCCCTATGCTCCTTTGAGACCTCTCTTTCAAAGTTACTGAGATATCTATTTCTAGCCATGGTGGCCAAAATAATGGGCAACTGGCATTGTTTTTATATTACCTTAAGCATGATGGGAAGTTTTTTATGAATTTAATTCATTTATTGCTTAATTAACTCAGGAACCACACCTGTGTGGAAGTACCTGCTTTCAATATATTTTGTATCGCTCGATTACTCAAGTGTTTCCTTTACTTTGGCAGTTCGCTGTATATACAGTGTATTAGGAAAGTACTCAGACCCTTTACTCATTACTTTGTTGAAGCACCTTTGAGAGCGATTACAGCCTCGAGTCTTCTTGGATATGACGCTACAAGCTTGGCAGGTCTGTATTTCGCTCTGTCAGGTTGAATGGGGAGTGTTGCTGTTGAGTGTCGATCGGGTTCAAGTCCGGGCTCTGGCTGGACCACTCAAGGACATTCAGAGACTTGTCACGAAGTTGTCTTGGCTGTGTGCTTAGTGTCATTGTACTGTTGGAAGGTGAACCTTCACCCCAGTCTGAGCGTTCTGGAGCAGGTATACATCAGGGATCTATCCATACTTTGCTCCGTTCATCTGTGCCTTGATCCTGACTGGTCTCCCAGTCCCTGCCGCTGAAAAACATCCCCACAGCTCGATGGTGTCACCACCATGCTTCACTGTAGGGATGGTGCCAGTTTTCCTCCAGACAATAGAGAAACTTGCTTCTCATGGTCTGAGTCTCTAGGTGTCTTTTGGCAAGCTCCAAGTGGGCTGTCATGTGCCTTTTACTGAGGAGTGGCTCCTGGCTGTCCCCTCTACCATAAAGGCCTGATTGGTGGAGTGCTGCAGAGATGGTTGTCCTTCTGGAAGGTTCTCCCATCGCCACAGAGGAACTCTAGAGCTCTGTCAGAGTGACCATCAGGTTCTTGGTCACCTCCCTGACCAAAACCCCTTCTCGCCCGATCAGTTTGGCAGGGCGGCCAGCTCTAGGAAGAGACTTGGTGGTTCCAAACTTCTCCCATTCAAGAATGATTGAGGCCACTGTGTTATTGGGAACTTCAATGCTGCAGAAGTTTTTCGGTACCCTTCCCCAGATCTGTGTCTACACACAACTGTCTCTGAGCTCTGCGGACAATTCCTTCGACCTCATGGCTTGGTTTTTGCTCTGACATGCACTGTTAACGGTGGGACCTTTTATAGACAGGTGTGTGGTTTCCAAATCATGTCCAATCAATTGAATTTTCCACAGGTGGACTCCAATCAAGCTCTAGAAACATCTCAAGGATGATCAATGGAAACAGGATGAACCTGAGCTCAATGTCGAGTCTCATAGCAAAGGGTTTGAATAATTATGTAAATAAGTATTTAATTTTTTATTATCTTTATAGGGCATTGTGTGTAGATTGCTGAGGATTTTTATTTTATTTCATCCATTTTAGAATAAGGCTGTAACATAACAAAATGTGGAAAAAGTCAAGGGGTCTGAATACTTTCCGAAGGCACTGTATAGTGTATCAATAATTTCAGCATTTTCTGTGACTAGTGGAATGGAATATGTTTATGTTCTTGGTATTTCTAAACATGTAATACATTGCAACATACAGTATAAAGTCTATACAGAACCATTTTTGGGGGTTTAGAACTATTTAAAAGTCTGAATATGCTAATCTGCCATATCCAGGAAGTATGTACTGTAACATGATCGGATCGGTGACAGCACTTCCCTGCAATATAAACATGGCCTAAGCTATACTGTCATTCCCTGTGTTTATGAAGAATGGTAACACTATCTAATATTCACCTCACACACGCGCACACACAGACAAACTTAATTTAATAAAGGCCGTGCTGAGGTAAACAAAAGGGAAACATGTTTGCTTTCAAAGTAGTAGTTGCTTCTGTTTGGTATGACTAGACATTTTGGTGTTGAGACCACAAGCTCTTTCTTGAGAAACGACTGCCTTAATACTTCTTTCGAATTTTGAATTGGGGAAGGTAGGCTGCCACTAAACTAACAGCAGTCCAACACTTAAAATTTAAGTGATAATCCAAAATATATCAAACATCATTAACTAGGGTCCAAGTTAAAATCAGAAACTGTTGGCGAGCAACACAACAGGAAACAACGTTTTGAATTTGAATATGGGGTGGTACATTTGTACTCATCCAGTTCAATAAAGAAACAATAAGGACAGCAAGATGGCCTATAGTAAGCAGGGTGATAAGAAAAATGTGCTTTATTTGGAAACATGAAGAGAAATACTGAATGCCTCTTGTAATAGTGCAGATTATTATAAACTGGGGCACTGCAGAAAATACTAATAATTATACTAAATAATAATTGGTGTCTTGGGGATCTGTGTCTTAGCGATCTAGTTAAAGGCACAAATGAAACAATGGTTATGCCAACAGATGGTGTGAAAGGAAATGACCCACTAATATTCGTCATGCCACCAAGCCCAACCTTTATTAGAATCATAATAAGGTGTCAGGTGACCAGCTTTGCGTTCTTAGTTTAGTTGGTTTGAAGCTAGTTGGTTTGAAGCTAGTTGGTTTGAAGCTAGTTGGTTTGAAGCTAGTTGGTTTGAAGCTAGTTGGTTTGAAGCGAGCCGACTTCACGGCATGGTGGTGACTTTGAAGAGGTGACATTGCGGTTACCTCCGGATTAGTTAAGCCCCATCTGTAAACCTAACATAGACCTCAACTCTCTGACCCCTGACTAATACTGTACTAAACTTGGCTCAACTGTCTAATGACGAGGTAGATTTTCTAAGTAGCTTTGCTTACATTGTAGGCAAATATATTTTGACACGGCCAGGCTTTTCAGCTCAACAAATCATTCAATCAAAGTAACCATGCAGGCTGTTGTGTTCAAAGATGGTGACGGCTCAGACATTGCATGTTCAAAGATGTATCGGGTCATTAACATGAGGTAGAGTCCATAAATTGCATATATATTTATTATCGGTAATGAAAGACTGATGTGAACTACTTCCTTTGAGAATAAGCCAGTGAGTTGGCAGAGCACCTTGCTGGGTAAGAAGGAACAGTTTGCCACACTCAGGCATAAATCTGAAATGAAAGTTTAGGCACGGCAGTTGGGATGAACTTTTGCCCCCTTTAAATCACCACTCCACCTCTGATGCATTACATATAAGCAAAACGACTTCCCAGTGCCAATTGCAAAGCGTGAGTGAATCATTAAAAAAACACAGACACTGCTTACTTAGCATCAATCCACGCCTAGACAAATGTCCTCTTTGACTCTGCCGAGTGTCAGCGAACACCGTGCGAGTCGAAGGACGTTCCGAGTCAGAACTGCCAAGGATTAGCAGGACTAGCATAATCTCTTGAGCACCCAGGTACTTTCGAAGGGTTAATACCAGGCAATGGAGACTTATTGCTGCAGCTGTCTATTTCAGTGAGAGGAAAAAGGCCTGACCCCTGCGTGAACCTGCCATGCTGTGATAGCCATCAGCACGGGTGACCAAACACAAAACAAACGTGTTATAAAAAAACGCCAGCTGTTTCTCTTCATACTATCTTCTATCCAGCAGCACTGGTCCATCCGTGTCCAAAACATGATACCTATTACTTGCTCTGCGTGCTTCTGACCATGCAAGACTTTGTGGTATGTAGAAGTGGAATGGAGTGTGTTATACTGTACATGTTACATGCAATGCCTGCTGTTTTGCAGTGTTGGTGCTTGATGTTGGTGAACAATGTGAGAGACTTCTTTCCCACTGATATGAAAGGAATGCACTCTGGAGGGATTGTACTGTGATATTCTTTATGCTCTTTCTATATTAAGTCACCATGATTTTAGTTATTTTCTCTGCAGTCTGAAGAAACATGAGGTTGCCCTTTTTACAGCACCATTGAAGTCTTGTGATACCTGTGTGGTCTTCTTGGTTATGTTGGAAATATGACAGTTGAAGTAAGACATTTGATGTAAGCATTCAGATACACGACATGACCAAAGTACGTGGACACCTGCTCATCTGCATTAATATGGAGTCGGTCACCCCTTTGCTGCTATAACAGTCTCCACTCTTCTGGGAAGGCTTTCCACTAGATGTTGGAATATTTCTGCGATTTATACGCACTACGCGTTTCAGCACTCGGTGGTCCCGTTCACTCCGGGGCTGAGTGGTTGTTGCTCCGAGATGTTTCCACTTCCTGGGAAAATGTTGACCTTGGGGAGCGGGGCTTAACAAAGGGTCAATTCTAAGAATAATTGGATCAAGTTTCATTGCTTACTTACGGGTCCTTTTCAAACGCAGAAAAAGATAAAATAGAAATAGTGACACAAGGATCAAATGCATAGTGAATAACAATAATGAGTAAAAGTAGCAGAGAGAATAGACTATGGCTTGAGTGGCTTGAGTCTTGGACAATTTTTTGAGGCCGTCCTCTGACACCGCCTGGTGTAGAGGTCCTGGGTGGCAGCGAGCTCAGCCCCAGTGATGTACTGCGCCAAACTCACTACCCTCTGTAGCACCTTGTGGTCAGGTGCCTTGCAGTTGTCATACTAAGCAGTGATGTAGCCAGTCAAGATGCTCTCAATGGTGCAGCTGTATAACGTTTTGGGGATCCATGCCAAATCTTTCCTGAAGGGGAATAGGCGCTGACGTACCCTCTTCACAACTGTGTTGGTGTGTGTATGGACCATGTTAATTCATGTTAATCCATGTTAATTCATGGTCCATACACAGTTCCTCGGTGGACACCGAGGAACTTGAAGCTCCTGACCCGTTCCACTACAGTTCCACTACAGCCCCAGCAAGGTATGTGTTGTTAATTACCCTCACCGCCTGGGGGTGGCCCGTCAGGAAGTCCAGGATCCAGTTGCAGATGGAGGTGTTCAATCCCACAGTCCTGAGTTTGGTGATGAGTTTGGAGGGGACTATGGTGTTGAAAGCTGAGCTGTAGTCAATGAACAACATTCTAACGTGCAGTAGATATTCCTTTTGACCATTTGGCTGAGGGCAGTGTATAGTGCAATAGAGATTCTGTCTGTCAGGACCCGGTTACGAACCCGGGTCTCCGGAGTGAGAAACAGTCACCTAACCAACTGAGCCACGAATAGTCGGCAGAACCCAGAAGATGAGGCAGACACAGCAGTACTTGAAACCAATTAGACCCAACAAACCGAAAAGGGGAAAAGGGATCGGTAGCAGCTAGTAGACCGGGGACGACGACCGCCGAGCGGGTAGGGGAGCCACGTTCGGTGATATTTGTGACAGTAATGATGGATTGTCGTTTCTCTTTGCTTATTTGAGCATAATATGGACTTTTACCAAATAGAGCTATCTTCTGTATACCACCCCTACCTTGTCACAACACAACTGATTGGCTCAAACACATTAAGAAGCAAAGAAATGACAGAAATTTACTTTTAACAAGGCACACCTGTTAATTGAAATGCATTCCAAGTGGCTGCCTTATGAAGCTGATCGAGAGAATGCCAAGCTGTCATCACGGCAAAAGGTGGCTACTTGGAAGAATATAAAATATATTTAGATTTGTTGTCTTTTTTGGTTACTACATGATTCCATATGTGTTATTTCATAGTTTTGATATCTTCACTGTTCTACAATGTAGAAAATAGTAAAAATAATGAATAGCCCTTGAATAAGTAGGTGTGTTCAAACTTTTGACTGGTACTGTAGATGTGAGGGCTACTGGGTAATAGTCATTTAAGCAGCTTACCTATGCGTTGTTGGGCACGAGGACTGTGGTGGTCTGCTTGAAACAAATTGGTATTACAGACTGGGTCAGAGAGAGATTGACAATGTCAGGGAAGCTGATTACGCTCTGAGTATGCATCCTGGTATCCCGCGGCCTTGTGAATGTTAACCTGTGCAAAGGTCTTACATTGGCTATGGAGAGTGAGATCACACAGTCGTCCAGAACAGCTGGTGCTTTCACGCATGGTTTAGTGTTGCTTGCCTCAAAGTAAGCATAGAAGGCATTTAGCTTGTGTGGTAGGCTCACGTCGCTGGGCAGCTCATGGCTGGGTTTCACTTTGTAATCCGTGATAGTTTCCAAGCCCTGCTATATCCATTCGGCTACAGAGGAGGTGCAGCCGATGTTGACAGATGACTGTCTGTCGTTGCAAAATGGAGCAAACGTGTACAACTCATTGCATCTCCATTCACATGAAATGTGATTGTTCAGTTGTTTCTCTGAAACATCTTCCAGACAAATTCCAATTTCTATGGGATCCTTATAAACAGAGAATGTGTTATTCTCATTCACCAATTTATAGGTAAACTTCAAATATTAAAACATATAAATGTATTGTATTAGTTTGAGGAAATGTTGATACAGTTACAGCTATTTGGCCACAGTATCTTCCAACTCTACAATGTTGCTATTGCTGGTTGATGCCTCTGATTCATAGCTTCGTGTCTTGTGCTTTCTCCTTTTTTTATTAACATTTGAACTGCAGCCTGCTTGCCAAGCACCCAGAAGAGGAAAGTCTCTTTGCTATCCCTGAAGTTTGTGTGACGTTTTTCACATTTCCAAAGTGGTCATTTAAAATGTTTCAGACCTCCACAGAGGTCTAATGTTGAGATGAGTCCACGCTCCACCCCCCATTCCATCTGCTGTGTAGATCCTGTGACCACAAATGAATGGGAGAGATAGGCACCGTCCAATCTTTCCCATTCATTTGGGATTGAGTTATAGAGCTGGATCTATACAACAGATGGCATGGGACATAGACTTATCTCAACATTAGACCACTTTGGAGGTCTGAAAATGTTTGACAAACATAATGGGAATGCACAAATGTACGTTCAACATTCACAATTTACAGCAACATTAGTGCAGTCGCAATCCCCCCTTCAAAACAACCCACCCACCCACCCACACACACCCACTGACTAATTATTTCTCGTTCTAGGTTCCATTTGATTTTCTAACACAGATAGAGTATTTGCACTCAATTCTCTGGAGGTTCAGATAGTGATGTTGACGGATGGAATCTGAACCTCCAGAGAATCAACTGTGGGAGTAATCTTACACAGAGCGTAAGCCAGTAGAAATGAGAGGGCGAGGAAAGCAGAGCACGACTCCACCAAGCTGATTATTGCCCCCAAGCCTATAATCAGGGAACATCTGCAGCTTCACGCATCTGTCGCCACTGGCGTCCTGCAAGTGAGAAAGCTGCCAACGCAGGTTTGGACTACTTTCCCCAGGCAATAGCTCAGAGGAATTACCTCAATCAAAGCTCCCACAATGCATTTCGCAGGACACTCAGTGTATAATGCGACTGACCGGGTGTCGAATCTCACAAAATGCATTTATGTGACCCGGCCGGGCGTTGAATATCCCACAGAGCTAAAGCCTAGCCATTTTAGGTCTCTTTACTCTGCACGTGAGTGTGGTTCACCGAACCATACCAATTCACATGCCACAGTGTGATGAACTGAAAGCATTTGTCTTCACATTTGTTCGAGGCAGAATTCAAGTATTGTGAATGCATTATATGCGTTTATACATTTTCATAGGCTTTTCATGTAACAAGTGTAAATTTATAATGATCATACTATTAGGTAATTATAATGCACTATGAAGTAATAGAAGGAATGGATTATATTTTCATTCATAATGCAATATACACACATATGGTTCCAAGACAGTGCTGCCACAATGTCTACCAAATAGTCGTTTTGAGTTCAAATGCAAGTGGATGACTGGAAAGTTTCAGAAAACACAATTTCTCCCACAAATTCCAGTGAAACTATAGTATTTGTTCACCTGCTCACTGCAATTGACACATAATCTACAGTGCAGTGACATGCCCGCTGTCCCATGATAGCAGGGCTCACCTGGTGCCTGACAATTCACTGCTACTACATTAGTCTAGTTTTTTATTACTATGGGTGTGTCTAAAGGGCCACATGCATGTTGTCTGGGCAAACAAATATTTAATAATACTGCATGTTTGTATGAGTAAACCCCATCCATATTATATGAAACTCCAATCTACTCTGTTTTATGTATTTCTCGCTCACAGGTTCTTTCCTCTTTGTGACGTATCCTTTTTCTTCCAAGAGTATTATTCTAAACAAAACTAAAAGATTATGATTCATAAAGGATTGTTCTGTATACAGAAGAAAGATTTGGAGGACTTCCGGAGGTCAATTCCTTGTCTCTTGAGTAATCTAAGGGTCTATTTGATCTTATATTAGTTAAATCTAAGTAACAAAATCCTTGAGAAATGGCTCCATAATATAGACTTTGACATCATTAAGCACTGATAAGATTGTCAGTTCCATCCGGGAACTGACAATACCCTAAACCCTAACCCTTACCCTTACCCTAAACCTTACCTTAACCTTTTTAAATTTAAACTTCAATGAGGTAGTGACGTCCCAATGATTCCGCATAGCACAGATCCTGATAAAATGCTGATTTCAGGATTTCTTTGCATAAAACCCAATGAATTTAAATGGCCTTAGACTTTTATTATAGACGCTACTCCTCTTTGACCGTTTAAGCCTGTGGCTCAGATGAAACTACCCAGGCATTACATATATCTCCTTTAACTGTTGATATTTGTTTGCATTGTCAACCAAACACAATTCAATATTACTTTTGTAATACAGTAAACAAGTTATCTTACAAACTAATGTAACAGTTTTATTCAACCGGAAAATACATGTAGTTTCAGAAATAAGGTTCATAAAATGAATAACTTGCTAGTAACAGATGACATAAATATTCTGACTATCTCTGAAACTCACTTAGACAATACCTTTGATACAGTGGTAGCAATACAAGGTTATAACATTTACAGAAAATACAGAAATACCAGTGGTGGAGGTGTTGCTGTTTATATTCAGAACCATATTCCTGTAAAGGTAAGAGAGGATCTCATGTTAAATACTGTTTAAGTAATATGGCTACAGGGTCACCTACCTCCCCTAAACCCCATTCTTGTGGGAAGTTGCTATAGACCATTAGTGCTAACAGTCAGTATCTGGATAACGTGTGAAATGCTTGATAATGTATGTGATATCAACAGAGGTATATTTTCTGGGGGACATTAAATATTGACTGGCTTTCATCATGCTGCCCACTCAAGAAAAAGCTTCAAACTGTAACCAGTGCCTGTAACTTGGTTCAGGCTATCAGTCAACCTACCAGGGTAGTTAAAAACAGCACAGGAATGAAATCATGAACGTGTATTGATCACATCTTTACTAATGCTGCAGAAATGTGCTTGAAAGCAGTATCTGGATCCATCAGATGTAGTGATCACAATAAAGTAGCCATATCTAGGAAAACCAAAGTTCCAAAGGCTGGGCCTAATATAGTGTATAAGAGGTTCCTGCAATCATTTTTGTAGTGATTTGTATGTTGTTGATGTGAAAAATATTTGTTGGTCCGTGGTGTGTACTGAGGAGCAAACAGACGTTGCGCTTGACACATTTATGAAATTGCTTATCCCAGTTACTAATAAGCAGCACCAATTAAGAAAATGACTGTAAAAACTGTTAAATCCCTGTGGATTGATGAGGAATTGAAAAATTGAGATGGGGCAAATAAGTCTGGCAGCGCAACCAATTGGCAAACGTACTGCAAATTGAGAAATCATGTGACAAAACTGAATAAAAATGAGCAGAATCTATACTATGAAACAAAGATAAATGAAAGAAATAATGATAGTAAAAAGCTTTGGCTCACCTTCAATTCCATTTTGGGATAAAGGCAAACTCAGCTCCGTCATTCATTGAATCAGATGATTCAATCATCACAAAACCGACTTATATTGCCAACTATTTTAATGATTATTTTCATTAGCAAGATTATCAAAATTAGGCAAGACATGCAAGCAACAAACGCTCACACTTCACATCCAAGTATATCTGACCAAATTTTGATTTTATGTAAAGTGAGTTTGGAAGAGGTGATAGAATTATTGTTGTCTATCAACAATGACAAGCCACCCGGGGTCTGACAATCTGGATGGAAAATTACTGAGGATGATAGCGGACAATATTGCCACTCCTATTTGCCATCTCTTCAATTTAAGCCTAGTAGAAAGTTTGCCCTCAGGGCTGGAGGGAAACAAAAGTAATTCCGCTACCTAAGAATATTAAAGCCCCCTTTACTGGCTCAAATAGCCTACCAATCAGCCTGTTACCAACCCTTAGTAAAGTTTTGGAAAAAATTGTGTTTGACCAGATACAATGCTATTTCACAGTAAACAAATTGACAACAGACTTTCAGCTTATAGGGAAGGACATTCAACAAGCACAGCACTTACACAAATCACTGATGACTGGCTGAGAGAAATTGATAAAAAAGATTGTGGGGGCTGTTTTGTAAGGCTTCAGTGTCGCTATAGACATTATGGATCATAGTCTGCTGCTGGAAAAACTTGTGTTATGGCTTTACACCCACTGCTATATTGTAGATAAAGAGTTACCTGCCTAACAGAACACAGAGGGTGTTCTTTAGTGGAAGACTCTCCAACATAATCCAGGTAGAATCAGGAATTTCCCAGGGCAGCTGTTTAGGTCCTTTACTTTTTTCAATCTTTACTAATGACACGCCAGTGTCTTTGAGTAAAGCCAGAGTGTCTATGTATGCGGATGACTCAACACTATACACGTCAGCTACCACAGCAACTGAAATGACTGCAACACTTAACAAAGAGCTGCAGTTAGTTTCAGAATGGGTGGCAAGGAATACATTTATCCTAAATATTTCAAAAACTGAAAAGCATTGTATTTGGGACAAGTCATTCACTAAATCCTAAATCTTGTAATAAATTATGTGGAAATTGAGCAAGTTGAGGTGACTAAACTGCTTGGAGTAACCCTGGATTGTAAACGGTCATGGTCAAAACATGTTGATACAACAGTAACTAAGATGGGGAGAAGTCTGTCCATAATAAAGTGTTACTGTAACTTCTTAACAGAACTATCAACAAGGCAGGTCCTACAGGCTCTAGTTTTGTCACACCTGGACTACTGTTCATTCGTGTGGTCAGGTGCCACAAAGCAGGACTTAGGAAAATTGCAATTGGCTCAGAACAGGGCAGCACTGCTGGCCCTTGGATGTACACAGATAGGAAACGTTATGCATGTCAGTCTCTCCTGGCTCAAAGTGGAGGAGAGGAACTTCATCACTACTTCATCACTACAATAAAATGTTATTGGTTACATACACATTATTTAGCAGATGTTATTGTGGGTGTAGCGAAATGCTTGTAAAAAACAAAATACTGCAAAGTTGCTTCGGAGCTAGAAGCAGAGCTGCCATATCTGTCGGCGCCATCTTTCCCTGTCCCCAAGCCCAGCCCATTTGTGAGAGGTATTGACCCGCTGAAAGCACCGAGCTTTCTATTTAAAGGACGAGCACACAGCTCATACACCAATGCATACCCCACAAGACTTGCCACCAGAGGTCTCTTCACAGTCCCCAAGCCCAGAACAGATTATGGGAGGCGTACGGTACTACATAGAGCCATGACTACATGGTAACTGATGGAAGTAGTAGAATCAGATTTTTTTTAAACGATACAAATTGACCTTTACGGAACAGTGGGGACTGTGAAGCAACACAAACAGGCACAGACACATGCATACACACACATGATAACATACACACACATGATAACATACACACACATGATAACATACACACACATGATAACATACACACAACATACACACACATGATAACATACGCACACATGATAACATACGCACACATGATAACATACGCACACATGATAACATACGCACACATGATAACATACGCACACATGATAACATACGCACACATGATAACATACGCACACATGATAACATACGCACACATGATAACATACACACACATGATAACATACACACACATACACATGGATTTTGTGTTGTAGATATGTGGTAGTGGAGTCTGGGCCTGAGGGCACACACTTAGTGGGTTGTGAAATCTGTTATGAATGCATTGGAATGTTTATAAAATTGTATAACTACCTTAATTTTCGCAGACCACCGGGGATCCATAATAAATACAAAACACACCCATGGCCACATTTAGAGGTTACTGTAACTATAAATGTTTTCTTATGTAATCATAGAGGTTCAAGATAACATGCAAATGTTGCAGGTCTGTGTAGATCTTAACAATTGCTATAATAATCTGTGCAGAATCTCAAGCAGCATTGATCACTTACACTGTGTATTGTACTGTTGTATAAATACAAAATATCTGACATTGTTATGCTTTTAAATGGTTGAAACCAAAAAATCTGAACTAGTTTTTCCATTGGAGTTTGGTTGTGCTTTTAGCTGATTGAAGCATAGTGATAACACATTGGGAATTCAACTAACGTCTGTCTTTTTGAGTGGGTGAATAAAGGTTGAAATCTCATTGATCAACGTCAAAATCAAAAATCAAAATCAAATTTCAATGTTGAAGTTACGTGGGTGGGATGTGTTTCTCGGATGACAATGTTTATCATGCGAACAGTGTCTTTAGTTTCATTATCAATCTCAAGCGATTGTACTATCGCTTGAGATTGATAATGAAACTAAAGACACTTTGCATGATCTTAATGTGAACACAGCTGTAAAACTGCAGACCAAATTGTCGTAAATGACTGATAATTTAGTATTATCAAGATGTAGCTATTATTTGGATTTTGTGGCTAGCATTCAATGCCCAAAGGAGACACGGTTTGGCAGCTGACACATGACAAAGAATCATAAGTATTGTGTGACACGCTGATGGACATGCATTTGAAGTGTAATTACATTTTCAACATCAAACCAATCGTGTTTTCAAGTTCCTCCTGAAAATTGAAATGACGTCATATCCCCCGTCACCTCAGCCTTCAATATCAACAAACAGAGTCACCAACCAAGCCTCTGTGGCCCTGCCAGTTGCCTAGGAAACTGGAGAACACTTTCTGTGAGTTGAATGACTAAACAATACTTCCTGTCCATTGAGCTTCATGTAACTAAATCTCACTGCAACTGTTTGCATGTAAACAAGAACAGACTGAACTTGCTGTTAGTTTTAGATGAGAAGACATTTGGCAGTACGTTGTCCGCTGATGGTCTAAAACTGCATTCTTGCAGAGTTATTTGGCCAGTATATAAAAAGAGAGGGACCAGCGAAATTATATACTGCATGTGCCAAGTATGTAATAAAGCAGAGGACTGTTCTAGTAGGGCTGGAGCCGAGAGTTAATTTGGACCCTCAGAATTTAGTGGGCTTCAACAGAAGTGCCTGAATTACTCTGTGTCCATATCAGTTGTGGGCAGAGGTAAGAGGTTTGCTGGCCAACTTTTGCATGCCTGAGTGAGTGACTGAATAATGAAGGCCCTTGGGGGGTGGGGGGAGTACAGTGATTGATGTCTCAGGAGCTGGCTAGAGAATGTTCCTTGGTTCACTAAGACGAGTGCTGAGCGATTAACTGAAATGTTGGTTATTTTCTGGATTTTAAACAACTAATTGACCAGCATCGGTTCAACAATTTGAATTCCATTTCCTTCTTTTTTTTTTCTTTGAGCTCAATGCGCACATTTATAGTTTCTGTAGAGATAGCACAGTTCAGTCTGATCTGATTTATACACTAGGGAGTTATAGTTTCCAACAGGACAAAATTCTATCTACATAGTTTAGTGCAGAAAACATGGTAGTTAACGATCATGACCATAATCCATTACCACCAGTCTGTGTGTTTCTTTTAGGCTGCTACTTTGGGTTAGTGTAGGGTAGACACGGACAGAAGACACAGAAGAATGCAAGATTGAGAGGGATAGAAAGCTGAAGAAAGCTGAAGTTTACATACACTTAGGTTGGAGTCATTAAAGCTTGTTTTTCAACCACTCCACAAATTTCTTGTTAACAAACTATAGTTTTGGCTAGTCGGTTAGGACATCTACTTTGTGCATGAAACAAGTAATTTTCCCATCAATTGTTCACAGACAGATTATTTCACTTGTAATTGACTGTATCACAATTCCAGTGGGTCAAAAGTTTACATACACTAAGTTGACTGTGCCTTTAAACAGCCGGCATGGCTTTAGAAGCTTCTGATAGGCTAACTGACATAATTTGAGTCAATTGGAGGTGTACCTGTGGATGTATTTCAAGGCCTACCTTCAAACTCAGTGCTTCTTTGCTTGACATCATAGGAAAATCAAAAGAAATCAGCCAAGACCTTAGAAAATAAATTGTAGACCTCCACAAGTCTGGTTCATCCTTGGGAGCAATTGACAAATGCCTGAAAGTACCATGTTCATCTGTACAAACAATAGTATGCAAGTATAAACACCATGGGACCACGCAGCCGTCATACCGCTCAGGAAGGAGACGCGTTCTGTCTCCTAGAGCTGAACGTACTTTGGTGTGAAAAGTGCAGATCAATTACAGGGCAACAGCAAAGGACCTTGTGAAGTTGCTGGAGGAAACGGGTACAAAAGTATCTATATCCACAGTAAAATGAGTCCTATATTGACATAACCTGAATGTCCGCTGAGCAAGGAAGAATCCACTGCTCCAAAACCGCCATAAAAATTGCCAGACCACGTTGCACATTAATATTGGGACAAAGATCATACTTTTTGGGGAAATGTCCTCTGATCAGATGAAACAAAAATATAACTGTTTGGCCATAATGACCATCGTTATGTTTGGAGGAAAAAGTGGGAGGCTTGCAAGCCGAAGAACACCATCCCAACCGTGAAGCACGGGGTGGCAGCATCATGTTGTGGGGGTGTTTGCTGTAGGAGGGACTGGTGCACTTCACAAAATAGATGGCATTATGAGGGTGGGAAACTATGTGGATATATTGAAGCAACATCTCAAGACATCAGTCACTAAGTTAAAGCTTGGTCGCAAATGGGTCTTCCAAATGGACAATGACACCAAGCATACTTCCAAAGTTGTGGCAAAATGGCTTAAGGACAACAAAGTCAAGGTATTGGAGTGGCCATCACAAAGCCCTCAAAACTAGAAAAATTGTGGGCAGAACTGAAAAGGCGTGTGTGAGCAATGAGGCCTACATACCTGACTCAGTTACACCAGCTCTGTCAGGAAGAATGGGCCAAAGTTCACCCAACTTATTGTGAGAAGCTTGTGGAAGGCTTCCCGAAACGTTTGACCCAAGTTAAACAGTTTAAAGGCATTGCTATCAAATTCTAATTGAGTGTATGTAAACTTCTGACCCACTGGGAATGGTAATTATCTCTACTATTATTCTGACATTTCACAATTTTAAAATAAAGTGGTGATCCTAACTGACCTAAGACGGGGAATGTTTACTAGGATTAAATGTCAAGAATTGTGAAAAACTGAGTTTAAATGTATTTGGCTAAGGTGTATGTAAACCTCCGACTTCAACTGTCTGTAAGTATTCAGACCCTTTGCTCTGAGATTCGAAATTGAACTCAGGCATCCTGTTTCCATTGATCATCCTTGAGATTTTTCTACAACCTGATTTGAGTCCACCTGTGGTAAATGCAATTGATTGGACATGATTTGGAAAGGCACACACCTGTCTATATAATTTCCCACCGTTGACAGTGCATGTCAGAGCAAAAACCAAGCCATGAGGTGTGATTGGGTTCTGTCTTCTAAACTTGAAATATCATTATCCATGTTACTGAGGGAGAATGCAGAGAGTTTACATTCTGTCAGAACATGTTATTGTTAGACATTAGGTATCCAATGGAAAGGAGAAGGGCCACAGTCTGGTTTCTATACCAGAAATGAATGTTTATCTATAGGAGGAATGTATATGGTGGGGTCAATTTAAGGTTAGATTTGAGCCAGGGGCTATGGAATGTTACTGAGTAAGGGAAAGGTAATTACATGGTTGCGGTCACTGATAAGGGTGGATAGCTGTGGATTAGTGAGGATTGGGGGCCGAGGTCAGGGCACATTAGGGAAAAGGAACCGTTTGTATTATTAACACTTAACAAACATTTCCATCATTCTGCGTATCCAGTTTACAACCCCAAAAAATCACGTATCTTCCTGCCTAGCAATAAATCTGTCATGTTTAGAGGGAAGGAGGAGACTTCACCTAAATTGGGGTGTATATACTTGTGCTGGTGGAAACATGTCTTTGTCTTTTATGCAGCTGTGTGACCCAGTGGGTGAATAAACTTGGTTTGAGCTTTAGTAGAGTTTTTTTTTTACTCTGTTTATTTAGAACCTAACAGTTGGCGCTGCGAGCAGGGTTCACCGCGATTTACATTCGAACTACAGAGTCTGAATCAGTGAAACAGAAGCCGGCACCAGAAACAAGGTAGGCACAGTTCCTACACCTGCTAGCACTCATTCTGTCATCTTGGGGAGATGAGAATCGTAGGCTGAACAATCATAGGATATGGACCTAAAAAAGAGTTTATTTAGTAGGACTAGGCACTGTGGGCACTGCGTGCCTAGGAGGGTTTAGCCCCCTAATAGGTTAGACTGGGGAACTGTGACCACAGCGTGTTCAGGGGGGTTTATCCCCCTAATAGGTTAGACTGGAGCACTGTGACCACAGCGTGTTCAGGAGGGTTTAGCCCCCTAATAGGTTAGACTGGACCACTGTGACCACAGCGTGTTCAGGAGGGTTTAGGCCCCTAATAGGTTAGACTGGACCACTGTGACCACAGCGTGTTCAGGAGGGTTTAGCCCCCTAATAGGTTAGACTGGACCACTGTGACCACAGCGTGTTCAGGAGGGTTTAGCCCCCTAATAGGTTAGACTGGACCACTGTGACCACAGCGTGTTCAGGAGGGTTTAGGCCCCTAATAGGTTAGACTGGGGAACTGTGACCACAGCGTGTTCAGGTGGGTTTAGGCCCCTAATAGGTTAGACTGGACCACTGTGACCACAGCGTGTTCAGGAGGGTTTAGCCCCCTAATAGGTTAGACTGGACCACTGTGACCACAGCGTGTTCAGGAGGGTTTAGGCCCCTAATAGGTTAGACTGGATCACTGTGACCACAGCGTGTTCAGGAGGGTTTAGGCCCCTAATAGGTTAGACTGGACCACTGTGACCACAGCGTGTTCAGGAGGGTTTAGGCCCCTAATAGGTTAGACTGGGGAACTGCGGATACAGCGTGTTCAGGGGGAGAGCCACATTCATGGTTAGAAAAGCAAGAAAATATTTGACAGTTGTTTGAACATGATTTTTGTGTATTAGTAGTAGCAAGAAAGAGAGAGTTTGGTTTTAGCCTGATTGGTGAGGGGAACCGTGACAGATTATGTGGAAATAGGAAGACAACTGTGGATAATTTTGGTAATGTGTGTTGTCAACAACAGTTATATTTGAGGCGTAACACTGGAATAAGACATTAGGTCACCTGCAACAAGTTGGCAGACGCTTTAGTTTTGGTTCTAATATAAGGAATCAAGTCCCTGTGACCTTAACTACTCTCCGGGAAGTGGGTATCACTATCTGAAAAATAGTTACAATTGGCGTGTATTAGAGCCGTGGGGGAGGATATCGAAACCCCTAGAAACCGTCAATTGAAGTGGCGACCGATGGCTACGATTCTCCTTTAAAAGTGGAGTCAGAAGAAGGAACGTTTAATAAAGCCATGGACGTGCTAAACCAAGCTGTCACGTGTGTTCTATCTCCGGCCTCTAGGTCACTAGGCTACTGATTACTGCGCACACCTGTCACCATCGTCACGCGCGTCAGCACCTAATGACACTCACCTGGACTCCATCACCTCCTTGATTACCTGCCCTATTTATGTCACTCCCTTTGGTTCTTTCCCCAGGCGTTATGGTTTCTGTTGGTTTCATGTCTGTGTGCTGTTAGTGGTTCTTGAGTTTGTATTATGTTCCTTTTCTTTATTAAATAGTCACTCCCTGTACTTGCTTCCCGACTCTCAGCGCACATCGTTACACAAGCGCACAAGCAATCTACCAATTCGGCTCGAATATTTTTATTTTTTGGGGGGAAAACTGGATAAAATTGACCAGCATTTCCCTACTGAGGGAAAATAAAAAAATGCTGTTGTGGTAGGCACAATGACATCATTGAGAAATCGCAAGCTCAATACACAAACATTTTCATGTCAGCGTTTTATCAACAGAAGAGTATAATAGATAAAGCTCAAATTAAAGATTATGCAGGGTCATCTTGTCCAGGCGACTGACAAGTAATGAAGCAACTAAAACAAAATTTGTAATAGCAGATGGACTGACTCATGAATTAGAGGAAAAGAACATGGCTGTCCTCCAGCAGTATCAGAACACCTGTAGGGGGGTATATAGCCTCCCCACCGTTCACCACGGGATATCATGTATCCCAGCCTTAACAGGTCATGTCTCCGCTATATCCCTCTCATATAGAGGAAAAAGAGCGTTACAGGTTGAGAGAGGCAGTAGAAGAATGTATCACCAGTCCAGACATAGTAGTCCCAGACTGGATCATAGATCGGAGGGGTCTTGGAAACCATGCAGTTGCGATGACAAATAAATAATCATAACATTTAAAACTATATAAAAAAATATACAAAAAAAGAAGTATCATAAAGAAGTAACAAAGCCAAATACTGAAGAAACAAATGTGTTTATTTGGCACTTGAGTATTAATACATTACCCATCCCCCATCACTGTCAACCAAGAGTCAAGACTACATTACCCATCCCCCAACACTGTCAACCAAGAGTCAAGACTACATTACCCATCCCCCAACACTGTCAACCAAGAGTCAAGACTACATTACCCATCCCCCAACACTGTCAACCAAGAGTCAAGACTATATTACCCATCCCCCAACACTGTCAACCAAGAGTCAAGACTACATTACCCATCCCCCAACACTGTCAACCAAGAGTCAAGACTACATTACCCATCCCCCAACACTGTCAACCAAGAGTCAAGACTACATTACCCATCCCCCAACACTGTCAACCAAGAGTCAAGACTACATTACCCATCCCCCAACACTGTCAACCAAGAGTCAAGACTACATTACCCATCCCCCAACACTATCAACCAAGAGTCAAGACTACATTACCCATCCCCCAACACTGTCAACCAAGAGTCAAGACTAAATCAATTCACCTTGGTGGTGTGCAGACTGGTTTTATATTATTCTTAACGATTTCGCACAAACCAGAAAGAAATGCAACAATATGTCTGTGAAACTAAATATCAACAGTATTTGTTTCAACCTACCCTCGCCCTCTTCTCCATCTCGCACTTCTAAGTGGGATACCTTCCCAGGCAGTAGCCTGCCTAGCTCAAACTAGAATCAGGGCACCCACCCCGACAAGGTTAATTGATCCACAGTCCCACACGGTGACATGATATCATTGTCGTGAAGTGCAAATGAGCGATAGAAAACCGATCGCGCAAATGTCACCATTCCAAACAAAATTGTGCGGGTGCCCCGTGCCGCCCCTGGCAAGATGCTTCCCCGGGCGGCTGCCCATGTCACCTATACCTAAATCCTCCACTGGACCCAGCTATTTCTCAGGAACAAATTGAGATATTTGTGACAGCTATTGTAAATATTTTTTCCCGCCCTGACATGAACAAAATCAGTAAATGCACTCAGGGTCAAAATGAGAGGGTACGTGAGTACGTTGATAGGATGGAAGACTAATCTGCACTAATCTGGCAATGGCAGATCATTTTAATGAAAGAGTGTTTCCTGCCATCCAGGACCTCTATACCAGGCGGTGTCAGAGATAGGCCCTAAAAATTGTCAAAGGCACCAGCCACCCTAGTCATAGACTGTTCTCTCTGCCTCCGCACAGCAAGCGGTACTGGAGCGCCGAGTCTAGGTCCAAGAGGCTTCTAAACTGCTTCGATCCCCAAGCCATAAGACTCCTGAACATCTACTCAAATGTCTACCCAGATTGTTTGCATTGCCCCCCCCCCCCTCCCTCCTCTTTTACACCACTGCTGCTCTCTGGTTATGATCTATGCATGGTCACTTTAATAACTCTACCTACATGTACATATTACTTCAATTACCTCGACTAACCGGTGCACCCACCACCGGTACCCCCTTTATATAGCCTCGCTATTGTTATTTTACTGCTGCTCTTTAATTATTTGTTACTCTGTATTTATTCTGTAGATGGAGTACAGACACTTTCTTGTTGAAAGTCAACAGACAGGCAGTTGACATGTTACTGATGGTCCATCTGTAAATGCTCTACAAACTATCTGAATAAAGTGTTATCCATTTTCTTCTGGCAGCAGACTGACTCCTCCTGAGATCTAATCTAGAAGCAATATGGGAAGCATAAAAGTGGTGTCACTGCTGCATTCTGCAGGGCAGCCCTGCAATATCCAGCGTCTATCATTTCCAGGAGACTGATTAAATGCCTTGGAGCCATAGCCACACATGTCAATCGTACGCCCTGCGGTATAGTGCATTTCAGCCCTAATATTGCATGTCAAGAGTGCTCAATCCAATTGGTTTATATTATGGTCATGGACACTGTAATGATACCAAACCTGTCTATCAAGAAGCAGTGATTTATGGGAGCCACGCAATGCTAGGCCTCTATTTCATCACTTGCATCTGTGGTAGAAAAGGTTTTGTGAGTGCATTCTCAGTGTGACCGCAGGGAGTTGGATAGTGGGTTTGAAAGCCCTAAGACAGTGTGGATGAGAACCCAGTTAAATAGGATTCATTTGTTTGATACTTGCCTTATATTTTCGTTTTTTTTTTTTCTTTTGGTATTTATTCGGATCCAATTAGCTGCTGCAGAGGCAGCGATTACTCTTCCTGCGGTCCAAACGTGAAACAACACAACAAAGCAAATATGTCATTTGCATAAACATACATACATACATACATAGCACAACATTTACATTACAATTTAGCCATTCAGCAGACGCTCCCATCCAGAGTGACCCACAGACCCACAGTGCATTCATCTTCAGAAGCCAGGCCAGGCAACCACATTTGTATCCCAACCACGTATCACATATATAATACAACGCAAAATAAAATACAATATGCATAAACATTTATTTGTGTCTCTTCCCCATCACTGCCGTAATGTGTTCTTTGTCTAGTTTTTGAATCTGGTTATATTACTAGCTTGAGTTACCTGAGGTTGCAGAGATGTAGTCATGGCTCTATTTAATACTTTGTGTTTCCCAGCCTCTGTTCTGAAGCTGGGGACTGTAATCACACCTGTCATGTGGGCTACTCATGAGTGTGCAAACTGTGTGCCAACTGCTTGAACAGACAGTTCGGTACCTTCAACACCTCACACAAAGACCATTTGGTGATGCAGTCAATTTCTCCTCAACTTCATAGCAGGAGAGACTGACATGCATGTCACTGACATTCGCCCTCCGTGTCCATTAAGTGGAACATGTGCAGCTCTGTTCTGGACCAACTCTAATTTGGCTATGTCCTTCTTTGCCGCACATGACCACCCGACTGGCCAGTAGTCCAGGTGCGACAAAACTAGGGCCTGAAGTAGGCTAATGTTGCATTGGCATCACAACAGCATATTATATAGCCACTTTTCTGTAGCTGTAAGACGTTTCTCAACTCCAGTCCTCACATACTCCCAATGGTGGCACATTTCTGTTCTCGCCCAGCATAAAGCACAACAGATTCACTTATCAACGAGACATTGAGTCCTTGATTCGTTGAATCAGTTGCACCGTGAGGACCACAGTTCAGAAACACTATTGTAAACTGAAAAACCGTATGAGAACAATGTTCTACTCAAGTAGAACAGTAGGCAACCAAACTCAACTGACGTCCTCAGAAGGCCGCAGTCTCATTTACATTTGAACTGTATGTTCAATATGTAATCAAATGTATTTTGACATACTGTACGTTCACAGCAGTACAACTTGCCAATGAATTAGCATGACCTGTTTTTACATGTGTGGCTCACCATGCAGCCTGTGACTTGGCTGTGTTGATGGTAAATCTGAGGCCTCTCTGTTCCCAGGTTGTTGTTTTTTTTACGAGGCCAGTTGGTCTGCTTCACGCTCACAGCGCATGGCCTCTTAATCATGTAGCCTACGACTCAGCCTGTCTGGCATCCTGGCTGCTATAGCACCATAGCTCTTAGTGGGAATCTCTCTCTCTCTCTCTCTCTCTCTCTCTCTCTCTCTCTCTCTCTCTCTCTCTCTCTCTCTCTCTCTCTCTCACCTTATACAGTGTTTCAATTCCTCTCACCATCTGCTTTCTTAGGGCCGGGTCAGAAATACATTACTGGAGCTGCCAAGCCTAGTGTTTGCTTTCCTCTGTGGTAAAGATCAGGAAACGAGTGAGAGACGCCTACTGGATTAGACCACTGTGCAAATCTCTACAGGGTCCACGTTGCACTGATGTGTATTTTCATTTGATCAAAAAAATACACGCACGAGTTGGAGAAAGGTAGTGTATTTTGTTTTGGGGGGGGGTTACGTACCTCGCTGTTTGAAAACGTATTGCTTTCCTCAGCCAGGAGTCTTTGAAATGAGCTTCCCTCGCTTAGCTTTCTCTCTTTTGTGCCTCGAGACTGAGAATAAGGAAGGGAAAACCTAGTCATTTGCACAACTGAACGCATTCAACTGAAATGTGCCCCTTCTGCATTCAACCCAACCCCTCTGAATCAGAGAAGTGGGATGGGATGGGGTGGGGGGGGGGGTCGCTACTGCTGCTCAGTGCTCATGAATAACATGGTTTTCAAAACCGGTTGGAGTTACAGAAAATGAATGTACCTTACCAGTAGCTAGATTTTCTAGAAAGATTCAAAACATTCTCAACTTGTCTTGCCGTTAGCGATTTCATAATGGGTAATTAGCCTTGTGTGTTACAAAGTCTTTTAAAAAATCCTTCTCTCTCTCTCTCTCCAACTCTTTACAACATCACCTCAGGTTATTGCCTGGAGCCACATTTCTTTCAATGTACTGATGATTATATACATTACAAAGCATTTTGAACGCATTGGGTAAGGAGTTTTCCTGACCACGTGACCTGACCAATAAAGAACTCCTTGCCCTATGTATAGAATACATATTCAATGTTCTTGATGATCTCCCTCTCTACATCTATACCACCACAATGACAGCCTCAACCTACAGTGCCTTTGGAAAGTATTCAGACCCCTCGACGTTTTCCACATTTTGTTACGTTACAGCTTTATTCTAAAAAATGTATTAAATCAGGGTTTTTTCGTCATCAATCTACACACAATATCCCATACTGACGAAGATGCATTGTTGCTAATTTATTCAAAATAAAAAACTGAAATATTACATTTACATAAGTATTCAGACCCTTTACTCAGTACTTTGTTGAAGCACCTTTGGCAGCGATTACAGCATGGAGTCTTCTTAGGTATGACGCTACAAGCTTGGCACACCTGTATTTGCAGTTTCTCCCATTCTCCTCTGCAGATCCTCTCAAGCCCTGTCAGGTTGGATGGTGCTGCAATTTTCAGGTCTCTCCAGAGATGTTCAATCGGGTTCAAGTTCGGGCTCTGGTTGGGCCACTCTAGGACATTCAGAGACTTGTCCCCGAAGCCACTCCTGTGTTGTCTTGGCTGTGTGCTTAGGGTCGTTGTCCTGTTGGAAGGTGAACCTTCACCCCAGTCTGAGGTCCTGAGCGCTCTGGAGTAGGTTTTCATCAAGAATCACTCTGTACTGTCCCTCGATCCTGACTAGTCTCCCAGTCCCTGCCACTGAAAAACATCACCACAGCATGATGCTTTCACCACCATGCTTCACCGTAGTGATGGTGCCACGTTTCCTCCAGACGTGACACTTGGTATTCAGGCCAAAGAGTTAAATCTTGGTTTCATCAGACCAGAGAGTCTTGTTTCACATGGTCTGAGTCTTTAAGTGTCTTTTGGCAAACTCCAAGCGGACTGTAATATGCCTTTGGCCTAACAGAATCCACTCCTCGGTAAATCTACCATAAAGGCCTGATTGGTGGAGTGCTGCAGAGAATGGTTGTCCTTCCGGAAGGTTCTCCCATCACCACAGAGGAACTCTTAGAGCTCTGTCAGAGTGACCATCAGGTTCATGGTCACCTCCCTGACCAAAGCTCTTCTCCCCCAATCAGCTCTGTTTGTCCGGGCGGCCATCTCCAGGAATTGTCTTGGTGGTTCCAAACATCTTCCATTTAAGAATCATGAAGTCAGGGCCTCCCAGGTGGCGCAGTGTTTAAGGGTGCTGTACTGCAGCGCCAGCTGTGCCACCAGAGACTCTGGGTTTGCCGGTAGGGATGTCCTTGTCTCATCACGCACCAGTGACTCCTGTGGCAGGCTGGGCGCAGTGCACGCTAACCAAGGTTGCCGGGTGCCTGGTGTTTCCTCTGACGCATTGGTGCGGCTGGCTTCCGGGTTGGATGCGTGCTGTGTTAAGAAGCAGTGTGGCTCGTTTGGGTTGTGTATTGGAGGACGCATGACTTTCAACCTTCGTCTCTCCCGAGCCCGTACGGGAGTTGTAGCGATGAGACAAGATAGGAGCTACTAAAAAATTGGATACCATGAAATTGGGGAAAAAACAACAAGAAACAACAATGATGGCGTGTGCCTAGACACAATCCTGTCTCAGAGCTCTACGGACAATCCCTTTGACCTCATGGCTTGGTTTTTGCTCTGACATGCACTGGGACAGCTGTGTGCCTTTTCAAATCATGTCCAATCAATAGAATTTACCACAAGTTGTAGAAACATCAAGGATGATCAATGGAAACAGGATGCACCTGAGCTCAATTTTTCAAATCTCATAGCAAAGGGTCTGAATGCTTGTCTAAATAAGGTATTGTCAGGATTTGGCCATGGCTGTTCCGGTTTTTGGTCACTAGATGCCCCCATTGTGCCTTTTGACCTTTTGTTTTCCCTTGATCCCCATTATTATTTGCACCTGTGCCTCGTTTCCCCTGATTGTATTTAAACCCTTTGTTTTCCTCAGTTCTTTGCTCTGTGTTTGTATGTTAGCACCCAGCGCTAGTACTCTGTGAACTCTTGTTGATCCCGGTAGACTCTCTTGTGGAATTCTGTTTTTTGTTCTTGTTTATTTTTGAGTATCTTTTGAGGCTTTTTTATGCTATACCTTCCACCTTGTGGATTTACCTTTTTGTCTTGGAGGATTACCTTTGTTCTTGTGGAATTCCTTTTGAGGTTGTGGAGTTACATGTTTTCCTGAAGAACTTCACTTTTTACTTCATTAAATACACCGTCTCAAGTACTGCTGTGTCTGCCTCATCTTCTGGGTTCTGCCGACTATTCGTGGCTCAGTTGGTTAAGTGGCTGTTTCTCACTCCGGAGACCCGGGTTCGTAACCGGGTCCTGACAGGTATTTTAGTTATTTTTTTCTAAAAAACAATTTTCAGGTTGTCATTATCCATTTTAGAATCAGGCTGTAACGTAACAAAATATGGAAATTGCTAAGGGGTCTGAATACTTTTCGAAGGCCCTGTATATCACCAATATCAATGGCAACTGGCATTCCAGTGCTTTCTTTCTTTGTAGGGGAAGACTCATGACAGTATCTTTATACTGTAATATAATTGTTCCTAGAAACAACATTCCTTGAATCTCTTCATGTAGCAAAGTACGATATGGTATATAACTTTGACATTTGATGTATCTTTTGTTATTGACCACTGTTTGTTTAACACCTGGGATATGTTATAAATAAATACTTACAAAAGCATCACAGGTGTCTGACCTGAAACGGCGTGGATCCACATGATATGTAAATACCGAATTGTTCGGGCGCCAAAAAGAGAGATGTACTAGACAGATTTATATCAGTCGTGCAAGTTTCCCCAATATGCAATTAAAGTGAGCTATGAAGCCCTTCAGCCTTCTTCAGGGGAGGCCTCCACCGGTTCATAAAACACTTGATATCGTTCGGCTTTTAACTGGAAGGAAGAGAAAAGACAATGTCTGAAACAGGGCATAAATAACAAGCATAGCATCCATCAGGCAGGTTTGAAAAATAGTCTCTGGTTTCAAGGAGATACTGTATCCCCTCTTTCACCTCGACCCCCTCCCACTCCTCTTCTTTCACCTCGACCCCCTCCCACTCCTCTTCTTTCATCTCAAGTCCCCTCCCACCCCTTTTTTAAAATCTCGATATTATCCTCTATCCCCACAGAGGTAACCAAACACAACACTCCCCCATCTCCAGTGTCAGTTTCCTCACCTGATATTAAAGCTTTACAAGAAACCATTCAAATAAACACCATGATAAATGAGAGCTCGGCATACAAAAATAACCTGACCTATAACTAGTGTGGGAAGTTTAGTACCGCAATTGTTGTGAGGGGAAACTGAGCAGTGTGCTGGCCTTGCATTGCGGTAATTCCAGCAATGGAAACCAGTAAGAACTATGTGAGGGGTGACCCCATCCCCCAGGACAAAGGCCAATCACTTTCTGGGACTGTGTGGCAGCCATCTTGTGAGTAGTACAAGGCTGTACTTGACTCCTTCTATAAGTATCACTTCTTCTATAAGTAACATTCTGTGAACTGAAGCACATAGAACGTATACTAAATGTTGAGGACCCACGAATTTGGACCATTGTGAGATGATTCTTATATCTGTGATTCTTATGTGTGCCAACTGTATTAAATTAGCATCTCCCAGTCAACCTTGGCTAAAACTGTGGGCTACTGCTTTAATACGTTTTTTCAGGTTTTATAAATCAGTCAATAGTAACAGTATTGTGCTAATACGTAGCCCCATCTGTTACAACTTCTAACAATGGTGAGTGTAGGAGTCAAGAGAGAGCAGGTAATTCAGTTCGTGGATATTTTATTCCATAGACTGTGGAGCCAGGACATGCAAAACACCAGGGCGCATGAAACAACCCGTCCCAAAATACAACGACTAAACTGTCCAGAAAAAATACTGATTACACTCATACACCAGATAACAGAAAACAAGTCCGCACAAATACCCAGCGGGCCTAGTGCCCTTAAATAGCCTACAAACAAACACTAACTCAAAACAGGTGTACCCAATTACCCAATAACCAGAAACAAACGGAAAGGGAATCGATGGTAGCTAATAGGCCGGCGATGATGACCACCGAGCGCCACCCGAACATTCGTGACACCATCACGTGATTGTTTTAGTCTGTGGGGTTTAAAATATCTTCTCTCAGTTACTGTATCTCAGTGAATAGGCACCCCAGTTAGTCAGTACAAAATGGGATATGTAGCATAGGTCAGGACGGGCCCATGTAGTTTGTCAAATATGACAATAATTATGTGTTTCTGTTGCTGTGTTTTGGTATTTGAGTAGGATCCCCATTAGCTGTTGCAAAAGCAGCAGCTACTCTTCCTGGGGTCCAAACAAAACATGAAACATAATACGGAATGATATAATGCAGAACATCAATAGACAAGAACAGCTCAAGGACAGAACAACTACTTTTTTTAAAGGCACACGTAGCCTACATATCAATGCATACACACAAACTATCTAGGTCAAATAGAGGAGAGCCATTGTGCCGGGAGATATTGCTTTATCGTTTTTTTTTAAACCAGGTTTGTTGTTTATTTGAGCAATATGAGATGGAAGGAAGTTCCATGCAATAAGGGCTCTATATAATACTGTACGCTTTCTTGAATTTGTTCTAGACGTAGGGACTGTTCTGGGCCAGCTGCAGCTTAACTAGGTCTTTCCTTGCAGCACTGGACCACACGACTGAACAATAATCAAGATTAGACAAAGCTAAAGCCTGCAGAATTTCTTTTTGAAGTGTGGTGTCAAAAAAGCAGAGTTTATGCATCTGCAGTCTTAAGGTTTTGCTCACCTGAGGTAGAGTATCTAATGGTAAGCTGTAGACTACACTATTTACCAAGAGAGTTACATTTTTGAAGCTGTCTATATATCACCGCAGACCGATGCAGACATCAAAACCTCACTCAATGAGCTGTATACGGCCATAAGTAAACAGGAAAATGCTCATCCAGAGGCGGCGCTCCTAGTGGCCGGGGACTTTAATGCAGGGAAACTTAAATCAGTTTTACCTCATTTCTATCAGCATGTTAAATGTGCAACCAGAGGGGAAAAAACTATAGACCTCCTTTACTCCACACACAGAGACGCATACAAAGCTCTCCCTCGCCCTCCATTTGATAAATCTGACCATAATACTATCCTCCTGATTCCTGCTTGCAAGCTCAAACTAAAGCAGGAAGCACCAGTGGCTCGGTCAATAAGAAAGTGGTCAGATGAAGCAGATGCTAAGCCACATGACTGTTTTGCTAGCACAGACTGGAATATGTTCCGGGATTCTTCTGATGGCATTGAGGAGTACACCACATAAGTCACTGGCTTCATCGATAAGTGCATCGATGACATCGTCCCCACAGTGACCGTACATACATACCCCAACCAGAAGCCATGGATTACAAGCAACATCCGCACTGATTTAAAGGCTAGAGCTGCCGCTTTCAAGGAGCGGGACTCTAACCCGGAAGCTTATAAGTTATCCCGATATGCCCTTCGACAAATCATCAAACATGCAAAGCGTCAATACAGGACTAAGATTGACTCGTACTACATTGGCTGCAATGCTCGTCGGATGTTGTAGGGCTTGCAAACTATTACAGACTACGAAGGGAAGGAAACAGCCACAAGCTGCCCAGTGACACGAACCTACCAGATGATCTAAACTACTTATATGCTCACTTCGAGATAAGTAACACCGAAACATGCATGAGAGCACCAGCTCTCCAGACGACTATGTGATCACACTCTCCGTAGCTGATGTGAGTAAGACCTTTAAACAGGTCAACATTCACAAAGCTGCTGGGCCAGACAGATTACCAGGACGTGTACACAGAGAATGCGCTGACCAACTGGCAAGTCTCTTCACTGACATTTTTAACCTGTCCCTGACCCCGTCTTTAATAACAAAATGTTTCAAGCAGACCACCATAGTCCCTGTGCCCAAGAACACTAAGGTAACCTGCCTAAATGAGTACCGACCTGTAGCACTCACATCTGTAGCCATGCAGTGTTTTGAAAGGCTGGTCATGGCTCACATCAACAGTATTATTCCAGAAACCCTAGACCAACTCCAATTTGCATTCCGCCCCAACAGATCCACAGATGATAATCTCTATTGCATTCCACGCTGCCCTTTTACACCTGGACAAAAGGAACACCTACATGAGAATGCATTTCATTGACTACAGCTCAGCATTCAACACCATAGTGCTCTCAATGCTCATCACTAAGCTAAGGACTCTGGGACTAAACACTTCCCTCTGCAACTGTATCCTGGACTTCCTGACAGGCCACCCCAGGTGGTAAGGGTAGGGATCAACACATCCACCACGCTGACCCTCAACACGGCGGCCCCTCAGGGGTGCGCGCTCAGAGTCCTCCTGTTCACTCATGACTGCATGGCCAGGCACGAATCCAACACCATCATCAAGTTTGCAGATGACAACAGTGGTAGGCCTGATCATCAACAGCGATGAGACAGCCTATAGGGAGGAGGTCAGAGACCTGGTTGTGTGGTGCCAAGACAACAGCCTCTCCCTCAACGTGATCAAGACAAAGGAGATGACTGTGGACTACAGGAAAAGGAGGACCGAGCACGCCCCCATTCTCAACGAAGGGGCTGTAGTGGAACAGGTCGAGAGCTTCAAGTTCCTTGGTGTCCACATCACCAACAAACTATAATGGTCCAAACACACTAAAACAGCCATGAAGAGGTTACGACAAAGCCTATTCCCCCTCAGGACACTGAAAAGATTTGGCATGGGTCCTCGGATCTTCAAAAGGTTCTACAGCTGCACCATCAAGAGCTTACTGACTGGTTGCATCACTGCCTGGTATGGCAACTGCTCGGCCTCTGACCACAAGGCACTACAGAGGGTAGTGCGTACAGCCCAGTATATCACTGGGGCCAAGCTTCCTGCCATCCAAAATAAAAATTGTCAGAATCCAGCCACCCTAGTCATAGACTGTTCTCTCTGATATCACATGGCAAGCGGTACTGGAGTGCCAAGTCGAGGTCCAAAAGGCTTCTTAACAGCTTCTACCCCCAATCCATAAGACTCCTGAAAAGCTAACCAAAGGGCTACACAGACCCCTCTTAAACTGCTGCTACTCTCTGTTTATAATCTATGCATAGTCACTTTAATTCTACCTACATGTACATATTACCTCAAGTACCTCGACTAACCGGTGCCCCAGCACATTGACTCTGTACCAGTACCCCGTTTATAGCCTTGCTTGTTATTTTACTGCTGCTATTTAATTATTTGTTACTTTTTTTTCTTTTTTAAAAATGTTTCTTAATTTCTTAAAGCATTGTTGGCGAAGGGCTTGCAAGTAAGCATTTCACTGTAAGTTCTACACCTGTTGTATTCAGCGAATGTGAAAAATTTAATTTGATTTGATCTCTTTATTACGTCCAGACCTCTCCACATCTTTACAACCATTTAATCTAGATGTTTAGACCATGACAGTTTACAAGGTAACGGCAAGTAATTTAGTCTCCTCAACTTGTTCAACAGCCACACCATTCATTATCAGATTCATCTTAAGTCTAGAACTTAAGGAACGATTTGTACCAAATACAATGCTCTTCGTTTTAGAGATGTTCAGGACCAGTTTGTTACTGGCCACCCATTCCAAAACAGACTGCAACTCCGTTAACGGTTTCAGTGACTTCATTAGCTGTGGTTGCTGATGCGTATATGGTTGAATCATCAGCATAAATGGACACACATGCTGTGTTTAAAGACAGTGGCAGGTCATTGGTAAAAATAGAAAAGAGTAGAGGGCCTAGAGAGCTGCCCTGCGGTACACGTTACATGTTTGACATTAGAGAAGCTTCCATTAAAGAAAACTCTTTGAGTTCTATGAGGTAGATAGCTCTGAATCCACGACATGGAGGTGATTGAAAAGCCATAACACATACGTTTTTTTAACAACAGGTTGGGGCGGCAGGTAGCCTAGCGGTTAGATCGTTAGGCCACTAACCGAAAGGTTGCTAGATTGAATCCCTGAACTGACATGGTAAAAATGTGTCGTTCTGCCCCTGAACAAGGCAGTTAACCCACTGTTCCTTGACTGTCATTGTAAATAAGAATTTGTTCTTAACTGACTTGCCTAGTTATTAAATAAAGGTTCAATAAAAAATACATTAAAAAATTGTCAATAATATCAAAGGCTGCACTGAAATCTAACAGTACAGCTCCCACAATCTTCTTATTATCAATTTCTTTCAACCAATCATCAGTAATTTGTGTCAGTGCAGTACTTGTTGAGTGCCCTTCCCCATAAGCATGCTGAAAGTATTTTGTTAATTTGTTTACAAAGAAATAGCATTGTACTTGGCCAAACACAATTTTTTTCCAAAAGTTTGCTAAGAGCTGGCAGCAAGCTTATAGGTCTGCTGTTAGAACCAGTAAATGCCCCTTTACCACTAAAGGGTAGCGAAATTACTTTGGCTTCTCTTGAGGCCTGAGGACTTTCCTCTAGGCTCAGATTAAAAATATGACAGATAGGAGTGGCTATAGAGTGAGATACCATCCTCAGTAGCTTTCCATCTAAGTTGTCAATGCCAGGAGGTTTGTCATTATTGTTCCACCTCTCCAACACTAACTTTGCAAAATGTTAAAAAAAATTCCCATCATTCTTTATGTCATATGCAACTTTTCAGGGAAGTCAGGAACCAATACATGCAGTCAGTTAGGAAAGCAAAGGCTAGCTTTTTCAAACAGAAATTTGCATCCTGTAGCTCTAACTCCAAAAAGTTTTGGGACACTGTAAAGTCCATGGAGAATAAGAGCACCTCCTCCCAGCTGCCCACTGCACTGGGGCTAGGAAACATCCTCGATAATCGATAATTTCAATAAGCATTTCTCTACGGCTATCCATGCTTTCCTCCTGGCCAGCCCAACCCCCTGCAGCTACTTGCCCTGCAGCTACTCTTCCAAACCTCCCCAGCTTCTCCTTCACCAAAATCCAGATAGCAGATGTTCTGAAAGAGCTGCAAGACCTGGACCCATACAAATCAGCTGGGCTAGACAATCTGGACCCTCTCTTTCTAAAAGTATCTTCCGCCATTGTTACAACCCCTATTACCAGTCTGTTCAATCTCTCTTTCGTATCGTCTGAGATTCCTAAAGATTGGAAAGCGGCCGTGGTCATCCCCCTCTTCAAAGAGAGTTGAGACTGGGATGGAGGTTCACCTTCCAGCAGGACAATGACCCTAAGCATACGGCTAAAGCAACACGTAAACATTTAAATGTCTTGGAATGGCCTAGTCAAAGCCCAGACCTCAATCCAATTGAGAATCTGTGGTGTGACTTAAAGATTGATGTACACCAGCTGAACACATCCAACTTGAAGGAGCTGGAACAGTTTTGCCTTGAAGAATGGGCGAAAATCTCAGTGGCTAGATGTGCCAAGCTAATAGAGACGTATCCAAAGTGACTTGCAGCTGTAATTGCTGCAAAAGGTGTCTCTACAAAGTATTAACTTTGGGGGGTGAATAGTTATGCATGCTCAAGTTTTCTGTTTTTTTGTCTTATTATGTTTCACAAAAAAACATATTTTGCATCTTCAAAGTGGGAGGCATGCTGTGTAATTCAAATGAGGCAACCCCCCCCCCCCAAAACAATTTAAATTCCAGGTTGTAAGGCAACAAAATAGGAAAAATGCCAAGGGGTGAATACTTTGGCAAGCCACGGTACATTGTTTATATTCAGTCATATTCCTAGACCTATTTCCATGGTTAATTGCGGTGGATCTCTCTTTCAGATTTGCACGAATGCTGCCATCCATCCACGGTTTCTGGTTAGGGTAGGTTTTAATAGTCACAGTCGGTACAAATTCTCCAATGCACTTCGTTATAAACGCACTCACCGAGTCAGCGTATAGGTCGATGTTGTTCTCTGAGGCTGACTGGAGCATATTCCAGTCCGCATATTCAAAACAATCTTGAAGCGTGGCTTCCGATTGGTCGGACCAGCGTTGAATGGTTCTCATCACTAATACATCCTGTTTGAGTTTCTGCCTATTAGATGGTAGGAGCAAGATGGCGTCGTGGTCAGATTTGCCCGAAGGGAGGGCAGGGGAGGGCTTTGTATGCATCGCGGAAGTGAGAGTAGCAGTGGTCGAGGGTATTGCCCATGTGCGTAGCGCAATCTATATGCTGGTAGAATTTAGGTAGCCTTGTTCTCAAATTTGCTTTGTTAAAATCCTTCGCTACAATAAATGCAGCCTCGGGATATGTGGTTTCCAGTTTGCATATAGACCAGTGAAGTTTCTTGATGGTCTTCTTGGTATCAGCTGGAGGGGGAATGTACACAGCTGTGACTATAACTGACGAGAATTCTCTTGGTAGGTAAAATGGCCAGCATTTGATTGTAAGGAATTCTAGGTTGGATGAGCAGATGGACTTGAGTTTTTGTATGTTGTTATGATTACACCATGAGTCGTTACTCATGAAGCATACACCTCCACCCTTCCTCTTCCCAGAGAAGTGTTTATCTCTGTACGCTGCATGAAGATGCCTGGTGGCTGAGCCGATTCCGAAAACATATCCAGAGAGAACCATGTTTCTGTGAAATGGAGAATGTTGCAATCTCTGATGTCTCTCTGGAAGGCAACCCTTCCTTGGATTTTGTCTACCTTGTTGTCAAGAGACTGGACATTGGCTAGTAGTATACTCGGGAGCGGTGGGCGATGTGCACGTCTATGGAGCCTGATCAGGTGTCTGCTTCATCTGCCCCTTCTGCTGTGCCGTTGTTTTAGGTCGACTACTGGAATTAACTCCATTGCCCTGGGTGGTGGTCCTAACAGAGGATTCGCATCTGGAAAGTCGTATTCCTGGTCGTAATGTTGGTAAATTGACATTGCTCTTATATGCAATAGTTCTTCCCGGCTGTATGTAATAAGACTTAAGATTTCCTGGGGTAACAACGTAAGAAATAATACATAAAGCGAGGCGCCCATCTCTGTCGATGCCATCACAGTATTATATTTTTTTTGTCACACCCTGATTGTCTCCACCCCTCTCCAGGTGTCTCCCGTCTTCCCCATTATCCCCTGTGTATTTATACCTGTGTTCTCTGTTTGTCTGTTGCCAGTTCATTTTGTTTTGTCAAGCCTAACAGCGTATTTACCTCTGCTCCTGTCTCTCGATTTTTCTTGTTTCCTAGTTTTCTTGATGTTGACCATTCTGCCTGCCCTGACCCTGAGCCTGCCCCTGACCCCTGCCTGCCCTGACCCTGAGCCTGACCCTGACCCTGAGCCTGCCTGCCATCCTGTACCTTTGCCCCACCTATCTGGATTACTGACTTCTGTCTGCCCTGGACCTTATTTTTGCCTGCACCTGGTCAATGAATAAACTGTTGTTACTTTGACGTTGTCTGCATCTGGGTCTTACCTGAAACGTGATAAGTGTGCAGTAAGGAAGCCAGTCAGATGTGCAGCCAGACTTATTATCCACCCTTTTTGCACCATCTCTTTCAACCATACAGTTTTTCAATTCCTCATCAATCCATGGAGCCTTAACAGTTCTAACAGTCAGTTTCTTACAGGTGCATGTTTATCAATAATTCATAAATTCATGCTCCTAATTAGTCACATCAGAACAACAAATATTTGCATGTGCAAAGCTTCTATAATGTTTAATATAGTTATGTTAAAAAAGAAAACGCCATCCAGATGTTTCAGGAACAGGATTCTGAACAGGTTTCACAGTGTTTATTGAATCGACCAACAGACTTTCAGGACAAACATATTTGTTTGTACACAAGACTGTTCATTCTCTCTAGTGTACTTACCACTAGTTTCCCTCGGGCAGGTTCATACTATCAAACTCACCTACACAGAGAAGCATTGAACAGATTGTGGTAAATAGTATCTTGATCTGTCTATTTCAAATATAAATCAGTTCAAATCATGATCTGCATAACCAAGTGTAAGTGTGAGCCTGCCCAAGTAGTGCCTGCCTTAAGCACACTTACTACACTAGAAAGGAATGTGTATGAACAATATCTGTGTATAAACAATGTCTGTTTTCACGTAATGATTTAGGCAGGACACTAGTAAGGGCAAACAGTCAGTGTCTCTGCATAAAGCTCGCTAGAGGGGTTATATGCTGTGGACTGATCCACAGTATCAGTGACACAGAGGCATGAGAATCTACCAGGAAATAAACTTTGCAGCCAGACCTTCTAGGCCTCTGTATGTAATTCAAATTGTCCGTTTGTTCACCTCCCCAGTGTGTTGCTGACGAATTTAGAACGGAGGTGAGAAATAGCTGGGCTGGATCTTTGGCTCGGGGTCTAGCAGAATAGTGAGTATATGTACTTAGCCTCTCTCCCTACTCTCTGGCTGTGTCTGACAAAGTGACTAGCCGTCAAATCCTTGCTCCTCCATCCTTGTTTCCTGAATTCTTCTCAAAGCACATTGGAGGAGAGGATCCAAGGTCTGTCCCCCGTACCTCCTCCAATGAGCTTTTGCATGGAATTTAGGAAATCAGGGCGGAAACACCGTGTGTCATGTTAGGATTATTTGACCAAGAAGGAGAGTGATGGGGTGCTGCATCAGACGTCTTGGCCTCCACAATCACCCGACCTCAACCCAATTGAGATGGTTTGGGATGAGTTGGACTACAGACTGAAGGAAAAGCAGCCAACATGTTCTCAGCATATGTGGGAACTCCTTCTAAACTGTTGGAAAAGCATTCCAGGTGAAGCTGGTTGAGAGAATGCCAAGAGTGTGCAAAGCTGTCATCAGGGCAACAGTTGGCTACTTGAAAGAACTTGTAAACATATTTTGCTTTGTTTAACACTTTCTTTCTTACTACATGATTCCGTATGTGTTATTTCATAGTTTTGATGTCTAAAATAAAGAAAAAAATAAAGAGAAATGAGTAGGCGTGAGTAAGTATGTACAAACTTTTGACTAGTACTGTACATTAAATCCTATTTACACTGTCTTGCATCAGTCTATATTATGCATGGAGATATTGGCACAGAAAACCTCATTCATTTTCAGCTGAAACTGACATTAGGATGAGAAGCCCGAGCGACCATTGCAAGGCAGGCTGCCAATGTTATTTATGACAGCAATGTGTTTTTAAGGGAGTCGTGCTAGTCTCCTCTGAAAACTTTACGAGGGTTTTTCTGTACTTACCATTACAGTAAAAAAATGTTTTTTAAATAAACAAGATGAACAACCCTGCATGTGTAACAGAATAACTTTACGTCCGTCCCCTCGCCCATACCCGGGCGCGAACCAGGGACCTTCTGCACACATCAACAACAGTCACCCACGAAGCATCGTTACCCATCGCTCCACAAAAACCGCGGCCCTTGCAGAGCAAGGGGAACTACTACTTCAAGGTTTCAGAGCAAGTGACGTAACCGATTGAAATGCTATTTAGCGCGCACCGCTAACTAAGCTAGCCGTTTCACATCCGTTACACTCACCCCCCTTTTGACCTTCCTCCTTTTTCCGCAGCAACCAGTAATCCGGGTCAACAGCATCAATGTAACAGTATAATTTTAAACCGTCCCCTCGCCCATACCCGGGCGCGAACCAGGGACCTTCTGCACACATCAACAACAGTCACCCACGAAGCATCGTTACCCATCGCTCCACAAAAGTCACGGCCCTTGCAGAGCAAGGGGAACTACTACTTCAAGGTCTCAGAGCAAGTGACGTAACCGATTGAACCGCTATTTAGCGCGCACCGCTAACTAAGCTAGCCGTTTCACATCCGTTACACATGGCAGTCTTAGTGGAGAATGTACAGTATATTATGTACATACCGTACACTGGGGTTCATAACCTTTGGTAGGCTTTCTTGTTATGTACCACCCCGACCTAAAACCCTACTTTCCTTTTTGCCGTAAGTAACATTTTGTCTTATGTAACCATACCAAACTGAACATATCCAACTAATTTGAATGAACCGGATTTACATTTACTATGTTACGTCTAGTCTATGAGACCAGGCTGAGGAAATTCCCCTGGACCCAAAGCTAATAAGTCAGCTGACCTCTACTGACTCTGGCATTATTTTAAGACTGACACATTTCCCTGGAAGCCAGTGCCGTACCTTAGTTAACAAGCAGCTACTGTAAAGGATTTTCATAGGTCAAAATGAAACAAATTGGTGAATGTCAAGTACGTTTTTGTGTTGGCTATTCCTTACAAGACATGCCGTTGAAATAGACTAGAGTTCCACTCTGCTAAGCCATAGACTACAGAGGCTCTCCGCACAAACAAGGATGATGGGTAGTATCCCTATACAAGACAATAACTCGGAAGCTTAGCTTCGCCACAAGCGATGTATCCCCGACTGTGGTCTTCATAACGGTGTTATTAACGTCAACGGGAAAAGCCTGACTTGTAACAAACTGTCCTTCCCTGTCTTTGAGTAATGGACATAGGACTCATAGAGAGAGCAGTAGAGGGGCAGGGCTCTCCAAGTGGGTTGGTCCTCTTGGACTCCAACCAACTCAATTGCATTGCTGTGAACGATTCTCTTACCTCACAGGAAGCTTTTCAGTCGTGGCAAAAACATGCCCAACAAGATTCCACTTTGCAAAGCAAGGGTGTATTTACTTGCATCTAAGACACATTTGATTATCCTGTTGTCTAGGTTACACAAAGCACACAATGAGTAGTCTCAGAGTTGCCTGTAATTACAGTTTTGAGAACAGCCTCTCTCCCTCCAAGGCTTTAATGTGTAGAATGAATACACTTAACGAGGGAACCAGCCTTCTGGCTTCTTCTTCTTCTTCTTCACATGTGGACACGGATATCATCAAATATAGTCCATGCTTATAGGCTGTCCTGTACTTAATCATCGTTACAAGTCTTGAACTCCTGAACTCAGATTTATGACCCCAAATGACTTAATCTCTCTGATTATAATTACTAGTCTGTAATTATTTGGTTATTACTCAGCGTGACTAATTTTGTGTTGAGAGATTTGATGAGCGACAATCAGGAGGAGTTACACTGTTAATGTAATAACCTACAAACAGAACATACTGGGTCAATATCTATGTATTTATTATGAGGCCATATGAATGGAGTTACTCAAGGGGAATTTAGCATGTTATCCACATGACATTAAAGTTCACAACAGTTTGAACCTAAACCTCCTCACAGAAATGTGTCTGTCAGAGCATGCACACTAGCTACCTCCCTCTGGGTTTGAATCCATTGCCAGGAGAGGTTGCTGCTGTAGGAATGGGAGTGGCCTGACGTATGCGTGGCCTGACACTCAAATATAATTAAGGCACATGAGCCCTCATCAGAGCCCCTCACATGAGCACAGAGCGAATACCAGACTATCTTATGTAAGTATTGCCAGAAAAAGGCAGATTGTAGGTAAATGCCAGTAAAATACAACACAACATTTGGAAAATCAGACACAGTCATTGTCAAGTTCTTAGTGTTTTGAGACATAGATGGTAGAACAATTTTACATTGATTTATACTAATCAAAGCCTTTTCTCCAAAACTATTGTTGTCGTCCTCTGCATTTCAAATCAGACAGAGTCAAAAAACCTTCTTCAAGTTCATGGGCAGTAATAGCAGACTGCAGAAAATGCCCATGATCCACCAAAAGGACTGTGCAGTGAGGAGGGGTCGGTTGGGGGGGTACTATAGTGGGTGACATGAAAGAAAGAAGAAGGGGGAGAAGAGAAGTGTGGATGAGTAGCAGAAGAGAAGGAGGAGTGTCTGGGTCGCTTCCATCAGGAATCGTCTCCATGTCTCCATGTCTGGTCTCCTGGAACGGGGTTGGGGAGCTCCAGCACTCCAAATGAGAGAGAGAGAGGGCTAAAGCAAAGTTGCAATCTCTCTCTGCTGGAGAAATCACAGGACTGTGCTCATCAGATATAAACATGTCACCATGAAACTAGGTCACCCCCCTCTCCTCTCCACAGATCAACCAGAGGGATCCAAAAATCCAGCGCTGTCGCTAGTTAAGTAGCCAGCTTCACTCCATCGCGGCCGTCACCTGTGTACATTGGTGCAGCACCTCCACATCTGACATGGCCCACTTACGCCCCTGCGCTGTTTACATGACATGTCATAGCCTCTTTCTCTGAGAGGCTCGTAAAGATGGTGGAGAAGGCATACTCAATCTTCTTTTCTCCTCTGTCTTCTCCCCTCACCCCGCCTTCACCGCCACCCCTTTAACAGGCATTCCAGACAGGCCAGTGCTACTGTGGCGTGGAAGGAGAAGAGGGGGGGTGGGGGCAGAGCGAGGCTGTGATCATTGGAGAGGTCATAGATCTCAGAGGAACTGCCTGGGGAGGGAGAAGCAGTGGCACGCACATGGGCTGGGAAGGAACTCTGCTGAGGCTGGAAACAGCCGAATAAACTCAGGCACTTATTTTTAGTAGACTCAAACCAGATATCCAGACTCCAGTAAAAAAAGTTTTACATTTGGACCATTACAATCCAACATTTGGATCTTTATACAATAAGTTGATATGAGTGAATCAGTTAGGACTTGGTTATTTAATGATATTCAAGCGTTTTTGGACCCATGCCTTTTGTTCACATAATTAGGATTTGCCTTCTATTCATATTTTACTTTGTAGAGTTCGACATTGAAATCCAATCATCCTTGAACTCCGCCTCACGGCTCTAGAGGCATTATGTATTTTACACTTCAGTGTTTACGGCAAAATATTTTCTCAGCTCCACTCCAATTCATTACTGTAATCCATAAATGATGTTAAAGGTCTTTGTTGGAGAAGCCCCATAAAGCAGAAAGACAGAAGGTGGAAGTTACAAGCTTTCTGAGGGAAGCTGAACATCTGGCATCAAACAAACCTCGAGCTCCTTTTCATCCTCTTGCTTGTTTGAAATGGCTGTTTTCATCATTCCCTTTTTGATAGAAAATATGGAGCTTTATTGCAACATGTTTCAAGGGCTTATTATGTGTGGCAATTGAGAAACATAAACATACACCAACACACACACACAGTACACACACACACAGTAACAAGAGTTTTGGTTCAGCAAGGAAGCTGAATCTTTTAATATCAGCAACCACAGACCTCCTTGGACTACAAACGTATTTAGAAAACCAAAGCTCTAGTCCTCACATGGAGAGACTTACTGAACAAAACTGTTTAGCTTTGCACACATATACTTACACATTACTAACAATGGTTGACAACAATGTCTATTGCAGGTTTAAAATTCACATTGAACTCTCCTGTATTGCAGAACTGTGGGAAAGAAAAGTATCAAAAGCAACGTATCCACTGGCACCTAAAATTAGGGAGAATTTCGAGCTGGCTTGAATGAAATTCTCACATTCGAGCTGGTTCGAGGGAAACCCGGGATATCGCAGCCCAGTTTCACAGCTGCTGCCAGCTCGATTAGAATTCGGCCTGATGGTGCCGTTACTATGCAACCACCAGCTGATCACTGCTGGATGCTGACACGGCGTTCGGCTAGCTCGTCTGGGCTTTTTGCCGTTATAGCGCGTAGGCAAACAGTCCTGAGGTAGTTAGACATGACACGAATTACCACCATAGCTGAATCTTTCATTCATTTTTGCACTACACATAAACTTTTATGAGAACAATCAGCCCTCAAATGCTAACGTCTGTGGACCTTGCAATCGATGCAATCTCAACCACACCAGGCAGGTCTGAGATACTGTTGTGAAGAAGTTTAAAGCCGGATTTGGATACAAAAAGATTTCCCAAGCTTTAAACATCCCAAGGAGCACTGTGCAAGCGATAATATTGAAATGGAAGGAGTATCAGACCACTGCAAATCTACCAAGAGCTGGCCGTCCCTCTAAACTTTCAGCTCATACAAGGAGAAGACTGATCAGAGATGCAGCCAAGAGGCCCATGATCACTCTGGATGAACTGCAGAGATCTACAGCTGAGGTGGGAGACTCTGTCCATAGGACAACAATCAGTCGTATATTGCACAAATCTGGCCTTTATGGAAGAGTGGCAAGAAGAAAGCCATTTCTTAAAGATATCCATAAAAAGTGTCGTTTAAAGTTTGCCACAAGCCACCTGGGAGACACACCAAACATGTGGAAGAAGGTGCTCTGGTCAGATGAAACCAAAATGGAACTTTTTGGCAACAATGCAAAACGTTATGTTTGGCGTAAAAGCAAAACAGCGCATCACCCTGAACACACCATCCCCACTGTCAAACATGGTGGTGGCAGCATCATGGTTTTGGCCTGCTTTTCTTCAGCAGGGACAGGGAAGATGGTTAAAATTGATGGGAAGATGGATGGAGCCAAATACAGGACCATTCTGGAAGAAAACCTGATGGAGTCTGCAAAAGACCTGAGACTGGGACGGAGATTTGTCTTCCAACAAGACAATGATCCAAAACATAAAGCAAAATCTACAATGGAATGGTTCAAAAATAAACATATCCAGGTGTTAGAATGGCCAAGTCAAAGTCCAGACCTGAATCCAATCGAGAATCTGTGGAAAGAACTGAAAACTGCTGTTCACAAATGCTCTCCATCCAACCTCACTGAGCTCGAGCTGTTTTGCAAGGAGGAATGGGAAAAAATGTCAGTCTCTCGATGTGCAAAACTGATAGAGACATACCCCAAGCGACTTACAGCTGTAATCGCAGCAAAAGGTGGCGCTACAAAGTATTAACATAACATTTACATTTAAGTCATTTAGCAGACGCTCTTATCCAGAGCGACTTACAAATTGGTGCATACACCTTATGACAACCAGTGGAACAGCCACTTGCATCTAAATCTTGTTGGGGGAGAAGGGGGGTGAGAAGGATTACTTACCCTTACTTACCCTATCCTAGGTATTCCTTGAAGAGGTGGGGTTTCAGGTGTCTCCGGAAGGTGGTGATTGACTCCGCTGTCCTGGCGTCGTGAGGAGTTTGTTCCACCATTGGGGGCCAGAGCAGCGAACAGTTTTGACTGGGCTGAGCGGGAACTGTACTTCCTCCCAGTGGTAGGGAGGCGAGCAGGCCAGAGGTGGATGAACGCAGTGCCCTTGTTTGGGTGTAGGGCCTGATCAGAGCCTGGAGGTACTGAGGTGCCGTTCCCCTCACAGCTCCGTGGCGAGCACCATGGTCTTGTAGCGGATGCGAGCTTCAACTGGAAGCCAGTGGAGAGAGCGGAGGAGCGGGGTGACGTGAGAGAACTTGGGAGGTTGAACACCAGACGGGCTGCGGCGTTCTGGATGAGTTGTAGGGGTTTAATGGCACAGGCAGGGAGCCCAGCCAACAGCGAGTTGCAGTAATCAAGACGGGAGATGACAAGTGCCTGGATTAGGACCTGCGCCGCTTCCTGTGTGAGGCAGGGTCGTACTCTGCGGATGTTGTAGAGCATGAACCTACAGGAACGGGACACCGCCTTGATGTTAGTTGAGAACGTCAGGGTGTTGTCCAGGATCACGCCAAGGTTCTTAGCGCTCTGGGAGGAGGACACAATGGAGTTGTCAACCGTGATGGCGAGATCATGGAACGGGCAGTCCTTCCCCGGGAGGAAGAGGAGCTCCGTCTTGCTGAGGTTCAGCTTGAGGTGGTGATCCGTCATCCACACTGATATGTCTGCCAGACATGCAGAGATGCGATTCGCCACCTGGTCATCAGAAGGGAAAGGAAGATTAATTGTGTGTCGTCTGCATAGCAATGATAGGAGAGACCATGTGAGGTTATGACAGAGCCAAGTGACTTGGTGTATAGCGAGAATAAGAGAGGGCCTAGAACAGAGCCCTGGGGGACACCAGTGGTGAGAGCGCGTGGTGAGGAGACAGATTCTCGCCACGCCACCTGGTAGGAGCGACCTGTCAGGTAGGACGCAATCCAAGCGTGGGCGCGCCGGAGATGCCCAACTCGGAGAGGGTGGAGAGGAGGATCTGATGGTTCACAGTATCGAAGGCAGCCGATAGGTCTAGAAGGATGAGAGCAGAGGAGAGAGAGTTAGCTTTAGCAGTGCGGAGCGCCTCCGTGATACAGAGAAGAGCAGTCTCAGTTGAATGACTAGTCTTGAAACCTGACTGATTTGGATCAAGAAGGTCATTCTGCGAGAGATAGCGGTAGAGCTGGCCAAGGACGGCACGCTCAAGAGTTTTGGAGAGAAAAGAGAAGGGATACTGGTCTGTAGTTGTTGACATCGGAGGGATCGAGTGTAGGTTTTTTCAGAAGGGTGCAACTCTCGCTCTCTTGAAGACGGGAGGGACGTAGCCAGCGGTCAGGGATGAGTTGATGAGCGAGGTAAGGTAAGGGAGAAGGTCTCCGGAAATGGTCTGGAGAAGAGAGGAGGGGATAGGGTCAAGCGGGCAGGTTGTTGGGCGGCCGGCCGTCACAAGACGCGAGATTTCATCTGGAGAGAGAGGGAGAAAGAGGTCAGAGCATAGGGTAGGGCAGTGTGAGCAGAACCAGCGGTGTCGTTTGACTTAGCAAGCGAGGATCGGATGTCATCGACCTTCTTTTCAAAATGGTTGACGAAGTCATCTGCAGAGAGGAGGAGGGAGGGGGGAGGATTCAGGAGGGAGGAGAAGGTGGCAAAGAGCTTCCTAGGGTTAGAGGCAGATGCTTGGAATTTAGAATGGTAGAAAGTGGCTTTAGCAGCAGAGACAGAGGAGGAAAATGTAGAGAGGAGGGAGTGAAAGGATGCCAGGTCCGCAGGGAGGCGAGTTTTCCTCCATTTCCGCTCGGCTGCCCGGAGCCCTGTTCTGTGAGCTCGCAATGAGTCGTCGAGCCACGGAGCGGGAGGGAGGACCGAGCCGGCCTGGAGGATAGGGGACATAGGGAGTCAAGGATGCAGTAAGGGAGGAGAGGAGGGTTGAGGAGGCAGAATCAGGAGATAGGTTGGAGAAAGTTTGAGCAGAGGGAAGAGAAGATAGGATGGAAGAGGAGAGAGTAGCGGGGGAGAGAGAGCGAAGATTGGGACGGCGCGATACCATCCGAGTAGGGGCAGTGTGGGAAGTGTTGGATGAGAGCGAGAGGGAAAAGGATACAAGGTAGTGGTCGGAGACTTGGAGGAGTTGCAATGAGGTTAGTGGAAGAACAGCATCTAGTAAAGATGAGGTCAAGCGTATTGCCTGCCTTGTGAGTAGGGGGAGGGTGAGAGGGTGAGGTCAAAGAGGAGAGGAGTGGAAAGAAGGAGGCAGAGAGGAATGAGTCAAAGGTAGACGTGGGGAGGTTAAAGTCGCCCAGAACTGTGAGAGGTGAGCCGTCCTCAGGAAAGGAGCTTATCAAGGCATCAAGCTCATTGATGAACTCTCCGAGGAACCTGGAGGGCGATAAATGATAAGGATGTTAAGCTTGAAAGGGCTGGTAACTGTGACAGCATGGAATTCAAAGGAGGCAATAGACAGATGGGTAAGGGGAGAAGAGAGAAAGACCACTTGGGAGAGATGAGGATCCCGGTGCCACCACCCCGCTGACCAGAAGCTCTCGGGGTGTGCGAGAACACGTGGGCGGACGAGGAGAGCAGTAGGAGTAGCAGTGTTATCTGTGGTGATCCATGTTTCCGTCAGTGCCAAGAAGTCAAGGGACTGGAGGGAGGCATAGGCTGAGATGAACTCTGCCTTGTTGGCCGCAGATTGGCAGTTCCAGAGCTACAGAGACCTGGAACTCCACGTGGGTCGTACGCGCTGGGACCACCAGGTTAGGGTGGTCGCGGCCACGCCTTCGGTGTGGAGCGTTTGTATGGTCTGTGCAGAGAGGAGAGAACAGGGATAGACAGACACATAGTTGACAGGCTACAGAAAAGGCTACGCTAATGCAAGGAAATTGGAATGACAAGCGGACTACACGTCTCGAATGTTCAGAAAGTTAAGCTTACGTAGCAAGAATCTTATTGACTAAAATGATTAAAATGATACAGTACTGCTAAAGTAGGCTAGCTGGCAGTAGCTGCGTTGTTGACACTACACTAATCAAATCGTTCCGTTGAGTGTAATAGTTCTACAGTGCTGCTATTCGGGGCTAGCTGGCTAGCTAGCAGTGTTGTTTACGTTACGTTGAGTTAAAAGAACGACAATAGCTGGCTAGCTAACCTAGGAATCGGTCTAGACTACACAATTATCTTTGAAACAAAGACGGCTATGCAGCTAGCCACGATCAAACAAATCAAACCGCTGCACTGCAATGAAACGAAAATGTGAAACCACCTGACCGGGTTGTTGAATTCAAAACAGCAGACGTTGGCTAGCTGTTAGCAGTTAGCTGTTGGCTAGCTAGCAGAGTCTCCTACGTTAAGGACGACAAATAGCTGGCTAGCGAACCTCAGTGAATTAAGATAATCACTCCAAGGCTACACACACTAAACTACACAATTATCTTGGAAACAAAGACAGCTATGTAGCTAGCTAACACTGAACTAATCAAGTCGTACAGTTGAGTGAATAGCACTACAGTGATGCTAATCTGTGTGCGTTAGCTAGCTCCTGGGCGAATAGCAGTGAAGGCTACGTTAGGGCGACGAAATACGATAATTATGCAATTATCTCTGATACAAGGACGGCTATGTAGCTAGCTAAGAAGAATTGCTAAGATTAGACAAATCAACCGTTGTACTATAATGAAATGTAATGAAAAAGTTATAAAAAGTTATACAACCTGCAGAGCGAAGTGCGAATGCGACCGCTCGCTCCAACCGGAACTGGGGCTCTTAAACACAACCAACGCGTAATGGAAAACGAGTGAGCAGTCAGCTGAACTGCACCGTCGCGAGCGCAAAAGGGGGCTGAATAATTTTGCACGCCCAATTTTTCAGTTTTTGATTTGTTAAAAAAGTTTGAAATATCCAATAAATGTCGTTCCACTTCATGATTGTGTCCAACTTGTTGTTGATTCTTCACAAAAAAATACAGTTTTATATCTTTGTTTGAAGCCTGAAACGTGGCAAAAGGTCGCAAAGTTCAAGGGGGGCGAATACTTTCGCAAGGCACTGTATAGGTTGTTTTTATTCATAAGTAGACGTGAGATTGATGTTCTTATGACGTTGATAACGCAGGTTCATGAAGTAAGGCTGGTCTGAATGGATAGCACTTTATTTCTTTCAGTAAGCACAATAAAATTCACATAGAAGAGGTAGCAATGTGCATAGTGGGAATGCACAGTATATGTTTAGGTGTTTACAAACATGATCATAATCAGCAAAACACCTCTCTTCTATTAGCCACGTACGGAATATTATTGACCTTATTTGTATATAAAAAAAAGCACCTTTATTTAACCAGGTAGGCTAGTTGAGAACAAGTTCTCATTTATAACTGCGACCTGGCCAAGATAAAGCAAAGCAGTGCTACTACACAAACAACACAGAGTTACACGTGGAATAAACAAACATACAATCAATAATACAATATAGAAAATAAGTCTATATACAGTCTGTGCAAATGAAGTAAGATAAGAGAGGTAAGGCCATAGTTGTCACGAACCTTGCCGAAGATGGTGCCTCTTCCTGTTCGGGCGGTCGTCGTAGCCGGCCTATTAGCTACCATCGATTCCCTTTCCGTTTGTTTTGGGTTATTGGGTAATTGGGTACACCTGTTTTGTATTAGGGTTTGTTTTTGTTTTGTATTTAAGGGCACTAGGCCCGCTGGGTATTTGTGCGGGCTTGTTTGTGTTACTCTGTGTTTGATGGTGTGAGTTATTCGTATATTTATTCTACGGACTATTTTGTCCTGTTGTTTGGACTGGCAACTTATATGACGCCCTGTGTGTTGGCGTGACTGTTTTGTTGCGCTGGGGAATAAATTTGAAAGAAAGACTGAACCCTGCTCTCTGCGCCCGATTCCACCCACCACTCCTAGTTGATCGTAACAATAGTGGTGAAATAATTACAATTTAGTTGGATGGGCTATTTACATATGGATGGGCTATTTACAGATGGGCTATGTACAGGTGCAGTGATCTGTGAGCTGCTCTGACAGCTGGAGCTTAAAGTTAGTGAGGGAGATATGGGTCTCCAGCTTCAGTGATTGTTGCAATTTGTTCCAGTCATAACTGGAAGGAATGGCGGCCAAAGGAGGAATTGGCTTTGGGGGTGACCAGTGAAATATACCTGCTGGAGCGCTTGTACGGGTGGGTGCTGCTATGGTGACCAGTTAAGGTGAGATAAGGTGGGGCTTTACCTAGAAAATACTTATAGATGACCTGGAGCCAGTGGGTTTGGAGACGAATATAAAGCGAGGGCCAGCCAACGAGAGCATACAGGTCGCAGTGGTGGGTAGTATATGGGGCTTTGGTGACAAAACGGATGGCACTGTGATAGACTGCATCCAATTTGCTGAGTAGAGTGTTGGAGGTTATTTTGTAAATGACATTGCCACTAAGCTACCCTTGGGCGGCAGGGTAGCCTAGTGGTTAGAGCGTTGGACTAGTAACGAAAGGGTTGCCAGTTCAAATCCCAGAGCTGACAAGGTACAAATCTGTCATCCTTCCCCTGAATGGTCTGTTTTACGAAGGTATGTTTGGCAGCATGAGTGAAGAAGGCTTTGTTGTGAAATAGGAAGCCGATTCTAGATTTAATTTTGGATTGGAGATGCTTAATGTGAGTCTGGAAGGAGAGTTTACAGTCTAACCAGACACCTAGGTATTTGTAGTTGTCCACATATTCTAAGTTAGAACCGTCCAGAGTAGTGATGCTGGCCAGGCAGGCAGGTGCGGGCAGCGATCGGTTGAAGAGCATGCATTTAAGAGCAGTTGGAGGCCACGGAAGGAGAGTTGTATGGCATTGAAGCTCGTCTGGAGGTTAGTCTGGAGGTTAGTTACTTCTGGTCCTTCTTTGGACACTGTGTTATACATAATGGTATCGTCTGAGTAGTGGTGGATCAGAGAATCACCAGCAGCAAGAGCAACATCATTGGTGTATACAGAGAAAAAGTTGGCCCGAGAATTTAACCCTGTGGCACCCCCATAGAGACCGCCAGAGGTCCGGACAACAGACCCTCTGATTTGACACACTGAACTCTGTCTGAGAAGTAGTTGGTGAACCAGGCGAGGCAGTCATTTGAGAAACCAAGGCTGTTGTGTCTGCCAATAAGAATGTGGTGATTGAGTCAAAAGCCTTGGCCAGGTCGATGAATACAGCTGCACAGTATTGTCTCTTATCGATGGCGATTATGATATCGTTTAGGACCTTGAGCGTGGCTAAGGTGCACCTATGACCAGCTCGGAAACCAGATTGCATAGCGGAGAAGGTACGGTGGGATCTGAAATGGTCAGTGATCTGTTTGTTAACTTGGCTTTCGAAGACCTTAGAAAGGCAGGGTAGGATAGATATTTGTCTGTAGCAGTTTGGGTCTAGAGTGTCTCCCCCTTTGAAGAGGGGGATGACCGTGGCAGCTTTCCAATCTTTGGGGATCTCAGACGATACGAAAGAGTGGTTGAACAGGCTAGTAATAGGGGTTGCAACAATTTTGGCTGATCATTTTATAGCCCATGAGCCTGGCACAATACTGCACAATCCTCACAATGCTGTTTAACCTATGGGCACCCTCTTGAAATGATAAACTTCCTCTCTCTCAACCAATGAGCATACATATTGGGATGTATTTATATGCCAAACTTACCCACGTGCTCTTACTTGCGGTGTTACAGCAAAAATGACCGACAACCCTCCACCACCACATAAGGCCGGTCATTGGAAATCCTTACTCCCAGCAGGTGATGAAGGGCAAATGCCCGAAACACATTGGCTCTACTTTTAGAAATAAATACGCTTTTTTATTCAATTCTATTGTTCTCAAAGTGTTTCTGAATCTCCTCTCCTGCCATCAAAGCATCTGGCTCTGAGGACCATTCCTCAGAGATGAGGACCATTCCTCAGAGATGAGGACCATTCCTCAGAGATGAGGACCATTCCTCAGAGATGAGGCCATTCCTCAGAGATGAGGACCATTCCTCAGAGATGAGGCCATTCCTCAGAGATGAGGCCATTCCTCAGAGATGAGGACCATTCCTCAGAGATGAGGCCATTCCTCAGAGATGAGGACCATTCCTCAGAGATGAGGCCATTCCTCAGAGATGAGGACCATTCCTCAGAGATGAGGCCATTCCTCAGAGATGAGGACCATTCCTCAGAGATGAGGACCATTCCTCAGAGATGAGGCCATTCCTCAGAGATGAGGACCATTCCTCAGAGATGAGGCCATTCCTCAGAGATGAGGACCATTCCTCAGAGATGAGGCCATTCCTCAGAGATGAGGACCATTCCTCAGAGATGAGGACCATTCCTCAGAGATGAGGCCATTCCTCAGAGATGAGGCCATTCCTCAGAGTTGAGGCCATTCCTCAGAGTTGAGGCCATTCCTCAGAGATGAGGACCATTCCTCAGAGATGAGGACCATTCCTCAGAGATGAGGCCATTCCTCAGAGATGAGGCCATTCCTCAGAGATGAGGCCATTCCTCAGAGATGAGGCCATTCCTCAGAGATGAGGACCATTCCTCAGAGATGAGGCCATTCCTCAGAGATGAGGCCATTCCTCAGAGATGAGGACCATTCCTCAGAGATGAGGCCATTCCTCAGAGATGAGGCCATTCCTCAGAGATGAGGACCATTCCTCAGAGATGAGGACCATTCCTCAGAGATGAGGCCATTCCTCAGAGATGAGGCCATTCCTCAGAGATGAGGACCATTCCTCAAACTGTTTGAATAATTGTTCATATTTGCGTTTTGTCTCTGTTGTTCATTCTGCCCTCGATTTAACGGATATTCATGTTTGTCTAACTCAAATTTGCGGCTGCCTGTTTTCAGTCAGGTCACATGCCGTGTCATATTCAACAAAGCAATAGTTAATCATTGTTATGTCTTCATTTGAATGGACCTTCTACTTTGTCACACCCCTGTACTTATAGTCTGCACCGAGGAATTTGAAGAGGATTTTCCAAATTGTTGTACATGAAATTAGACCCATGAAATAACACAGTGGAGAGAAAGGTGGCTCTCCCTCACGCTATGGACTGCTAATCCAAAGGCGACACAAATCAAACTTTTATCAACCTTTCAAGTTGACGAGTAACAGATTATTTATTAAAGCAAATCGATAGTGCATATCTACGCTATTTTTGGCTATCAGTTATGGTGACCAACTTTGTTGGGGAGCTCCTTGGGCTAGAGGAGATTAATTGAGACTGGCAGAGAGCTCCAGCCAGTCTGTCTACAGTCAAAGAGCCCTTTCAGGCCAGGAGTGCCTCAATTTATAGCCTTGTATCTATTGTGAACCTCTTTACAGGCATAGAAGAACTATACTGCTTTTATTTTGATGATTTTGATATGTGGGGAAGATTAATAGGAATTCTGTCTGTTTGTGGAGCTGTGTTGCGACATGCACAGACTTGCACAGGCTTGTGGCACTATATCTGACATTTTTTATTTTGGACTGTACACCACAGTGTAAAAACAAATGCGACTCATAAAGATACTGCACATCAATGTTTTCTGTGGGACTATGTATATTAATGTGTGGTATATAACAAGTGTTTGATTACTGCTTTTTTTGAAACAGGTCTTACTTTAAAGAGATTTTGGTAATATGTTGTATTTTTTAAGTTCCTCTTCAACCTATGGAGATTACTACAGTGATAACATTGTTTTTTACGTTACTTAGAAATAGCTTTTCAACTGCATGGTGATTAGTGCTTTAGGTTATTACACAAAAACAGTCCCTCACATGTTAATGCAATGTTGTAACTAGTTTTATTGGCGTTACTACATGGCCATAAACAATGTAATGCAAGGTGTTACTGAGATGGTGCATATCAATGGGATCAAGGGTTGGGGTTAATTACACAAATTCAATTCTCTCTCCCTGTAAATTCAATTTAATTCAAATCAAATTCCAGGTCAATAATTCACAGATAACTAAATTCCTCTTAATTCCAATGTTAGGTAAATTCCGAGAATTTAATTCCCAATTCAATATTATCCCCAACAATTTCACATATTCAATTAATTTCCGTCAGACTTTGAGGCTAATCATGTCACTGTTCAGAAAGCCTAGCTATATTAGAAATATATAAATAGATTCAAATCATTTAAAACAAATCCTGCAGTCATTATTTTTAACTAAGTGCAGTAATTCCATTAACTGGGACAATGTAAAAATTCTATTCCAAAGACAAAATATTTTTAGAATTCTAAACAGTCGTATTCTAATTCCATAATTATTCACTTCATGAGTAAATTCAAGAATTTAATTGGAATTTCACATTTGAATTGACCCCAACTCTGATGGGATCACCTGTAATTCACAACGAAATACTATAATGCTGTGTGTCGAGGTTCACCATGCAAGTTATATAGTAAGTGTGAAAGTAGAAAATCTTAATTATGTCTACTGTTTATATTTTAAACGTCAACTAAATGCACAGCTCAAAAGTGACACTCACTATGACAAACCAGTACAATACCAATAGATGCCCGATTGTGTTTTTACTGTCACAATGCTCTGAAGTGTATCAACCGTGACCTAGAGATTTTCTGACTATAATCTTGGCGACACTGTCCCTTCTGCCACAGTTCAATGAACAACGGCTCCCTCACATAAACAACGGCCAGTTAATCATGGATGCTTTGCCCTAAATGCAAATGTTCATATAGTCAGTAGGGGTGTTGGAGATCATGCAGCAGCAAGGTGAACCGGTTTATATGTTGGAGAAGGAGATAGAAGTTTCAGTCGTGGAAGGAAACAACAGCATTTGGAGAACTCTTCTCTTTCTCTCCATTTTGGGGTTTTGATATGCATTGGTGAGTGATGCATTCCATGTGTCTTTTGTCAATGTGCATTATAGGATTGGCCGTGTGAACATTCTCAGCTTCTCAGCTCTTTTAAGCTATGCATTTCAACATAAATAAGGCATGCATTTTCTGGGTGAAGCCTGCACATGATCTTTTATTTATTATAATGCACCTGAAGTGAACAAAGGTCTTATTGATCAACTTTTGAGCCAGACGGAATCTGGCAAATATAATGTGAATACTGTAAATAACATACAAATATGCATTTAAGCTTACATTCTGCCAACTATGTGATTCCAACCTACTGTATGACAACACCAAGACAATATTTTGTTCAAATAATGTTTTTTTTCCTACAGGGCTGTTAGACGCTCAATTCTTAATTTGTTACCTTATGTGTTGTGTTTGATTGACATTCAGTAATAACACTTAGACTAATCGTACTCATCAAAATTATAATCAAAGTATTGAAAGCAGGTACGTGAGGCGACTTGCAGATTGTGGCAGCATATTTCTGTGGCCTACTATGCGAGGGTCGTTGAGTACCCTGTGACAGTTGGAGGTCTGAAAGCACTTACTGTACATTTCAATATCCTTCATTACCATACTAAAAAGTTCTGGTATGAAAGTCACCCAGTCTGATGGAGCATTTATGCTATGCCTTGGTAATTCACAGGTTCTGGGCCCAACCATGGCAAATCGGACCAAGCTGTGTAAAGTGATGTGAAAAGACATGGTTGACAATGTTGTCAGTGAAATGCATCACAAATATGCCCCTGGGAATGTATCACCGTCCGTTGGCCATGATTATAGAAATATATATGAGGCAAAAGCAGTTTAGGAACACACAGTAGTTCCTCTCTATGGCTTTAGTCTTGAGCAATCGTGTTACTACATCTGAACCCAATATGATACCCATCTGCCAACAGTAACATAAATGGGAACTGATTTTTACAAGCTTCAAAGATGCCACAAAAAGAGAGTGGGATAGGGCCTGAGTGAAAAGCTATATTGAATGCTCTCCTTAACGACTGTGGTTCTTATACATAGGGCTTCATAAGAATTCCGAAGAGATAAATAGCGTAGCTGCCGAGGAAAAAAACAAACAATGTGAAAGTGTTTGAAAAATGTGCCTGGCTTTTAGTGTGTTTTAATGCTTGCAATATACATATGCAGAAAGGCTTATAGAAGAGAGGGGTAAAGGGATGGGGCAACTGTTTTGGTCTATTGTAGTTACTCATATGGGGCAGTGAGGAGTAAACAAAAAGCATCACTTACTTCAAATCCATCCATTCAGTCATCATAAAAGGAACTGCTCCTCGATTTTGTCACGCCTATAGTCCTATACAGACTGTAGCAACAATCTAATAGGCTGTATATTCTGTCGTGAAAACAAAAAACAGTGTGGCAAACTGCCAGTATTGGAAAGTTGTTCCAAAGTTCAAGTCAATAAAATACATTTCAGAGTTCATACTATTGTCATAAATGTATCATCACTGAAGTTACTTTGAAACGTTCACACTTTCGAGATACTGTACCTCTAACTTAATCTATTGGTGGCCATTATTGTCACATCCAGTGCTAAATCTGAGAGGCGATGAGAAAAACGGATGGATTTTGTAACACTATTGGCTAAGAGGCAGAGTGTGCGAACGTAGGAGCTAGTCTAAGTCTGGAGACAGTGTTCTGCGGTACTGCAGCGTTCTTCATCTGAAATGTGGTTCAGGGATCTGGGGGAGGTCATTGACTTGAAGAGAATGTGTTTAAGAGCTGAAAGACATGCAGCTTTTAATAAAACATGGAGACAAGGAATTTGCTCTCTGGAATACTGGCGGGATGCATTTTGAATTCAGAGACTTACCCACTGGGCACACACTGGATGAATCAATGTTGTTACGTTGAACCAATGTGGAATAGACGTTGAATTGACATCTGTACCCAGTGGATAGACACTGGAGTTATTCCTTTGTTGATTGACCTGAATTAGAGTGTAAAGCATTTGCTTCACTGAGACGTCTGGAAATGGTTTGAAATGTCTCTTTCCACTGAGTAGGTAGTTAAGAGGAGAGTTGTTGCTCTAAGGAAAAAGTGTCATATTTAGCTTTGAACCAACCAACCAGTTGCAGTGACCACTTTTTCAGTTAGGAGAGAGGTGGAGATGTCATTGTATCAGGGCGCTAATATTGAAATGATGATATAATGACCGGTTGATATGCTCCATAAAAAGAAAAGTTATAATTACCTGCTAAATACCCTCAGGTCGGGACTTGTACCAAAACAGAACTGTATGGTTAATTTTTCTGTAAACCAAACCTGTCTGTGCTCTCTCTCCACTATAAAAATGCATAGCTAATTGAACATATTACAATTTTCCTCTCTCAAGAAATATGATTACATAAAGACATAACCTTGGCCAATTTGGTGCTTTTATAGATAGTATACAAAGCTGTACAACTTGCACTGTTTGCACAAGGTGGAACGTTTTTATTGTGTTTCTGTCTTAACCCTCAGCCTGTGTTGTCTGTTAGCACACATAACCTCTTTATGTAACAGTCATGTTTCTGTCTTAACCCTCAGCCTGTGTTGTCTGTTAGCACACATAACCTCTTTAGGTAACAGTCATGTTTCTGTCTTAACCCTCAGCCTGTGTTGTCTGTTAGTAACACACTGTCTTATAGCCTGTGTTGTCTGTTACCTCTTTAGGTAACAGTCATGTTTCTGTCTTAACCCTCAGCCTGTGTTGTCTGTTACACATAACCTAGGTAACAGTCATGTTTCTTTTAGGTAACAGTCAGTGTTTCTGTCTTAACCCTCAGCCTGTGTTGTCTGTTACATAACCTCTTTAGGTAACAGTCATGTTTCTGTCTTAACCCTCAGCCTGTGTTGTCTGTTACATAACCTCTTTATAACAGTCATGTTTCTTCTTAACCCTCAGCCTGTAACAGTAACAGTCATGTTTCTGTCTTAACCCTCAGCCTGTGTTGTCTGTTAGCACACATAACCTCTTTAGGTAACAGTCATGTTTCTGTCTTAACCCTCAGCCTGTGTTGTCTGTTACATAACCTCTTTATGTAACAGTCATGTTTCTGTCTTAACCCTCAGCCTGTGTTGTCTGTTACATAACCTCTTTAGGTAACAGTCATGTTCCTGTCTTAACCCTCAGCCTGTGTTGTCTGTTACATAACCTCTTTAGGTAACAGTCTGTGTTGTCTGTTAGCACACATAACCTCTTTAGGTAACAGTCATGTTTCTGTCTTAACCCTCAGCCTGTGTTGTCTGTTACATAACCTCTTTAGGTAACAGTCATGTTTCTGTCTTAACCCTCAGCCTGTGTTGTCTGTTAGCACACATAACCTCTTTAGGTAACAGTCATGTTTCTGTCTTAACCCTCAGCCTGTGTTGTCTGTTAGCACACATAACCTCTTTATGTAACAGTCATGTTTCTGTCTTAACCCTCAGCCTGTGTTGTCTGTTACATAACCTCTTTAGGTAACAGTCATGTTTCTGTCTTAACCCTCAGCCTGTGTTGTCTGTTAGCACACATAACCTCTTTAGGTAACAGTCATGTTTCTGTCTTAACCCTCAGCCTGTGTTGTCTGTTAGCACCTCTTTACAGTAACCTCTTTATGTAACAGTCATGTTTCTGTCTTAACCCTCAGTGTGTTGTCTGTTCATGCTGTCTTAACCCTCAGCCTAACCTCTTTATGTAACAGTCATGTTTCTGTCTTAACCCTCAGCCTGTGTTGTCTGTTACATAACCTCTTTAGGTAACAGTCATGTTTCTGTCTTAACCCTCAGCCTGTGTTGTCTGTTAGCACACATAACCTCTTTAGGTAACAGTCATGTTTCTGTCTTAACCCTCAGCCTGTGTTGTCTGTTAGCACACATAACCTCTTTAGGTAACAGTCATGTTTCTGTCTTAACCCTCAGCCTGTGTTGTCTGTTAGCACACATAACCTCTTTAGGTAACAGTCATGTTTCTGTCTTAACCCTCAGCCTGTGTTGTCTGTTAGCAGTCATGTTTCAACCCTAACCTCTTTAGGTAACAGTCATGTTTCTGTCTTAACCCTCAGCCTGTGTTGTCTGTTAGCACATGTTTCTGTCTTAACCCTCATAACCTCTTTAGGTAACAGTCATGTTTCTGTCTTAACCCTCAGCCTGTGTTGTCTGTTAGCACACATAACCTCTTTAGGTAACAGTCATGTTTCTGTCTTAACCCTCAGCCTGTGTTGTCTGTTAGCACACATAACCTCTTTAGGTAACAGTCATGTTTCTGTCTTAACCCTCAGCCTGTGTTGTCTGTTAGCACACATAACCTCTTTAGGTAACAGTCATGTTTCTGTCTTAACCCTCAGCCTGTGTTGTCTGTTACATAACCTCTTTAGGTAACAGTCATGTTTCTGTCTTAACCCTCAGCCTGTGTTGTCTGTTAGCACACATAACCTCTTTAGGTAACAGTCATGTTTCTGTCTTAACCCTCAGCCTGTGTTGTCTGTTAGCACACATAACCTCTTTAGGTAACAGTCATGTTTCTGTCTTAACCCTCAGCCTCAGTTACCTGTAACAGTCATGTCTGTTAACCCTCAGCCTGTGTTGTCTGTTACATAACCTCTTTAGGTAACAGTCATGTTTCTGTCTTAACCCTCAGCCTGTGTTGTCTGTTAGCACACATAACCTCTTTAGGTAACAGTCATGTTTCTGTCTTAACCCTCAGCCTGTGTTGTCTGTTACATAACCTCTTTAGGTAACAGTCATGTTTCTGTCTTAACCCTCAGCCTGTGTTGTCTGTTAGCACACATAACCTCTTTAGGTAACAGTCATGTTTCTGTCTTAACCCTCAGCCTGTGTTGTCTGTTACATAACCTCTTTAGGTAACAGTCATGTTTCTGTCTTAACCCTCAGCCTGTGTTGTCTGTTACATAACCTCTTTAGGTAACAGTCATGTTTCTGTCTTAACCCTCAGCCTGTGTTGTCTGTTACATAACCTCTTTAGGTAACAGTCATGTTTCTGTCTTAACCCTCAGCCTGTGTTGTCTGTTAGCACACATAACCTCTTTAGGTAACAGTCATGTTTCTGTCTTAACCCTCAGCCTGTGTTGTCTGTTAGCACACATAACCTCTTTAGGTAACAGTCATGTTTCTGTCTTAACCCTCAGCCTGTGTTGTCTGTTAGCACACATAACCTTTAGGTAACTTTTCTGTCTTAGGTAACAGTCATGTTTCTGTCTTAACCCTCAGCCTGTGTTGTCTGTTACATAACCTCTTTAGGTAACAGTCATGTTTCTGTCTTAACCCTCAGCCTGTGTTGTCTGTTAGCACACATAACCTCTTTATGTAACAGTCATGTTTCTGTCTTAACCCTCAGCCTGTGTTGTCTGTTACATAACCTCTTTAGGTAACAGTCATGTTTCTGTCTTAACCCTCAGCCTGTGTTGTCTGTTAGCACACATAACCTCTTTAGGTAACAGTCATGTTTCTGTCTTAACCCTCAGCCTGTGTTGTCTGTTACATAACCTCTTTAGGTAACAGTCATGTTTCTGTCTTAACCCTCAGCCTGTGTTGTCTGTTAGCACACATAACCTCTTTATGTAACAGTCATGTTTCTGTCTTAACCCTCAGCCTGTGTTGTCTGTTACATAACCTCTTTAGGTAACAGTCATGTTTCTGTTTAACCCTGTCTTTAACCTCTTTAGGTAACAGTCATGTTTCTCAGCCTGTGTTGTCTGTTACATAACCTCTTTAGGTAACAGTCATGTTTCTGTCTTAACCCTCAGCCTGTGTTGTCTGTTACATAACCTCTTTAGGTAACAGTCATGTTTCTGTCTTAACCCTCAGCCTGTGTTGTCTGTCTTAACCCTCAGCCTGTGTTGTCTGTTAGCACACATAACCTCTTTAGGTAACAGTCATGTTTCTGTCTTAACCCTCAGCCTGTGTTGTCTGTTACATAACCTCTTTAGGTAACAGTCATGTTTCTGTCTTAACCCTCAGCCTGTGTTGTCTGTTAGCACACATAACCTCTTTAGGTAACAGTCATGTTTCTGTCTTAACCCTCAGCCTGTGTTGTCTGTTACATAACCTCTTTATGTAACAGTCATGTTCCTGTCGGACAGAAGCCAATGTCAGTGGCGAGTCCATTCAGAACTAAGATGTTCCCCATTTTGTCCACTGTGTCAGGCTCATTGTGAGCATACTGCTTTATGAATGGGCTTCCCTACAGGCCCAAGAAATACCAGCTGGGTTTTGGTCAGCGTTTGGTACACTAACGGAAGGAAGCAATGCTTATAATATATGGTTCAAATTCATTTAAAAAAATACTACAAACCTGACAACATTTTCACAGTTCAGTATTTAGGGCTGAAATTTCATATTTGTGTAGTTAGGACTTTTTTGACTAAAATGTAATAATTTGTCAGTATCAATACAATAATAGGCCTAGTACTTTTGAAGGTCCATGGTATTTTCTACAGTCTTTACTTTTGGGGACTGGATACTGTGCTATGTAGCATCTGGTTAAATGTTACAAACTCTGACATTAGGAGATAGTATCCAATTGCATAATTGGCTTTTAGTGGCTCTTGGTAGACCCATCTTGAAGATCATCAACCGTCAGTACTACTGAGTGGCGATCACAGGCACATCCACTATCTATCTGCTCTAGTAACCAACATCTATAGCAGACATTTCCAGCCTCCTCACAGCACTAAACAATAATAACTGTTGACTTTCATAAATTCAGTATTTCCTATTGATGTTCTGTTATGGAACAGTTAATAGAACATACAGTATATACAATAGCCGATGGATAGCCAGCCCAGAGCCTGTATGATCCATTGTTTAATCATGGGTGGGTGAATGTAGGGATTATATGGTCTTGTGGTTCAAATATCATTTTCCATCATCGACAGAACTCCAAGTCCTATCAATGCTTCTCTACTGTACATTCCCTGTTCATCTCAGAAAGGAACTATTCGATTTGGAATGACTGTATGTACGTTGTGTAATCATTTAATTCAATATTTTGTATATTTGGATCATAGAGTTAAAGATGCGTTATTAAAGGTTTTGTATCATTTCAGACAGTAGTTTTGAAAGTATGGGCTCATGAGGCAAAACGGGGGCCCGAAAATTGTGCACAATTGTGTACATATGATATGTATGATACATATGACATGTAAATATATATGTAATTGCAATTTGTATGATATGTTACAAATTCCAATTCGTACTTTATGTTATGAATTTGTAAGTCCCTGCATACCACTGCTGGCTTGCTTCTGAAGCTAAGCAGGGTTGGTCCTGGTCAGTTCCTGGATGGGAGACCAGATGCTGCTGGAAGTGGTGTTGGAGGGCCTGTAGGAGGCACTCTTTCCTCTGGTCTACACAAATATCCCAATGCCCCAGGGTAGTGGTGGGGACACTGCCCTGTGTAGGGTGCTGTCTTTCGGATGGGATGTTAAATGGGTGTCCTGACTCTCTGAGGTCATTAAAGATCCCATGGCACTTATCGTAAGAGTAGGGGTGCTAACCCTGCCTAAATTCCCAATCTGGCCCTCAAACCATCACGGTCACCTAATAATCCCCCGTTTACAATTGGCTCATTCATCCCCCCTCCTCTCCCCCGTAACTATTCCTCCTAGTTCTTGCTGCAAATGAGAACGTGTTCTCAATCAACTTACCTGGTAAAATAACGGATACATAAAGAGGAAATTTGAGATGACTTGGATTGCAAATGGCAAAGGCATTGATCAAGAGCAATGATTGTTATGGATAAATAAGATACGAGTGAACCTCCAGAGATGATTCCAGTAAAATAGACCAATTCAACAACAATCACACACAGTAAGTCAAGAAGGTTTGAACAAGGTTCATACGATAAACCTTTAAAAAAAAAAATATATATATATATATCATTTCCACAAACCCTGTGCTTTGTGAGAAGATTCAAATGTTGTCCTTAGACCTTCCAAGCATTCCTATTTGCAATTTCAACATAGGCTCCACCATTCCTTGGCTGATATTATGACCAGTCTTGTGTTTACTACGTCTCCTCTTCTTTCGGGGCCTATTCTGCTATAGCTGCTTACAGCTCCTTTAGTGCTTCCTGGACAGTAGGCCTATACTTGCCATGGGATTTCTACCGGCCCAGCCCCCCCCCCATAATTAGGCCACCCACATTCACAGTCATACGCCTGGGATTGTGTACTCTGAAAGATTCCTGTGAACTTCATATTGGAAACTGACTGATTGGGAAGAATGGATTTGAAGTAGGGGCTCTGCTGCTTTCAATGAATGTACCATTGAATACATTTAGGTAGCTAGCACCTTGGAGTTTTCCTTGTTTGCTAATATGATGAACACTGTATCTGAAGGAGAGACTCACCTTTTCAGTAGCAAGTTGCATTTTATTAGGATATGACACAGGAATTCTCCATTTCTGATGAACAATCTGTGATTAACCTTTGTTAGGCTGCTATATCAATGTTATGAAGTGCATCAATGAATAGGGGAGACTATGTATTCACAATATAGCCTATTCAAATGCTACAGATGTGGATGAATATAATTATGTGCGTTCCTGTTTATGAAAGGCTCCCGTTGTGAATCGTGCAGGCAGCAGCCCAGCTCTTTTGATTGAATTGGTGGTCCTTTAGATTTCCATGAAATCAAATCATTCTGATGAATAAAGCGTGACACAATTAAAGTGCATTAATTCCTACATTTTCAAGAACATTCCCTCAAAAGCTCTTCATCGTTTGGAGAAAGCAGCAAGAAAAGGGCTCTGGAAAGTCCCCTCTGTTGTAAACCTAGATGATTCTGTGATGCTTTTTTTTTTTTTACAATAAATTAAATTAATTATTTCTCTCTAGTTCTCCAGAAGCCTCTCGCATTTCTTGGGAAAATGAAGCATGAATGCATGCCCATAAATTAGGATGAGACTACTTAGGTTTAATTAAATTTTGAGCAATTAAATGTGTACTAGGAGGATAAAGTGACCTTTTGAATTGAGCTTAACACATGTATGTATTTCAGTGTAAAGGTATAGGAGACCCCCCCCCCCCTCAGAAAAAAAATCCTCTTCAAAACTAGATGTCACTTCACTTCCCGAAGTTGCTGCCTTCTTGGGACAACCTTGTAAAATATATTTAATCTCAATAGGATTTAGAAAAAGACATAAAAACAAATATGTACAGTATGTGGTAAATAGGATAATCATGTAGCATGTGCTTCACAGCACTGCACAGAGTTTTGAAACAAAGTTTCCATGGACCTCTTTGGTAAAACTCCTATGCATCAGCTACAATGGGAGTGGTTTTCATACCATAATGTAGCTAGTTCTCTTCTGCGGGCTGGGACCAATTAAGTAGCCTCTAGGCAACTTATTTGAAAACAAATGATTATCACTGTAAAATTATTCAAACACAGAAAGCCAAATAATCTGAAAATAAACATTACCAGGTATTCTCATTCATTATTTGGGTCTATAGTGTCATGGACAGACAATATGACACTAGATAGTAAGAAACGTTAACCTGTTCACATGAAGTTATGTACATCTCTTATGGCGGTTATCCTTGCCTGCAAAGGTACAATCTCAACCACTCACAGTCCAAGCTCTTTGTATGTTTCCCAGGGGGAGCAGGAAGTCTTTGGTTTGATGATGCAGGTTTTGATTGACGTGCCAGTGTCACGCCAACAGAGTTAGGAATGATGGTGCTTTCAAGACAACTGGGAACTTGGAAAAAAACAAGGTCAAATCATGAAGTCAGTTATCTTCAGGTCGGAACGTTGCAGCTCTAGAAAGATACCCAAGTTCTCAACATGGAATTCCGAGTTGAATGACTGTTCCAAAAAAATGTCTGCAAAGGCACTGAAGTCTAAGATTTACTAGCTCAGAGTTCCCAGTTGTTTTGAATGCGGCATTAGAATCATTATTGGGGGATGAGGAGGACCTCCATGGACCATTTTTTGTCCAGAAATCATTTAGACATTCATTGCATTTAATTAAAAAAATATATATTTAACTAGGCAAGCCAGTTAAGAAAACAATTCTTACTTACAATGACAGCCTACCAGGGAACAGTCTTGTTCAGGGGCAGAATGACAGATTTTTACCTTGTCAGCTCAGGGATTCAATCCAGCAACCTTTTGGTTACTGGCCCAATGCTCTAACCACTAGGCTGCCACCACAATGTTGTAAAGTTGCACTCTGATAGTCAGGAAGCAAGTTCAGGGAGTGAGTAAATGTAATGAATAAATGAAACACGTAACAAACAGCGCACTGACATGAAACAGGAACAGAAACAATGACGATTGGGAAAGGGGGAGTGACTTATACAGGGCAGGTGATCAAGGAGGTGAAGGAGTCCAGGTGAGTGTCATTATGAGCTAATGCGCGTACCGATGGTGACAGGTGTGCTCCATAAAGAGCAGCCTGGTGACCTAGAGGCCGGAGAGGGAGCACACATGACAATTGTAGTAACTGCTCTCTCTAGGGTTGCTATTTTCTCGAGTTTTATCGTGTCAATTAATTTGTGACATTCCTGGATTAGTCATCATTATAAGTAATAAATACGATAGTCAGTCAGTTTAAAAGAGGTTAAGGGTACAAGACTGTGTCATAAACATTAAAACAGGTCTGTACCCAGACAATTTGAACTTTTACTTTTAAAAATCCAGCTCTCTAACAACACGTCTCTCACCATTGCCACCTGCTATAGACCACCCTCTGCCCCCAGCTGTGCTCTGGACACCATATGTGAACTGATTGTCCCCCATTTATCTTCAGAGCTCGTGCTGCTAAGCGACCTAAACTGGAACATGCTTTTAACACCCCAGCCATAAGCTTGATGCCCTCAATCTCACACAAATGATCAATGAACCTACCAGGCACCACCCCAAAGCCGTAAACACGGGCACCCTCATAGATATCATCCTAACCAACTTGCCCTCTAAATACACCTCTTTTGTTTTCAATCAAGATCTCAGCGATCACTGCCTCCTTGCCTGCATCCGTAATGGGTCAGCGGTCAAACAACCTCCACTCATCACTGTCAAACGCTCCCTGAAACACTTCAGCGAGCAGGCCTTGGCAGGCCTTGGTTCTCTCCAGACCTGACTGCCCTTAAACAACACAAAAACAGCCTATGGCGTTCTGCATTAGCATCGAACAGCCCCCGTGAAATGCAACTTTTCAGGGAAGCTAGAAACCAATATACACAGGCAGTTAGAAAAGCCAAGGCTAGCTTTTTCAAGCAGAAATTTGCTTCCTGCAAAACAACCTAAAAAAAGTTTGGGGACTCTGTAAAGTCCATGGAGAATAAGAATACCTCCTCCCAGCTGCCCATTGCACTGAGGATAGGAAACACTGTCACCACCGATAAATAAATCCACTATATTTGAGAATTTCAAGAAGCATTTTTCTACGGCTGGCGATGCTTTCCACCTGGGTACCCCTACCCCGGTCAACACTGCACCCCCCACAGCAACTCGCCCAAGCCTTCCCCATTTTTCCTTCTCCCAAATCCAGTCAGCTGATGTTCAGAAAGAGCTGCAAATCAGCAAGGACTGGACAATCTGGACCTACAAATCAGCAAGGGCTGGACAATCTGGACCCTTTCTTTCTAAAATGATCTGCTGAAATTGTTGCAACCCCTATTACTAGCCTGTTGAACCTCTCTTTCGTGTCGTCTGAGATTCCCAAAGATTGGAAAGCAGCTGCGGTCATCGCCCTCTTCAAAGGGGGGGACACTCTTGACCCAAACTGCTACAGACCTATATCAATCCTACCCTGCCTTTCTAAGGTCTTCGAAAGCCAAGTCAACAAACAGATTACCGACCATTTTGAATCCCACCATACCTTCTCCACTATGCAATCTGTTTTAAATTCTGGTCATGGGTGCACCTCAGCCACGCTCAAGGTCCTAAACGATATATCTTAACCGCATCGATAAGAAACAATACTGTGCAGCCGTATTCATTGACCTGGCTCTTTTGACTCTGTCAATCACCACATCCTCATCGGCAGACTCGATAGCCTTGGTTTCTCAAATGATTGCCTCGCCTGGTTCACCAACTACTTCTTTGATAGAGTTCAGTGTGTCAGTTCAGTGGCCTGTTGTCCGGGCCTCTGGCTGTCTCTATGGGGGTGCCACAGGGTTCAATTCTTGGACCGACTCTCTTCTCTGTATACATCAATGATGTCGCTCTTGCTGCTGGTGAGTCTCTGATCCACCTCTACGCAGACAACATCATTCTGTATACTTCTGTCCCTTCTTTGAACACTGTTATCAACCCTCCAGACTAGCTTCAATGCCATACAACTCTCCTTCCGTGGCCTCTAATTGCTCTTAAGTAAAACTAAATGCATGCTCTTCAACCGATCGCAGCCTGCACCTGCCCGCCCGTCCAACATCACTACTCTGGACAGTTCTGACTTAGAATATGTGGACAACTACAAATACCTAGGTGTCTGGTTAGACTGTAAACTCTCCTTCTAGACTCACATCAAACATCTCCAATCCAAAGTTAAATCTAGAATTGGCTTCCTATTTCGCAACAAAGTATCCTTTACACATACTGCCAAATATACCCTCGTAAAACTGACCATCCTACTGAACCTCGACTTCGGCGATGTCATTTACGAAAGAGCCTCCAATACACTACTCAATACATTGGATGCAGTCTATCACAGAGCCATCCGTTTTGTCACCAAAGCCCCATATACTACCCACCACTGCAACCTGGACGCTCTCGTTGGCTGGCCCTCGCCAAACCCACTGGCTCCAGGTCATCTACAAGACCCTGCTAGTTAAAGTCCCCCCTTATCTCAGCTCACTGGTCACCATAGCAGCACTCACCTGTAGCACACGCTCCAGCAGGTATATCTCTCTGGTCACCCCCAAAACCAATCCTTCATTTGGCCGCCTTTCCTTCCAGTTCTCTGCTGCCAATGACTGGAACAAACTACAAAAATCTCTGAAACTGGAAACACTTATCTCCCTCACTAGCTTTAAGCACCAGCTGTCAGAGCAGCTCACAGATTACTGCACCTGTACATAGCCCGTCTTTAATTTAGCCCAAACAACTACCTCTCTCCCTACTGTATTTATTTATTTATTTTGCTCCTTTGCACCCCAATTTTTCTATCTCTACTTTGCACATTCTTCCACTGCAAATCTACCATTCCAGTGTTTTACTTGCTATATTGTATTTACTTTGCCATCATGGCCTTTTTTTGCCTTTACCTCCCTTATCTCACCTCATTTGCTCATATTATATATAGACTTATTCTTCTACTGTATTATTTACTGTATGTTTGTTTTACTCCATGTGTATCTCTGTGTTGTTGTATGTGTCGAACTGCTTTGCTTTATCTTGGCCAGGTCGCAATAGTAAATGAGAACTTGTTCTCAACTAGTCTACCTGGTTAAATAAAGGTGAAATAAAATATTTATTTATTTTTAAAACAAGGACTGTGTACATATCTGGCTATGCTGGCAAAATCACTACATATCCCATCGAGCCAAATGGGGGATGCTGCCTATTGTCACAGTTCGAAGAGCAGACAGAAACGTCCATTTAACCCTACGCCAATGACACCGGTGGATCTCAAAACTGAAATTGGATCTGCGTTAAGTAGCAACGATATCCTTTGCCACCGTCGTTTTATGACAGGTATCTCGAACCAGTCATGACTATTTAACAAAACAATAAAGAATTTTCAAATTTCTTTCCAGAAAATGTCTTAGTCACATGATTATATAACTAGCAAAGGAGTTTTCAAGTTAAGGTTGCAATATTTTTTAAGTTTGGCAATGAGGATGAAAACTAGCATAGTTCAGCCAGAGACACTAGAGAAAGGAGGAGATAGGAATCCTATTGGGCAATGAATGAAGGAAATTTTAACGCCCCACCCAGCAGACTGTCGTCCAATCACATTCACGTTGTCATGATACGTCACGTGGTTGTTAAGCTAATCGTCACATATTCCTTTCTCAAAGTCAGGGTATTATGGTACGTTCAAGACAACTGGGAACTCAGGATAAAACTAGGTCAAATCATGACGTCGGTGATCTTCATGTTGGAAAGTCAGAGCTCTAGAAAGAGGCCCAAGTTCCTGACTTGGAATTCTGAGGTGGATGACCATTCAAAACGATTTTCCGAGCTTGATTTTTTTTTCAAGTTCCCAGTTGTCTTGAAAGCACACACATCTGAAGTCGAAAATTTCCGAGTTCCCAGTTGTTTTGAACTCTGCATTAGTTGAGAAACTTGCCTATTTTATTAGAAAGTAGGCAATATCACGATTCCAAAGATATACAAAATTACAGAGAACAATTATCTTACATCTCGGGAAAAGATTTGTAATGTTGTTCTTCTTGTTCACAAAATTCACTCCCATTCTCTACTTGAAGAAGAGCTCTCCTTGTTACAGAATGCACAGCATGGGCTTCGTACACAATGGCCATTAATACGATTCCAATGTAGTTTCCCATCTCCTCAAAAGTATCGAGCTTGGGCCTTATGCACACTAGGCTAACTCAGGTGACAGGTTGTCGTTTTTAATGCCCTGATATCAGGAGCTGGAAGCGAAAAGTTTGATAAAACAATTCAGAAACTGAAACGAATAAATCAGATTACTTATATTTAAAGAGAGCAAATCAATATATAACACCGAAATCAGCTGTAACTGTCAATAGTAAAACAAATCTTAAAACGATGTTTAAGTGAACCTGAATACAGAAAATAAATGGTGTGAAGTTGCTTCCAGACACAGTAGACTCCTCCTCACAGTCTGTCCTTTTGAGTTTTGAATCAGAGTCTTTTCCCGACAAAGTCATGTTAGGATATATCCGTTATCCTTTTTGAGCTTTTGTGCCGAATCCACTGAGGTGTTTCAGTTGCCACGTTTATGGTCATGTGGCAGCAATGTGTAGGAGGGAGTTTCCAAGATGTGGGAAGTGTGCAGAAGGGCTTGGGACAGAGGATTGTGTAGTTTCGGTGGGAAAAGTTGCGTGTAACAAATGTAGGTGTACCCATGTTGTTGGGGATTGGAAGCGTCTGGTGTGAGTGAGGCAGGTTGAGGATGCCAGAGTCAGAGTAGTGCAAAAGGCGTCATATGCTGAGGCAGTGAAGAAAGTAGAGGAGGATTGGTCAAAGGTGAGGCGTCCTAAGAGGATACCTGTGGGAAGTAGATATGTGCCAGCAGTAAGGGAAAAGCCAAAAAGTGATACAGTATGTTTCAGTAAGGTATGTGAGTGAGCTAGCTCCACTAGTCCAGCACCATTTCAACTTCAACATTTCAACATCATCAAATCCCCTATGCTTACTTGTCAATGTATTATACTAAAAGATTCCAAAAACAATTTAGTCCAATCAACGTAAGCTAAATATCACGTGGCTGTTCATAGTACTGATTTCTGTGTGTGTGTGTGTGTGTGTGTGTGTGTGTGTGTGTGTGTGTGTGTGTGTGTGTGTGTGTGTGTGTGTGTGTGTGTGTGTGTGTGTGTGTGTGTGTGTGTGTAGAAGTAGAAAAAACATGTTGACTCATCCTACTTGTAGAGAAATGCCAATGCCGTCCTCCTATCTATCATGTTGACGAAATGGTTCACGCGTTTAGATTATGTTGTCCTAGGCAACCTGGCTAAAATGCTTGCTTGATAGCCTAACTTCCTTTCATGGTAAACGATGCACCAGGCCAGCTAGTTAACATTAGCCTACTACATCTAGCTACATATTGAAACTCCATCCTCCCAGGCCAGATGCACAATGTATGAATTTATGGTTTTATCAGAACTGCCGTTGTAATCATTGTCCAGCGAGGAAAATTAAGTGAAACCACATGTCTAAATCTCTATCTCCTTCCATGGCTAATTTTGGAAAGGGACAATTTTAGCTAGCTAGTCACCGGAGGACAACGACACAACGAGATGCAACAATTCAAGTTTTTGTCTGTCAATGACGTTTGGCTTGATGTTTTGTAATTGGTGTGAAGCCAAATCCAAACTGACACGGTTTATTTAAAAAACATTTTTGGGGGGCTGTTTCTCTCACTCTGATGTTTCTCCAGTGAGATACATTCAGCCTCTTGAGAATTGAAGGGAAACACAGAGACGAAAGATATTATTATTAAGATATTATTTGATATGTATTTTGTATTTATTTTTTTTGTCCATTTTTTGGGGAAGTCTGGTTTCCCTTGGCATCCACGAATACACACCACTGGTTTTAATGAATGTAGCTTGGAAGGGTGTTTTTTACTTTTCCCCTTTCCCAAAGTATAATGGATTTATACTATAGTCCAGTTGGGGGCGGTAGTGGATATTGGATGCCAACCGCCGTTGAACCCCACCGAAGAAGAAGAATTACTCCTCCTACTCACCACTATGGTCACGCCACTGACATGCCTCTCGGAAAAGCACGGAACCTCGCTGAAATTTGTACGTGAACTTGCTCTCGTATATCGATAGAGTACAAATCGGAGCAATTAGCAAAGAAGATTAAAACCCACCTTTTAAGTCATGGATTAATTTTTTTTTGTCGATTGATCGACAACTTTATCGGTACTTCCAGAGGCTGTTGGCTTTGTCTGGCTAACGTAACGAGGTATATATTTTTTGGGGGGGGATAGGAGTATAATTGTGTGGGCACACGGGAAGGAAGCAGGATTCATCCGATTCGCCCTCACATGCATGTGAGTCGTCCTCCTCTTAAGCTGTGTGCTTAGTATGTTTTAGCTAGCTAGCCATGATGTAGGCTAAGCACGTTAGCAATGCATACAGGCTAAATACTGTGCTTTTACCGTCAGCATTGTGTCGTGTCGCTTTTACTCGCTAACGAATTGTGTGTATTTAATATTGACTTGGCGTGTAACGTCACATTGTTAAAAGAAAGTAGCTCAAGTCAGATCGCTAGCAAGTTCAGTTGACGTTAGACATTTCGACTGCTCGTGCAACACAGCTAGCTAACGGTCGCAATAACGACGTGTCACGTTATTCATGCAACACGTCGTTACTCGCCAGGTCTTACAATGTTAGACATAACGTGAACGCTTCAGATTACTTCATGTTAATTTACCAATTAGCTGTCAACATGCCAGGTGTCATTTTGAGCCTAAAAGCCCATTGTCTGTGGTAAAGCTAGCACTACTTTGGCGTTAGGTAGTTCCAGTAACTAGCTACTACTATGCTGCTATAGAGTGTAACGATATAAAACGGTAATTAACTAGATAGTTTATACCAAAGCTGCATTTCTATTGCTTGTTGTAGCGTCACATTGTAGCTACGTGACTGGTGCATACGATATCTTGTTTTATTTGCATTTCATCATGGATGAAAAGCATGACCAAAATGTTTTTTTTTTCTTCATCTAACTACTTTGTCTGTTTGCGTTCCAGCTCAGACATTATGTAAACGTAAACCTTTTAATTAGTTTATAACTTATATTTTGGTGCTCATTCAACCACTGTTTGTTTGAATATTGGGTTTATTCAGCGGAACTAATCATATTGGCCCTAGTGAGGAAACCACCATATGACAGCATTGGGTATTGTTGCTGGTTCCTTTCTTGTAAATGTAGCCACCACCACCACCACTAATCTGTACTTGATAATAAATTGTCTTACGCAACATGTTGCAAATGGCTTCTTCTGCTCTGTATTGCAGGTCAGGGGTACATTCTCAAGGCTACTGCTGCAGGCCACATACTGATGGAAACACACTGCCGGAGGCACCACAGGGGTGCTTTTGAGAATGTCCTAAAGACAAGTTTTTAAAAAACACAATCACCCAGAGAACTATTGAGGACTAGAACGTTCAATACGTGTTGTGTTTCTCTTTTTTGGCCCGAAGTGTGTTGGCTCAGTTAATACATTCTCAGAAAAACAAGAAGAGTAACCAATTGGTGGGACCTGCCCGAACAAGTTATTCACACAGTGTTTATTTTCTAAAGAAATAACAGCCCTGTGGAAAATCAGTAATCACGATGGCTGCGGAAGGATATCAGTACAGGGCACTTTACGACTACAAGAAGGAGAGAGAGGAGGACATTAACCTCCATGTGGGGGACATCTTAACAGTGACCAAAGGGGCCCTGGGGGCTCTCGGGTACAGCGACGGCCTGGAGGAAAGGCCCGAGGACATTGGCTGGCTGCCTGGCTTCAATGAAACCACTCAGGAAAAGGGGGACTTCCCTGGGACATATGTGGAGTTCATTGGGAAGAAGAGGATCTCTCCTCCCACTCCCAAGCCGAGACCCCCCAGACCCTTACCCATGGCCCCGGGCTCTTCCAAGGCTGACTCTGGTGATGAACAAGGTGAGTTATTAACAGTCTGCCTTCTTCAACCAAACCCCAATACCATGTTTCTGGTACCAGGTATTGGGATGCAGTTGTGTTTGTTTGTACAGTACTAAACAAAACGATGTTCAGTGTAAAAAAAACAAACAAAGCTATTAAACAATTTCAAACCGCATGGGTATTGTTAAAAATATATATATATATATTTTTACATGCCTCCCACACCCACAGGTTTTGATTGAGTAGGCCCCACGCAGTTAAGCCAAACTTTTCTCCTGCATTAACAGCCAGTTGCTGAAACACAATGACATTCCGAAGACTAATCCACCATTGGTTTGCAGCCAAGCTGCCATGTAAACCCTGCGGTGATGGAATGGTTCATCTTTCATACAGACTACTCTCTTGGTAACATGACCAATGAGTTTTTAGATACATCGCCCCTTACAAACCCTTTTGTTAGATTTAATCTAAGAGACTTTTTCACGCTCAAAGCAAATCCAGATGGTAGGCTGCTTCGTGAATACCCTTCCCCTAAATTGAGTGTTCAATCATCCCTCAGTTGTATACAGTGCATTAGGAAAGTGGTCCTTCTGTGGCTCAGTTGGTAGAGCATGGCGCTTGTAACGCCAGGGTAGTGGGTTCGATTCCCGGGACCACCCATACGTAGAATGTATGCACACATGACTGTAAGTCGCTTTGGATAAAAGCGTCAGCTAAATGGCATATATTATTATTATTATATAAAGTATTCAGACCCCGTGACCTTTTCCACATTTTGTTATGTTACAGCCTTATTCTAAAACGGATTAAATTGCCCCCCCCCCCTTACACACAATACCCCCATAATGACAAAGAAAAAACAGGTTTTTAGAAATTTTGGCAAAGTTATAAAAATATATTTTTTAAATAACATTGTATTTGTCACGTGCCCATACAACCTTTTACATAAGTATTCAGACCCTTTACTCAGTACTTGAAGCACCTTTGGCAATGATTACAGCCTTGTCTTCTTGGGTATGATGCTACAAGCTTGGCACACCTGTATTTGGGGGAGTTTCTCCCATTCTTCTCTGCAGATCCTCTCAAGCTCTGTCAGACTGGATAGAGAGCGTCGATGCGCAGCTATTTTCAGGTCTCTCCAGAGATTTTTGATTGGGTTCTGGCTCTGGCTGGGCCACTCTCAGACATTCAGAGACTTATCTGAAAGCCACTACTGCATTGTCTTGGCTGTTTGCTTAGTGTCGTTGGAAGGCGAACCTTCGCCCCAGCCTGAGATCCTGAGCGCTCTGTAGTAGTTTTTCATCAAGGATCTCTCTGTACTTTGCTCCATTCATCTTTCCCTCGATCCTGACTAGTCTCCCAGTCCGTGCACTGAAAAAAATCCCCACAGCATGATGCTGCCACCACCATGCTTCACCGTAGGAATGGTGCCAGGTTTCCTCCTCCAGATGTGACACTTGGCATTTTGGCCAAATAGTTCAATCTTGGTTTCATCAGACCAGATAATCTTTTTTTCTCATGGTCTGAGAGACCTTTAGGTGCCTTTTGGCTAAACTCCCAAATGAGCTGTCATGTGCTTTTTTTTACTGAGGAGTGTCTTCCATCTGGCCACTACCATAAAGGCCTGATTGGCGAAGTGTTGAAGAGATGGGAGAACTTGCAAGAAGGACAACCATCTCCACAGTGGAACTCTAGAGCTCTGTCAGAGTGACCCCAAAGCTCTTCTCCCCCGATTGCTCAGTTTGACCAGGCGGCCAGCTCTAGGAAGAGTCTTGGTTGTTCCTAACTTATTTCATTTGAGAATTATGGTGGCCAATGTTTTCTCTGACCTTCAATGGTGCAGAAATGCTTTGGTACCTTTCCCCAGATCTGTGCAGCTCAACGTATAATTCCTTCGACCTCATGGCTTGGTTTTTGCTCTGACATGTACTGTCAACTGTGGGACCTTATGTAGACCGGTGTGTGCCTTTCCAAGTCATGTCCCATCAATTGAATTTACCACAGTTGGTCAATGGAAACAGGATGCATCTGCACTCAATTTTGAGGTTCATAGCAAATGGTCTGAATAATTATGTAAATAAGGCATTTCTGTTTTATATTTCTTTATACATTTGCAAACATTTCTAAAAAACAGATTTCACTTTGTCATTATGGGATATTGTGTAGATTGATGAGGGGGGGGGGGACTATTTATTCATTTTTAGAATAAGGCTGTAATGTAACAAAATATGGTAAAAGTCAACTTGTCCTAATACTTTCTGAATGGACTGTATATATATTTTATACCTAAAGGGGTATTATGTCAAAATCAAATGGCTAAGTGATCCATGGCATGACCGTCGTAAAATAATTCCATGTTAGCTGAGTAGAACCACCCCAACGGCCTAGACTTTTACAGGTTAAATATCCACCCCAAGTGAAGTCTGATGTCTGCAGAAACAATGGGGTGTTAGCTATGATAAGACATCTTGAGTTAGAAAAACTGTAACTACAGTAAGTGAAGTGGATTATCACCAGGTAACAGAATTATATTGACATCAGTTGTACGTGATCTGTACTATACAGAAATGCAGAACGTCATAGACGTCTATGTTTCACAAGTTCACAAGTTTGGACATCAGAGTACGTGTGACATGTATTATTTATGAATGGCATCTCCATTTCTTTGCCGCACGAACCCTTTTAAGCACAACACGCTCTGCTGACACTGTGCTTTCTCAGCAAGCAGCAGAGTAGTGCTGTCTCTCTCGCTACGCTATGCATGCAGGTTTGAGCAGCAATTTTGAAGGAAAACTTCAGGAAAATTCAACCATAAACATATTCCCAGGTTTTTCTGTAGTAACATCAAACTTAATTAGCATAGAAGTACAGTAGCTAGGTAGTTATGCTAACGTTAGCTATCTAGCTAACCAAACCATGGCTGAATGCCTCTTGATTAAACTCTAATTTCCCTCAATGATTTTATAATATAATAATATAATAATATATTTTAATCAGAACAGTACTTCCATTCCATTTAGCTACTGTTTTTGTTGTAGTACTCAGGTTAAAAGATTTAAGCAACCGATTTCTAGTAGTAGCAGCTTGTCAGTTCATGTTGAAGAACATGGATAAGTAGCCTACGGGTGAATCCATTTTGAATTCTATCACGTTTTTATAGCGTTCTGTTTGATTTAAACAACTTTCCTTCCATGTTTGCCCATGGAAGAAGTGGTCAAAGTTATTATCTGGACCAGAATGCCAAAACATTCAGGAGATAAGTCGCTCTGGATGAGAGCGTCTGCTAAATGACTTAAATGTAATGTAAATGTAATGAGATAAAGGTGCAAAAAAAATGGACCCATTTTGCATAATCCACCATACATTGAGACATCCATGTTTCCATCACTGGAAAGGATAAATGGTTGAGTTTGGTTATATATTTTTTCCAATCAGGTGGTTTTGTGTTTCCAACGGAAATCTGTTTGGGAATGTTGATTCCTAGGCGATTCCAATCGTTGTAGTAAGCGGACCATGTGCCAATGTTTGCAAGGGAGCCATTGTCTCGACTCTTTCTTTATTTCAAAAGAAATAGGCCTATAGGGTCAAGCAAGTCAGTTGACATTGTTTGCTTTTATTTTTTTGTTTCAGTTACCTCATTTGCACTTGCCCTTGCAGTTTGGTCCATGTGGTTACTTTGGCCCAGCATCAAATGCTACCAGAGAAAGACGATTTATATGGTGGGACTCTACAATGTCAGCCTTGATAACAAGTGGGAGTGCTCGCAGTAGCCCCACTGAATGCTAACCAGGGCCGGAGGACAATGGTGCTTGGCTCTGGTCCAGCGCCCAGCGCATTGTGTTGCTGCGCAGCACCTGGTACCAGCCCACCAATTGGACCTCTGGAGCACTTCTCTTTGTTACTCCTCTTGGCCTGCATCGAAAAGAGATCAAATTCAATTTCCCTTTGGGCACAAAGTAATGTTTTTGCACCCGTCATTCTACACTACATAACCAGAAGTATGTGGACACCTCTTTGAACATCTCATTCCATAACCATGGGCATTAGTATGGAATTGGTCCTCCCTTTGCTGCTATAACAGCTTCCTCTCTTCTGGGAATGCTTTCATCTAGATGTTGAAACTAGAGGTCGACCGATTATGATTTTTCAACGCCAATACCGATTTATTGGAGGACCCCAAAAAAGCCGATGCCGATTCTAATTTTAAAAATAAAATGTATTTTATTTATTTGTAATAATGACAATTACAACAATACTGAATAAACACCTATTTTAACTTAATATAATACATCTATAAAAAAATCCATTTAGCCTCCAAATAAATAATGAAACATGTTCAATTTGGTTTAAATAATACAAAAGTGTTGGAGTAGTGACAATGCAATATGTGCCATGTAAAAAAGCTAATGTTTGCTCAGAACATGAGAACATATGAAAGTTGGTGGTTCCTTTTAACATGAGACTTATAGGACTATTTCTCTATACCATTTGTATTTCATATACCTTTGACAATTGGATGTTCTTATAGACACTGTAGTATTGCCAGTGTAACAGTATAGCTTCCGTCTACCTGGGCTCGAACCAGGAACACATCGTCAACAGCCACACTCGAAGCAGCGCCCACCCATCGCTCCACAAAAGCCACGGCCCTTGCAGAGCAAGTGGAATAACCACTCCAAGTCTCAGAGCGAGTGTTGTTTGAAACGCTATTAGCACGCACCCCGCTAACTAGCTAGCCATTTCACATCGGTTACACCAGCCATTAGGCTGGTAGACTTGAAGTGTCAACGAGATTACATATCACACCATTGTCTTGTTCTTTTTTTTTACAGTGATACATAATTGATCTACCGGCGCAAAGAATAACAAGTGAGCTATTATAAAACAAACAACCCAGGCTATTTCGGTCAAAACCGACACAATTCTATATGGCCACTTAAGGACGCCGTATCCTATATGCGGGCTCTTTGTCTTTGGTAGTCCTCTGCTCACCTATAAAACAGACTCTGGTTGCCAGGTTTCCATTCCTTGTTCTTTGTGGTGTGATTGTGAAATTGTTTAGCTGGGGATAGCAGGGTGAGCGAGGAGCCATATGAAGGGGCCTGTGTTGAACGGTTGAGTGGCAGCGCTGAGCCCAGAGCGAGTGTGAATGTAGCACTAGGAGAAGAAAGTCTCTGTGACCCAGTTAAGGAAAGGGGTGGAGAGGCAGAGAGCTTGATGCTGGGAGCAAGATGAGGGGCTGGAGGGAAGGGGCTGAAAGCTGTTGGTGAGCTGAGTGATCAGAGCTGAAGGCGGGCTGGGGGCAGAGGAGAGGGGCTTGGGTGCCTGGGTTGGCTAAGGGGGAGAGGTTCTGAGGAGGGCTCTGGGCGGGAGTGAGAGAGTCTTGTTGCTTCAGAGTGTTTGTGATTTATTGCCTGACACTGGTGGGATCTGGCAGATCCGCTCTCTCTCCCTTTCCTCCAGTGCTTCAGCTTTCTTCTCTCTCACCCTACTCCTCTTTTTAATGTTTTGATAATTTTCCTGGAGTCGGCCCCGGATGGGGGAGCAAGGGGGCAAGAGGGAGGAGAGTGGAGGCTTGGAAAGAGGCCTGTGCTCTCACTGAGCCACAGGGGTTTACTTCAGAGCAGCAGATGTGGAGAGAGCCGGGGGGGGGGGGCTCTGGACTGGGCTTGGGGAAGCATTCCGGCTCATTCCAGCTCCAAGGCTTTTTAAAACACCAGCGTGCTGCTGCTCCTTTCCTGGGCCTCTCAACTGAGGCATGTAGCCAGCCAGCAAAGAGGAACTCTGAGCCTAAAAACCACTGAGATGAAGAAAGCGTCACTTTCAGTTCACAACTTCCATTCACTCATTTTGGCTGGAAGGCTCCACCCTAGTAACACATTTAAATAGTGGTTGATCCTAGTTTTGAGGACGTTTTTTTTTTTTTAAGCCTCTGAAGTTGTAGCTTTCGTGACAAAACGGTATGCAACTTTTTATTTTTATTTTTTTTACCTTTTATTTAACTAGGCAAGTCAGTTAAGAACAAATTCTTATTTAGAATGACTGCCTTGGAACAGTGAGTTTAACCGTCTTGTTCGGGGGCAGGATGACAGTTTTTACCTTGTGAGCTCGAGCTTCGATCTAGCAACCGAAAATCTCGGCTACCTGCCTCCCCATCTATACAGACAAACAAAATAAGGTTTTGTTTGTTTTCAAACTATACAAGAGCTTATCATTTAAGCCATGTCGAACATAGTGTTGCACACTCGATTAATGCAACGATTCACAAACGTGTGTACGTTTTGAAAAGCCTTTTAATTGGCTAACAGAACAAAAATGCTGTCACAGGTATTAAGGTAATTCTTGCAGGAACGTGTGGCTTTGGAGAGCCATTGTCTTCACATTGTACCACTCGAGGGGGGGGGTATGTGATCTCGATCTGTCTCTGTACACTGCAAAAATATGGATCATGGAGATAGTATGTGTCGTTACACTAGTCTAGTGTAAAAGAGGCCCCAAGGGTTTAGTTCAACGCTTATGATTCACTCTGGCTTTTATCAGCCTCAACAAGGCACGTAGGCTACGTGCTCTGTCTTGCTCAAGTCTTTGACGCCGTTACGCTTCCCCGGCGCTTACCAACATATTGGTTAGTCTTTGGAGACTTTCTCCCTCTCATGCGACTGTAACGTGAAGGGAATGGAGGTAACTGAAATGTTGCTCTGGTCTCGTGTTGGAACGGTAGCATTTTTATTTCTAACACCTTTATGTTGACTTGAATGTTTATCAGACGTAAAGTCACCTCATCTTTTCTCTTAGCCTTTGTTCTATCAGTGTGCTTCTCGGCACAGACTCGTGCCCCCTTTTCTAAAGCCTACTTCCGGCTTCACGTAATGGACATTTTTAGGTTGGATTTGTGTTATTTCGTTTTGTGCCAGTAGGCTGTAGGTTACTCCGCAAGCAGCTTGCTAGCTATCTGGTTAAAAACGGCACGCCAGCCGTGCTCCGATCCGTATATGCTGTCTCTGTAGAGTGTTCTAGACCGATGAAGTGTATAAACCCTGGATGACGGACGGTGGGGGGGCGGTGGTATTGAAGCCACCTCACAGCCATCTTGGTACTCATCAATTGTGTAAAAAAATGTACGATTTTGGAAGCTATTGAAACGCATTCATTGTCTACGTTTTCTTTTTGAAAAATGTATTATATTAGACACCTTCATGCCATTTTCCTTGTCTTGTTTTTTTGTAAAAAAATGTACGATTTTGGAAGCTATTGAAACGCATTCATTGTCTACGTTTTCTTTTTGAAAAATGTATTATATTAGACACCTTCATGCCATTTTCCTTGTGTTTTTTTTTACCAATGTTACTGTCCGCACTACATCAAACAATACTTCAATACATGTAATTCTGCCCTTGCTTGAAACATTTTGAATGTAAATAGTGTAGAATTCCATTAAGAGGACTGCTCTTATTAGGAAGTGCCAATATGGCTGACCAGTGGCTTCAAAGCTTCTCAATGGCCAATATGTAGCGTCAGCAGTCCAGAGTTTACATACAGTGCCAGTCAAACGTTTGGACACACCTACTCATTCAAGGAGTTTTCTTTATTTTTTTTTACTATTTTCTACATTGTAGAATAATAGTGAAGACATCAACTATGAAATAACACACGTGGAATCATGTAGTCACCAAAACAAATGTTAAACAAATCAAAATATATTTCAGATTCTTCAAAGTAGCCACCCTTTGCACACTCTTGGCATTCTCTCAACCAGCTTCATGAAGAATGCTTTTCCAACAGTCTTGTAGGAGTTCCCACATATACTGAGCACTCCCACATATACTGATCCCAAACTTTCTCACTTGGTTTGAGGTTCTGATTGGTTTGAGGTTGGGTGATTGTGCAGCCCTCCAGCACTCTCCTTATCGGTCAAATAGCCCTTACACAGCCTGGAGTTGTCGAGTCATTGTCCTGATGAAAAACAAATGATAGTCCCACTAAGCGCAAACCAGATAGGATGGCGTATCTCTGCAGAATGTTGTGGTAGCCATGCTGGTTAAGTGTGCCTTGAATTCTAAATAAATCACACAGTGTCACCAGCAAAGCACCATCACACCACCACCTCCATGCTTCATGGTGGGAACCACACATTCAGAGATCATCCGTTCACCGACTCTGCGTCTCACAAAGACACGGCGGTTGGGAACCAAAAATATAAAAAGTTTTTTTTTTTTTTTTTTTTAAAGGACAGATTTCCACTGGTCTAATATCCATTGCTCATGTTTCTTGGTCCAAGCAAATCTCCTTCTTATTGGTGCTTTATCACAATCGGTTGGGAGTCCCATCGGGCGGCTCACAATTGGACCAGCATAGTTACGGTTTGGCTGGGATAGGCTGTTATTGTAAAATAATAGAATACTTGCCTAGATTTTTTTTTAAAAGGTAAAATAAAATGAAGGCCTGATTCATGCAGTCTCCTCTGAACAGTTAGGTGTCTGTTACTTGAACTCTGAAGCATTTATTTGAGCTGCAATTTCTGAGGCTGGTAACTCCAATGAACTTATCCTCTGCAGCAGAGGTAACTCTGGGTCTTCTTTTCCTGTGGTAACCCTCATGAGAGCCAGTTCATCATAGTGCTTGATGGTTTTTGCAGCTACACTTGAAGAAACTTTCAAAGTTCTTAATGTTCTGGCTTGACTGACCTTCAAGTCTTAAAGTAATGATGGACTGTTTTTCTTTGCTTATTTGATCTGTTCTTGCCATAATATGGACTTAGTCCTATTTGGTAAAAGACAATCTTCTGTATACCACCCCTACCTTATCACAACACTACTGATTGGCTCAAACGCATTAAGAAGGAAGACATTCCACAAATGAACTTTTAACAAGGCACACCTGTTAATTGAAATGCATTCCAGGTGACTACCTCATGAAGCTGGTTGAGAGAATGCCAATAGTGTGCAAAGCTATCATCAAGGCAAAGGGTGGCCACTTTGAAGAATCTCAAATATAAAATATATTTTGAGTTGTTTAAATTATTTTTTTTGGTTACTACATGATTCCATATGTGTTATTCCATAGTTTTGATGTCCTCACTATTATTCTACAATGTGAAAAATAGTAAAAAAAGGAAATATCCTTGACTGAGTAGGTGTCCAAACTTTTGACTGGTACTATACATCATTAGCTAGAATTGGACAAAAATGCTTAATGTATGCACCCAAGATGAGTGCTGTGTGGGCTGTATTTGGGAACTGCGTAGCTGGGCAAACGTTTCTGCATGTGAATGCAGTGCAGGAGGAAAAGGCGGCCGAGTTTGACGCAGACAAAAAATGAAGAGTTAGAGGAGGGGGAGCTTTTACACTGAGACTACGCCTGCACAGTGTTAAAGTAGAGTGAAGAGTTCGAGAGAGAGCTTGTATCCAGCTGCTAACAGTAAAAAGGTAAATAGTAGAAAAGTTGGTCCCATTGCAGCTCCACCAGGGAGAGGGAGTCAGGAATGAGAGGGGGAGAATGAGACAGTGACGACTGGGAGAGTACACTCTGCCTGCATAGCTGGAGATTGAGATAATAGAGCGTTCTCCTTTTCAGGGGCCTCTTTAGTGCTCGTGTGAACATCTGCTATACTGAGCCACTTTCTGAAGGAGGGGGGCTGCTGCTCCTCCATGTTCAAATATGCCTTTCTGTTCCTCTTTCTCGAGCCTATGATAGATAGCCATACCCCCGCTAAAGTCAAAGACCCAATGGGACACTGTGTTCTAATGTGGTGGGAACTCAATGGGGCTGATGGCAGCTGTGGTGTAGTCGGGGTGGTAATGGCACTCATTTGGTGGGGGGGGGGGGGGGGCACACAGACTGCACGGTAGACTGATTTGTGGCGCAGTGATGAATCAATGCAATTGTACAAAGTGCTGATTGCAGTAACTTGGGCACAATGCAGGCAGAACAATAAATGGATACGCGGTGAATGGTACCGAATGGCGGCTGTTTCTCTCTCTCTCTCACACACACACACTGTTGGGTCTTCTGTGCTGTTAGCGCTGTGGTTGACTACTTTACACATTTGATTCCCCTGTTTTTAGGTTCTGATTATTTAGATGCTAAATGTAGCATGTTGTTTTGGCCTCCTGTTGCAGACAAGTAGAATGACAGGCAGTGAAGGTAGAAAGGACGCAGACAAGTAGAATGACAGGCAGTGAAGGTAGAAAGGACGCAGACAAGTAGAATGACAGGCAGTGAAGGTAGAAACGACGCAGACAAGTAGAATGACAGGCAGTGAAGGTAGAAACGACGCAGACAAGTAGAATGACAGGCAGTGAAGGTAGAAAGGACGCAGACAAGTAGAATGACAGGCAGTGAAGGTAGAAACGACGCAGAAATGTGTAAGAAGTCAGACCGATGGGGTGCGTTAATTCGGCATTTCCACTCGTTGAGACTTTAGCCCGTCAAGCGACGAGGGATAACCGGGCCGTCATAATTAGAGCTGATCACATTCGACTGCAAACGAAGCCTCTCTAAAATCACACGTGGTTCAACGGGAACAAAAACAAAAAAAAGTACAGAACTTAATTTGAGGGCAACAATAAAAATCTATCCACATTGTAATTGAATTTCTCTTTTTTTAATGCTTCACCACCACTGCGCTTGGCCCGGCTCCATTCCAGTAAAAGGCCTGTTTTTATGGGCCTGGTGTGCGTGAGAGGGCTCACATGTGCTCTTCATTACTTTATCGCCTCCAGAGACTGGAGTCTGAATTGGCAAATCTTCTTCCTGGAGGCGTAGCATGTCTTCCAGCAGGATTAGCCACAGGTTAGAGAGACGGAGAGGAAGGGAGGGGAGGTGTAAGGAGAGGGAGGAGGTGGGTGCTGTGAGTGAGAGAGAGGTCGCCGAAAGGAGTGAAGGAGAAAGACTAGATTTGGAGAGTGGGAAGGACGGAGGGAGAGATTTTGGCAGAATAGCCAAAATGTCAATCAAATGCAGTGGGTGTAGTGAAAGCGTGGTGTTGAGAGTGATGCAGTGGGTGCTGTGAAAGCCTGGTGTTGAGAGTAATGCAGTGGGTGCTGTGAAAGCCTGGTGTTGAGAGTGATGCAGTGGGTGCTGTGAAAGCCTGGTGTTGAGTGATGCAGTGGGTGTAGTGAAAGCCTGGTGTTGAGAGTGATGCAGTGGGTGTAGTGAAAGCCTGGTGTTGAGAGTGATGCAGTGGGTGCTGTGAAAGCCTGGTGTTGAGTGATGCAGTGGGTGTAGTGAAAGCCTGGTGTTGAGTAATGCAGTGGGTGTAGTGAAAGCCTGGTGTTGAGAGTAATGCAGTGGGTGCTGTGAAAGCCTGGTGTTGAGAGTGATGCAGTGGGTGCTGTGAAAGCCTGGTGTTGAGTGATGCAGTGGGTGTAGTGAAAGCCTGGTGTTGAGTGATGCAGTGGGTGTAGTGAAAGCCTGGTGTTGAGAGTAATGCAGTGGGTGTAGTGAAAGCCTGGTGTTGAGAGTGATGCAGTGGGTGCTGTGAAAGCCTGGTGTTGAGTGATGCAGTGGGTGTAGTGAAAGCCTGGTGTTGAGTAATGCAGTGGGTGTAGTGAAAGCCTGGTGTTGAGAGTAATGCAGTGGGTGCCGTGAAAGCCTGGTGTTCAGTGATGCAGTGGGTGTCGTGAAAGCCTGGTGTTGAGAGTAATGCAGTGGGTGTCGTGAAAGCCTGGTGTTGAGAGTGATGCAGTGGGTGCTGTGAAAGCCTGGTGTTCAGTGATGCAGTGGGTGTCGTGAAAGCCTGGTGTTGAGAGTAATGCAGTGGGTGTAGTGAAAGCCTGGTGTTGAGAGTAATGCAGTGGGTGTAGTGAAAGCCTGGTGTTGAGAGTAATGCAGTGGGTGCCGTGAAAGCCTGGTGTTCAGTGATGCAGTGGGTGTAGTGAAAGCCTGGTGTTCAGTGATGCAGTGGGTGTAGTGAAAGCCTGGTGTTCAGTGATGCAGTGGGTGTCGTGAAAGCCTGGTGTTGAGAGTAATGCAGTGGGTGTAGTGAAAGCCTGGTGTTGAGTGATGCAGTGGGTGTAGTGAAAGCCTGGTGTTGAGAGTAATGCAGTGGGTGTAGTGAAAGCCTGGTGTTGAGAGTAATGCAGTGGGTGTAGTGAAAGCCTGGTGTTGAGTGATGCAGTGGGTGTAGTGAAAGCCTGGTGTTCAGTGATGCAGTGGGTGTCGTGAAAGCCTGGTGTTGAGAGTAATGCAGTGGGTGTAGTGAAAGCCTGGTGTTGAGAGTAATGCAGTGGGTGTAGTGAAAGCCTGGTGTTGAGAGTAATGCAGTGGGTGTAGTGAAAGCCTGGTGTTGAGTGTAATGCAGTGGGTGTAGTGAAAGCCTGGTGTTGAGAGTAATGCAGTGGGTGTAGTGAAAGCCTGGTGTTGAGTGTAATGCAGTGGGTGTAGTGAAAGGCTGGTGTTGAGAGTAATGCAGTGGGTGTAGTGAAAGCCTGGTGTTGAGTGATGCAGTGGGTGTAGTGAAAGCCTGGTGTTGAGTGATGCAGTGGGTGTAGTGAAAGCCTGGTGTTGAGAGTGATGCAGCTTTCCAAAGGGGACTTATTGCTTCTGATGCCACAGCCCCATATTACTGTGGCTCCCACTAGATCTTGATATGTGCCACTCCTGCGAGTTGTATCTGTAGGCACCTGCCGGTTTGCCCATTTTTAAAACATTTTAAATGACCCTGGTACGTTTGCCATACTGGCTAAGCAAAGGTTGGTTATTTTGTTAGATTATCATGGGAATGTTTTATGGTTTGAATGAATTGATGTTGTCCCCAAAAAGAGAAATGTTCTTAATGTTTCTGTCCATTATCTGTCAGATCATTTCATGGTGGGAGATAATTGTACATGGTTACATTGTTTCTTATAAACCTTCAGTTGAACCAAATATTTTGCACAAAGCGCCAAATGATTATTTTAGTTTGAGTTTTTTTCTCTCCCCCTTTTCGATTCTTGCCTCCAGGGTAGCAACAGGCTTTTCATTGGCTCTCATTGAGTGCATGTGTTGCTCTTTTCTCTCTGCAGAGGGGGACATAGTCTCACTGTTCCAAGCTCAAGGCTACTCCCACAGTTACATAGTCTGTTTCTTATGTAACACTGCCTAGTATACTAATAAGCCACACTGACCTGCCTATTTCACCCAATGCCTTTCTGATACGGTTCTTCCGGATGTAGTTTGTCGCCAGCCCGGTGACCACAGTCATGTCGGCAGTTCTACCCTTTCAGCTGGCGAGAGATTGTTCCTCGCTGGCGTAAATCTGCAGGGTATCACAACACCAATGGCAGCTGCGTTCACTTCCTCAACCTGTGGTTGACTGACTGACTGAGGCCCG